>NW_024500349.1:4411993-4772981 GCF_017590055.1 Onychostruthus taczanowskii | reverse complement strand
CGGGGGGGCCGAGCCGCCCCCGCCGGGGGACCCCGCGCATCCCCGCCCGACCCGCCGCTGCCTCGGGCGCGCCGGGACCGGGCAGCGGGAGGAGCAGCGGGGAAAGCACGGGAGCCTCCTCATCCGCTTCCTTCTGTCCGCGTGCGGCGGGGGCAGGCGCAGCATCCTGGAGAGCGGGAGGCCGGGAACAAAGGCTCCGCGCCAGCACCGGCGGCTCCACCTGCCCTGCCCAGCGGAGATGGCGTCCCTCGGCTTAGGGGGGCTCAACGTCTCCGCCCGGAGGAAGAGCGTCCCGTCCCGCAACGCCGCGGTGGAGAGGCGGAACTTGATCACTGTGTGCAGGTGAGCCCCGGGCCGGGGCCCTGCCCCGCCCGAGGGACCCGTTCCCGCTCGCTCCCGCCGCAGCCCGCGGGGCCCGTCCCGCCCCCGCTCCGCACAGGTGGGTCGGGGCCGGAGCGCGGGGGTCGGCCCCGGCGCAGCCCTGTCCGGGGCAGGGAGGCCGGTGCCGGCCCCCGCGGTGGTAGAGCAGCCTCCTCCATCCATCCTGACTCAGCTCCTGGGAGCGCTCGCAGGAGGGTGTCCGGGCGGCGGGGGCAGGGGCTCACCGGGCAGTGCTGCTGCTGCGGGGCGTCGAATGGCCCCTTCTGAAGCGGGGGACTGACAGGCTTGTTCCGGCTCCATGCTTGCATTCTCTGGCGAAAGGCAGGGCAGGGATGGGCGCTCGGCAGCGCTGGACTCGCACGGGCGCAGCTGCTGTAGCTGCCCTTCAGTTGACGCGGGCAGGTTCGGAGTTAGTGTGATGAGCTTTAGAGTTAATGGGATGTGCGGGGCGAAGAGGCTCAGGCCGCTGCGAGCGCGCCGGTGCCGCAGGACCATCCCGAAGAGGCTGCGCTCCAGGATATTTTTATCTACAAAATCTAGATCAGGAAATCTGCAGCACAGTGGGCTACTGTATTCATATTTCTTTCTTTCTTTTCTTTTCTTTTTTTTTTTTTTTTTTTTTTAAGCATCTTAGTGCTGAGCTTATGCAAGCTTAATAACAGTTCTATGACGTTCCATTTAAGCGTTTCCACTACTGTCACTGTGGAATTCATGCAGCATTTCCAGGTGTGCAGCAGTGACGTGTAACGTCATGGCAAACTTTTAAATACGTGGATCTGCTGGCAGCAATGGCTCCGTTCGGTCGTTTGTTTCAATTGCTCAATTTTTAAGTTATTAAAGTAATTTGAATATTATCTGGGAAAGGTTTTCAACAGACTGATTAAGGTTATGACATAGTTTAATTCTTGCAAGTCTTACTAAGGTGACAGGACAGCTATCATCACTTAATGCCGCAGCAAGATTTTTAAAAACCAATACAACTTCATATTTTCCATACTCTTTTCTTTTTTCTTTTATGGTATACTGTTAGCAGGTTTTACAAAGTGTGACTCTATCATTCATGTAATGAATTTATTTCAGCATTCCTTCAAATCATAGTATCTGTGTTTGAGTAGCATCAGTACTATTCTGTCTTTTCCTGCGCTTCTATGCTTATTTCTGCTCCTACCTGTGAAAAAGATACGCAACAAAAAAAAAAAAAATTGAAGTTTTTAATCAAACCTGCAGCTTAAATAATAGAAATAGAGGTTGTCAGTTTCACTGTTGTTACATAGATGCAGATACTGCTAATCTGTGTGTTCAGGAAAACACTAGTTTTATCAAGTTATCACACAATTGTACAGGATATAAACAGTTCTTTTTAAAGGAATACATTGTATTCTATGGAACTTGGGGTTTTTTTTCTGCCTCCCTCTTGAGAAGAACTCTTCTGTATTTTGTGCTGTTACATTGTTTTTTTGGTTTATTTGATGTCCTTGTCCTGAAGTTGAAGTGATGGTGTAATATATTTTAAAATGCTTAGAAATTTGAGGGAATTCACTTAAACACATTTAAAACAAAGAACTATTGCAGAAACTGCTTGAGATTGGTGTGTTTTTATGATTTTCAGCAAAGCAAATTAATTTTGCTTTTCTTCACAAAACCTGAAGTTCTCAGTTTGTGAATACACATTAAAATTTGGAAAGAATCTTGAGGAGGAAGGATTTGCATTATTATGATGTATATACATTTATTTATATTTTTATTTTGCCAATGTAAGAGTATTTAAAATATCTCAGTGCTTTACTGTAGTTATTACAAGTATATACATTTATTTATATTTTTATTTTGCCAATGTAAGAGTGTTTAAATACTACAGTGCTTTACTGTAGTTATTACACATTTTCTATTATAGAAAAGTGTTGCTTGTTAGGAATAGCCAAGTTAGTATTGAAAAGTGTAAAATAATAGTCCTTTCCAATCAGAATTCTATGAAAATAAGAAATTGTTCTGGTAAAAACTAGCTCCAGTCAATTGATTCAATCAAATTTGGATGGTATGGACTGTTCCCCAGTGAAGGGGAAAGATCACAAGGAAGATACTCTTCTGAGTTACCATCTGTTAACAGTCTCTGATAATTTAATTAATTATATTTGTCAAAGCTTCAATTTAGCATATTTTTACTTAATAGCTATACCAGACTAATGTTTTAATCTTTTCTTACAGTGATGATTATCTAACTCCTCCTGCAGATGTGGATAGTTTCTTATATTTACAGTTTTGGAAGGAACAGTTTATTTCCACTGAAATGTTGAGTAGCCATGGAAAGTGACATAGATGCTTAAGTTCCATAAACCAATTGCATGTGAAAATGCATGGCTGTGTTTTTGTGACTTCACATGATTTAAATTGGAATAATTCTCAGGACTTTTTTTGAGTAATGCATGTTTTTGAGTATTACATGTTCTAAGCTTTGTCTCTCTCCTTAGCTGTTTTCCCTTGAGTTTGATCCCTTTCATGTTCCAGTAAGTGGCTCTGAGATTTTTTACTAGTTATAGGTTGTTCACTTGTTTTAATCTAGTCTTAGAAAGGATTCATAGATCAAAGATCCACATAGATACAGAACAATTGAGATGCACCTCGGAAGTGACATTCATACCTTAAACTCAGAATGTTAGCACAGAATTGAACAACTATTAGGAAATATGCTTTTAAAACAGTGATTTTGCTAATGCATGTAAGACCTGTTGCTGTGACATTGACCCTTAGCTGAGCTGTCTGGTTTCATGATTGCCATGTTTAGCATAAGGCATGTTTTTTCATAATCTTAGGGATTATTCTATAGTAATAGTTTGCATTCTTTGCAATAGTATTTTAATAACACTTCCCAAATTGCAAGCTAAATAATCATGACAAAAGCTGCTCTTTTGAAAATAAGCCTATAGGTGTGGATGTATCCACAAAATGTTTGGCTTTGGTTTGGAGTTATTCAAGAAACTTGGGAGACTTCTTGTGCATCTTGCAAAGCAATGAAACAAACTACCCTAGAAAGATTGTTTTGAGTCTTTCTTATTCAAGAATGTCTCCATCTTACACAATTCATAAGGTCTTCTTAAGGTTGGAGAATGCTACTATTTCTGCATATTCTTTTTGGCTCAAGGAAGAGTAGATCCGTGACAGAGAAAAATGTGTAATAATCCAAAAACGTTAGAGTTCGTGAAGGTCATTTGGAAACATTGATATTGGAATCTCTCCAGTGGCAGTTACTGTATCCAAAAAAAACAAAAAAAACCAAAAAAACCCCCAACCAAAAAACAAAAGCCGGGGGGTAAAAGTTGTTGCAGTAACATAATGGGAAATGTTGGATGAAATGCTTTTTTTAAAGAAGTCTTGAAGCAGTAGATATTATAGCAAGAGAAGCTACATTACTCATCTGCTCTTACAATCCACCTAGAAGTTAACCTCTGATGTGTAAGCAGACTGCTGCTCTGGAGTGCAGTGCTGCTGTGGCAGCCCAGTGGAGAAAAGATGGACTGAGGTGGTGCTTGGGCTCTTTTCCCAGGTAACAAGTGACAGAACGCAAGGAAAAAGCCTCAAGTTGCAGAAGGGAGGTTTAGATGGGATATTCAGTGACATTTCTTCACAGGAGGGGTAGTCAGCCATTGGAACAGAATGCCCAGGGAGGTGGTAGGATCACCATTCCTGGAAGCGTTCCCAAAAAGTATGTGTGTGGCACTTGGGGACATGGTTTAACAGTGGACTTGTTGCTGCTAATGGTTGGACTCCATGATCATGAAGGTCTTTTCCAACCTTAGAGATTCTGTGAAGGTGGGATCAATGCACAGAGCCAAGGAAACAGCTCTAGGTATTTGGACCTTTTTTCTTCATAGCTCTTGTGTCCTTTAGATCTTCTTGACTTTCAGTCTTCATGTGGCGCCACATAACTGTGCAAGAGCGTGGAATTTCTGGTCTGGGGCCCCATACACTGGAAACAACTTCAATGACTGAGGAGAATTGCTTACTTAATGCTTACAGTATAACCTTTTTGCAAAGGCATAACTTCTATATACCCTTAATCCTTTTTCCAATATACATGGTAAACATGGTGAAGTGTGAATATCTAATATGCAAAACACGCTCATGACTTTTAACTTGCACTTAAATATATGTTTGCCTCTTTGTAGTATTTAGAGGAAGAAAGATAACACACAAGTATTTGCCTATGAGTGGGTTTTTTTTTTAAATATAAAAAAAATATTTCTAGTGAATCAAATTTTGCTTGGTATCTTCTGCTTTGCTGTTATCTTCCTGGTTTATAGAAGTAAGTACATACTTGCACTCCCTGTAAGTTCTCCTAAAAGCAAATCTAACTTGACTATAAAGGTTTAGGTTTTTGGTGAAGGGTAGAGTAGATGGACGAAAATTAGCATTTCTGACGTTATGGCAGTAATATGAGCACTTAAAAAGAATACCATTTTGATGATGAGCTCTTAGACTGTATTTTATAATCAGACTCTAGGTATATAAAAATTTTTTGTTTCCTTAAATACTAGATTTTTTTTTCTTCAGTTGTGTTGCAGAATGCTTCAAAAATGAAAATAAAGCTTATCTCTGATTTTTAAAGTGTTTGTGAAATTGCTCTTAAGTGTTACCTCTTGAATATATCTCCATTTCTGAATAGGTATTCCATACAATATTAATAAGCAAACTTTCAAGTATGACATTGAATACAGGCAAAATAGACATAGCTTTATATTATACTCTACTTGGTTTTGCAGTTTATGGATGATCATATCTGAGTTTTATGATGATATTCCTGTGTACAGGGCAGTACATCACTCTGCTAACTCACTCTCTATCTTGTGTATGGATCTGTGAGTGATGTGCTGCACTGTATCTTTTTCAGACCTGCATGGTGTGGGAGGACTCATCTTGTTACAGTTAATATTAGCTTAGTCATGGCATTGCTATAGGCATTTGTTTTTCGAAATGAAGGCTTTTTTTAATAAAAAATCTCTCAGCTCTAATGTAGCTTTGAGGAAGCAACAAGTTCTGCCATTAGAAGAGTCAATAGCAGTTAACTGGTGGGCATGCATGTCTCTCACTTACTCAAAATTGGTTAAAAATATGGAGGAGTTCAAAACTGAGTCATAATTTGGCACTGCAGGAGCAGCTTCCTCCTCCACCCTAATTCACTCCTAATTCCTGTTCTGCAAAAAACACTACAACAATAGATGCCTGCAGGAAAGGTAAAATAGGGAGTCTTTATTCAGAAGTTTACTGAGTTAAACATAATTGAGTGGAAACTCGAGCTGTGTGTCAATTCAGTTTGAGCACATTAGTTTTGTGCATCAGAAGGCTGTGCTGACTCCACTAAGGAGGCAGTTACTTCTGTAGTACAGAGCATTTCAAAACAGTACTGGTGTAAGGAGCTTCATCCCTGCCCATACCACTAATGCTGTGCTGCTTCTGCAGCTGTGCCGTAGAAGTGCTTGTGTTGATGTGCTGTGAAAGATATTTTTAATGAATGTATCCATATTTAAGAGTCACTTCTTCCCTCCTTTCCAGTACTGAAAATCTAAAACAGTTCTTATTGAGCACCATAAAAAGTAGAATTGGAAAAACTGAGGAAGCCAGCGCTCGCTCAGGTGTAGGATCTGGGAGGAGCAGGCAGAGTGAGAACCTCCTGAGTTGGTACTGTTGACATTTGGGTGTTGTGAAAACTATCTCCTCAGGCTGCAGTATGGCTCTATTAATACAAATAAGATTGTTGCAAAAAAACATAGTAAATGCTTCAGATTTAATACTTTTAAGTTGGAGAAATTTGTCTTGAAACTGAAAACTGGAAGAAGCTGAAGAAAGGAAAATAAAAATGGATAATGATAAAAATTATGAAAACAAAAGAAACATTTTTTTTGTCACATATGTTGAGGTTTGAACTATCCTCTGAATAAGAATAAAAGTTTGTATGAATGTAGGAGTAACTAAACACAGCAGGCTGGCCAGTTGACTAATTACATCTTGTCTGTGTTTTACTGTGACTTGATTCAGCCTTTCCAATTTTAAGTGTTGGATCACTGAAACTGAAAGCTTTTATAGTATTATAATGAAGTAATATAGTACTGAATAAGGATTACCCCCATTCACAGGGAGATCAGCCTAAGTGAATGCAGAGTTAACAATGCATAAAAATTCATTGTTTTATAATATGTCTAGATTATTTTTGTATTAGGATGAATTTAGAATATTCTCATAATAGGTTAAAGTTTGTATTTCTGATTATTGGACATGAATTTTGGGAATAAAAGGAGCACTGACAAAATGTTAAGCAAAAAATATTTACGTTTAGGATTACAAAGAGAAACTGATGTTGGATGCTTTTGAGTGCTTGTTTTTCTCCAACTGCATTAAAATATTTAGAGAAGAGAAAAATAATTTACTAATTTCTGTGTGGAAAGGGTGGGGATTTTTGTTTTCTTTCTGTTTTTAAGGCTTTATGCCTAAGACCAACAATGCCAATTGCACTTCCATGCTATATCTGAACATTTTTTGTGTTTCTGTTGCTGTGACTGAACTTGATATCATCAAGGTAGGTTCTGGTTCCTTGCTCTTTTGGTTTATACAAGCTACTGCCTTGCTATAGAGGACCACTAATTATTCCTATGATTTATGATTGTCCCGTATTTTTTGCTCTAGGTTTTCAGTCAAGACTCTGATTGACCGTTCCTGTTTTGAAACTATCGACGATACTTCCCCTGAATTTAATAATTTTGCAGCCATTCTGGAACAGATTCTAAGTCATCGACTGAAAGGTGTGTTATTCAACTTCCTTATTGGTGATGATTTTGCCATGAGAATTTGTTTATACAAAACCAATGTGCATCTGTACAAACTCCTTGATGCTGAATGAAAGCATTGGCTTTTTGTCCTATTGCTGTTACCTTCCTAATTTTTTGCATTACTATGGAAAAGCAAACTATTTCTGTGAAAAATGTTTCCAGTGATCTTGTGGGAAGCCTTCTGGGCTGGTAATTAAGCAAGTGAATGTTGCCATGGTGCTGAGCTCTGTCTGCTTTTCTGCTTTATGATAAGGCTGTGTCCTAAGAGTCTAAAAGACAATTATATTATCTGCTTCAATAGGAGCTACAGAGCATATCTGGTGCTGCTCCCATTTCTTCCTCCCTTCCTTTTGTTGCCTTCTTTTCCAGATACTGTTTTTAGGTCCTTTCACTCTATTGCCCCACTCCTTTAGTGAAGCTGGTTTTTTTGCTGGAATGTCCTGAAAGAGATTGCTTTTGAGAAAGGTCAGTTGTTGATTTTCTTCTTGTATCAAGTCAGATGTTCTAGTTCCAGATAATGCCTGCTTGCATTTTCCAGTTGTTCTAGGGGAAGCTACTTTGCTCAGAGAACAGTGTGTGCTTTAGCAGTAGCAGTCACTAGAAGAGGACTTTGGAAGAGTCTTCTCTTTTCTCAGTTCTGTGTACAGTTTCTGAAATGATTTGAGGATTATGAAGAACATTATAGTCATCTAAATATAGATGTGTAATATGACAATCTACTCATTTTCATACTTTTTAATATTCATAACCAAGCTTTGTGAACAATACTGTGTGTAGGCTGACATTTGAATACCACAATTACTACCTGCTGTGGTTCTGTCAGAGAAGGAAAAAAATGGTGCACAGTATGGTAGAAACAGAGGGTTTGTCACATTGTGACAAAGATTTTTTGAGTGATTATGGGTACTTAGCAGCTTGACTCTGCAGGGAAATTGCTCTCTTTTCTCCTCCTCCTCCTCCAGCTTCAGCAATATTTGTGCAAAAGTAATTGTAAATTTTTTTTTGTCAACATTCTTTTGCTTCAGTCTTTTATTCAGGATAGGCAGTACAGGGAAGAAGCCTTGACAAGTTGGCAAATGGAATTTGCAAGTAAAAAATAATTTCAAGTAAGAAATAGAGAAATTCAAATAGCTAAATTTTTGTTTCAATCTTCCCCTTGTAATTGCTAGTATAGTTTTCTATGTTTGCAGAGTTAAAATTACAGAAAAAGGTGGGAACTTGTGGATTATGTTGCAAATGGAGAATGTTTTGGTAATAAGCTACCTGACTGTTATTTTTAAAGATTTTAAAATAATAAGACAGAAATTGAATAAGAAATGAACTATGACACTTCAGATTTTAAGGGGGTATATATTCTACTGCTTAAGGCTTGAAAGAAATTGTATTTTATTGATGGAATTGACTAATATATTCTGAATGCATACTTAGTAGGAAGAGACTAAATGCAAACTGGTGATTGCAGTGAGTTGTATAAAGTGTTTTGAAACTGGCAGAACATACTTGATTTGTTTGTCTATAGTAAGATAAATAGCTTCATTGTATCAAAATTATCAGGATAATCTCACGGCAGTGTAGTTAAAAGGATGATTCAGATTTGAGAGTTTAAGTATATTACTTTAAGGCCATGGCAAACAATAGTTCTTAATCTTTTGCTTTCTTTGGAAGTACTGGGTGAGGAAAGCAGAATAAAAAAAAACCCAAACCACTTTATGTTATAAAGTGTGAAGTTTGCTTTTATTGGAAAACTTCTACTGGTAACTCTTCTGACATTAAATGTAATGTATTTTTAAGGAGCAAAGCATAGTCTAGATGGAATGTAGTGAAGGTTTCCATTTATTGGTCTCATGCTTAATTAGGATCCAGACAAAAAAAAAATCCAAATCCAAACTGGTAGGAAGGAGGATGGTTATTTTAAATGGAAAAGAGTTCACCTGCAGGGATTAGAATTTTACACTTTTTCTAAAACCTTTGCAATTAAAAATTCTGTAATAGTAGTTGTCCAAGCCTTATCTTCCTAGGTGTTCTGGAAAAAATGGTTGTTGTAGAAACACAAGGACCATGTAAAATGGATTTTTGATAGGTACCTGATCTGCTGCTCCTGGTAGCAAAAGGGTCTTGAAATAGCATTTTTTATTTAACCACCATGAGTGGTTTTGTTGATTTGTATTTTTATATTCACTCTCATTGAATAATTAATTTTTGGAAAGTTTTTAGACTGTCATCCAGTCCAACTTCTTGCTCAAAGTAGGGCTGTCACAGATTACTCATGATATTCTCCAGTTGTAGTGAAAATGTCCATATTTCTTAAACTCAGTGGAGTTTGCTACAGATTTTAATTTTCCCCCTTGCTGCCCAACATTGACTTTGCACTTACCTTTCCTGGTTGTGGTCTTCATGGGGTCCTGCAGTGAGCCAGACCAAGAAGACAAACAGGCAGAAAACTGATGACTTTCCCCATGAATGCACTTCTTTAGCCCAGCTGCTCATATTCTTAAGAATATTTTACAGGTATTTGCTTAGTAGTAAAATGAGATTGGCAGAAGCAAACCAGCTCACACAACAGAGGTCTGTAAATGCTGCTTGAGTACATGTATCTATTCATGTGATGCAGAAGATTTGGCACATATGGCACCAAAATAGTTCCAAAAAGTAACAAAAAAGGCAGCATAACTGTGGCTCTACCTTACAGCTACATGTACTGCCAATAAATATCAGTCAGGAATAGGCCACTGTTGATGGTAATAGCAGTCTGAATTGCCCTAAGGATGAGAGTTTGAGGAAGCTGTATTAACTGGTTTTTAAGGGACTGCCTTCAGCTCTAGAAAGTGGAGAGCTATTTCCCTGTGCTGTGTAACACTACATGTGCAGTGTACCTGGTACTTCCTACAAGTGCTGGATGTATTGAGGACGTGGAATCGACTAAAGTTTGTAATGAGGAGGTTGTAAGGCATGTGTTCTTCTTGTCATTGAAGTAAACTGTGCAGCATCCCTCCTGGCAAGATGTGTTACTACTGGACAGGGCAGCTGAAAATCTTGAAAAGGGAGGAGAGAAGTAACAGAAAAAAAAGATGAGTGACTAATTACTCTTTTATTTCTTCTTAGGAATAAGCTTTTGCATATTTTTACAATACAGCAGAGATTAAGTGTTACTCTGGGCTGCATACAGGGGCAATTGAAGGTATTTGAAGGTCCAAATAAGACCTATAGTCCTGAAAGAGGTTTTACAAATTTGTGTACAAACGTACATGTATTTGATAGCCTTTAAAGCAAGATGAATAATTTCAGGAGCCATTTTTTTCTCATACCGTTGTTTGGAATTTTTTCCATTCTTGACCATTCTGTACCATGGAGATGAAGATGAAGTATCTTGTAGTGTTCTGTGTGGTTTCTTGTTTTCATTTCTGACCACAGATTTTTCAGGTATATTTTCTGTAAGTTCCTTTTTTATCAGATTAGCCAAGTATATACACGTAGTGCAGAAATAGTAGGACATCAAAAGTGTTCAGCAACAGTACTTGGGATTTGATCTCAGATACATCCAAGCTGATTTAAAACCTGAAGTAATTTCAAAATGATGTGTATTTTATCTTTACTGTATAACTAGGTTGTATTATTTTCTGCCTTTTCTTATCACTTTAAGTTAGTATTAAGTGAGTTACTACTCACTTAATGAAAAACGTGAATAACTATTGTAGATCTCTATGGCCATAATATCATTTGTGCAGCAAAAATGTTTGATATCCAAACTGCTAGCCAGTATGTGTGTTTAGAAATAGTGTCATGTGTCAATGTGTAAATGTATCTAGTGCATTTTACTTGTGACTTGTGTAATTTTTGCATATCATGGTTACTGTGAGCACACTTGTCATCTGTACTCTTACTTGCATTTGCCACCATGGGGACACCAAAAATATGCTGTACTGTGCTATTTTGACACGTTCACAACTTTGTGTGCCCATTTTCCTGTACGTTTAGGAGGCACTATAAACATGTCAAAAGCTTCTGCTTGGATAGTCCATGGAAGCTGATTTTATCTATCCAATCTATGTAACTCCTAAATTTCAGGAGTTCTTTGAGTCAGTAAAATGCAGCTTGTAATGCTCTTTGTCCTGAGAGAAACAAGTCTGCTGGATTAAATAATTAAGGTAATGGTGATATAATGGCAGTGGAAAAGGTAGGTTAAGGATATAAGGACTAAAGGCACTACTATAATGAAAAAGACAAACGTACAGGTGTGGTAGCTCTTTATTTGGTGCAATAATGTTAACAGAATAGCTTTTATTACTAGATTTAGTATCTATACACACATACTGAGTTATCCTTTTCATCTCAGAAGAAACAGGAGAGCTCTTGTGTTATTTGTGGTTTAGTTCATTCTTCTTGTAGGGAGAAAAATTGTAAATGAACTTATAATTGTCTTGGAGGACTGAGTTTATGAACTACTCTAAGTATTTAATGACCCGTTCTGTAGGCTTAAAGTAAGGGTAGGTATTTCAGAAATTCCTCAAAGATCACACCAGTTTGTTAGCAAGAAGTTGTACTAAAACTTACTTTTTGTCGGATAGAAAAAATTAGAAAAAATAGAAAAAATTGCTGCAAACTAAAAAACATAGGGAAATCTGGAGACAATCTGTCTGTACCTTGCAAAATCCTAGTCATTACTTCTTTGCAACTGTGAAACTTTGCAAATTAAATTGGACTGTAGTTGATCAGAGATCAGACTGTTTAGTCTTATTTGTGAAGAATTTATTGGGCATGAAAAGGATCTGTGATAAATGTAGATGTTTGTATCTAGTTGTCGGAACAGAAATGGGTTGATACAAGTGGGTGTGCAGCAGTTTGCAAAAATGTGGTGAAAACAAAAGAAAAAAAAATCACAATTTGTTTCTATTTGCTTTGCAGTTCTGTAGACAGGAATGGAATTTATTTGAACAATGTTTACTATTACACATGCAGCTTCCATGTTTACCTAACAGTTTTGTTTGGCTGACAAAACCAACATCATTTCTGTTGGAATAGCTGTCAGCTTCTACATCTTCCGATGACATATGAACTTCACGGCAAAGACCACATGCTCATTTTCCTGTGTACCTGCTGAGAAACTTCCTCTTTTCTTATGATGTACTTTGACAGAATGTAAGTTCTATACTAAAACTAGCTTTCAATTTTATTAAGATCTTTTAAAATTTAGATATGATTTTGAAATCAAAGAACAACCCAACAGAAGTTGGAAGGGTCCTTGAGGAATCATTTGGCCCAATCGTTTGGGAATGGGAGTCTAGATGAGAATATCTGGCACCCTCTCCAATCATATATTGAAAACATCCAGTGATGGAAACTCTACCACATCACTGGGGATGTTGTCACAGTGAATTTTGGTTCTTGTTCGAAAAAAATTTCTTTCTTGGGATGCAACCTCTCCCAGTGCAACTTGTATGTGTTGCGTTTTGTCTTCTGTGTGGCTCCTTGGGAGGAGG
Organism: Onychostruthus taczanowskii; assembly: GCF_017590055.1. Taxonomy (NCBI): domain Eukaryota; kingdom Metazoa; phylum Chordata; class Aves; order Passeriformes; family Passeridae; genus Onychostruthus; species Onychostruthus taczanowskii. The sequence continues at coordinate 4,760,305 of NW_024500349.1, read as the reverse complement.
GAGCCTTCACCCTCTTTAAGTACTGGAAAACTGTGATGAGTTTCCCCCATTGAACCTTCTCCTCCCTAGAGAGGAAAAACCTAATGCCTCATGGGACAGGTTTAGCAGCCCTTTGAACATCTTTCTGACCTTCCTTTGGACCAATCTGATCCTGCCCTTGAATTGTAGAGACCAGAACTGGACACAGTACTGCAGGCAAAGCCTGACAGGTTCTGAGTAGTGGGAGCTATTTAATTTCTCCTTCTTGAGACTTCTCATGGCTATGTGCATTGGGTGCTTTAAGGGCCAAATAAATTTCACCTGCTGAAAGCTTTTAAAATTTTAGTAAATCTGTAGTTTAAAATCTTACTTGGTATTTCTTAAAATACATTCTCACTATTCTCAGTCAGTCTTTTCCAGCATTTTTCTGTGTATAGATAGATTGAGAAAGTTTTTTTCAGATTATATTAGTTATGAGAATGTGGGCAAGGTTTAAAGTTGTAGGAACAGAATAGTGAAACATAGGAGACCTTGGTTCACAAAAGGTGCTGAGCTGGCTGTGAGTTTCAAGGGAAGAAAATTCCTGCTGAAGTCCATTGCACCCTCTCACAGAGCTGGAATGAGATGGGAGCCCACTGTAATGTTAGAGTATGTTGAATTATGGCCAGCTGGGTTTCTTGATCAGTGTAAGCCAAGTAAGTGCTGTGTGCTGGTATGGGTTTCTCTTGTAAAGTTATTTATTGTTTGAAATGACCATGTTTTTTTCACCTGTTTTTTTCAGGTGTTCAATTTTAAAAGGAATTGCCATGCATTAGGAGCTCCAGAAAACTGAAGTGAAACTGTTTTTTGCTAAATATATTGTGCCCTTAATAAAGTTTGAAAAAAACTACAAAAGTTAATATATCATATGCTTGCCTTTATTAGTTAGAACTGGAACTGATGGTATGAAGTCATCTTTATACTATAGCTGCATTTAATTTTGCAGGTACAATTCATAGGGCAGAAATGTTTTTGATTTGGTAAAGAATATGAAAAATATCTGTAGCTTTTTGTGTTGTTAAAATGCTGTTGAATTTTTGTTGCTGTCCACTAAACTTGACATTTCAACAAAAAATAGTAAGTTTGTAAAAGCACTTACCTTGTGGAATTTCTTTTATTTTAATCCTTAGATCTGAGCAGATCTAAAACTATGGTAACTGTAACACCTTGGAATTCTAGTTTTTTCTTTTTCATATTGGATATTATATGTGAATTCTTCCTGCTTGTGCCCTTTTTTTTTGGTGTGTTTTAAAGTCTTTTATCATGCTTTGAATTTAATAAATGTATCTTTGGTGAAGGAAGCAGATGGACCACAAAGTCAAGTGACATGCACCCTCTAGGGCAAGAAGGACCTGCCACTTGAATTTCTTCAGCTCATAGGGGACAGACATTTGACACTACTTTGGCTATGCTTGAAGCTAAGTCTAGTCATGTCAGATGAAAATACATATGTTGAATTTTATTTTCAGTATGTATGACTTGCAGTATCACTCGTATATTCTTTCTTGAAATCTGAGCTTTCTACAGAAAAAGTGTAAGAAGTCTTTCTCATACATTAGTAAAGCTTCATAAATGCAATTCAAGTCTTGAAATAAGATAAAATCAGCTTAAAAAGAACTCATTCTATATGAAGAAAGGGTTTTGAACATGACACTGCTAGAAGTCACCAGAGGGCAATATTAACCTTATGTGTTCCATACCTGTTTGCAGGTATGTCCAAAGTGAGAGCCGTGTGCTGTTCACTCTGAAAAACAGGGTTGAGCTGTTGTGCTTCTCATAAAATTTATGTGGAAATGTTGCAAGCGCTTTGTAGTTTTGCCTTTCATTTTCTAAGTGCAATACATTGCAAACTGGAAAAAATGTGAAGAATTTTGGTTGTAGTTCCAGAAGGGGTAACGATCTGCTCAATTATTTTCTCAGCTTCTGCGGGAATGTTCTGTGTATACTCAAAAGAAATTGTAAAACTTTGGAAAACTTTTTTGCTTATGCATCAGCTTCTCTTAAATGGAAGTACCTGTTGAAAAAATACGATCTGTTCCTAAAATAAAGATAACACTACCACAGCAAAGTGGTTTATATTTTTTATTTATATAATTTTAAGAATGAAAATCTCTCTACTTGACTGTATTAGTGGAATATATATGCTGCCTATAGAAATAGCATGAATACTCTTGCCTCATATTTTTAAGTCACAAGTTTGTGCTCTGTTGTGATTGAAGAGTTCTGTGAAGGACTCTTGAGTATTATTTTAGCATAATAACAAACAAAAGCCCATGAAAATACACATATATACACAAAGCCTAAACTTTGTGTCCTAAACTTCTCTTTGTGCATCACTTTCAAACCAGGGTGAACTGCATAATGCAAATTTTTTTACATCTGTGGGTCAGTTTTCAGTAGGGATTCATTTATACATTGTTTGTATAAAATCCTTACAGTAAAGGCAGCGTATCGGGGAGTTTTTAATTACATTTTTCTCCAATAAGCAGAGAGGGAGGTCCATAAATCTTTCGGTATCTTGTGTTTTGATTTAAGGTCAGATCACCTGGTTCGGCTATGAAAGCCCTCGTAGTTTCTGGGACTACATTCGCGTAGCTTGCCGAAAAGTCTCTCACAATTGCATCTGCAGTATTGAGAACATGGAGAATGTCGGTTCTTCTAGAGCTAAGGTAGGGAAGAGAAAGGCTAAAGTGACTATTTCATTACATTGCTGTGACATTGCTGTACCTGTAAAAAAAATAGTACTTAGCATGCTCTACACATTTTTTAATTGTTCAAAATATTTTTTTTAATGTGCCTAGTAAATATTTGCTTTTAAAAAGCCCCACTTTTAAACTGAAATGTGTTTCATTTAAGATTTCTTACTCAGTATGAAAAATTCTCAATTCAGTGATTGTGTTATGTTACAAAAGGATTGTCCTCAGATTTTTTACTTGATATAATTTTTTGAAGGGAAATTAAGTTCTTGTGTACATGCCTAAGAACTATTAAAATTGTAGAAATTGGGTGACTTTTTTTCTTTTCCCTTCTAGTCATTTTATTTCATGTAGAATTTATGCTCTGATAGAATAGGTGTGATGAGCTCTTAAGATTTGTTTTATAGATCTTTCTGAATTCTGAGATTTCAATAGATATGAATATTTAAATTCAGCACATAAGATGATGCAATATTTATATTCTTATAAATAAAAACCTTATTATTACTCTGTGGAATACTTCAAGCCAAACAGTAGACAGAGAATCTAATTTGTGCAGTGAGTGTGAAGAATGGTGTTCAGTTTTTTAGAGGAGTATTTTGAAAGTCTGGATGTGAAAAGATGGCAAGCATGTTGACACAAATACCCGTCATGTGCATCAGTTTGACTGGTGGTTCAAGTAAGTGTCCTCCTCAGCCTGAAGCTGTCAGCAAGGGTTTGCCAGTGCTAGTTGGCTCTGCTTTCACTGGAGGTGCATAGCTTTAGTCCTTAGCTAAGCAGCATCATCAGTTTCATGGTTTCAGTCACATTCTAAATAAATGCAACATAAAGGCAGCTATCCAGGTAAATGTCCTTCTAATTTCAGTGGGATTTAATTTAGTTTCTGTGTTAAATTTTTTTGCTGTGCTGTTGGTATTTATGAAAGCAATTTTATTTAGCATTTCATAGAATCTTGGAATGGTTTGTGTTGGAAGAGATTTTGAAGACTGTCTAGCTCAAATCCCCCTGCTGTGGGCAGAGACATCTTCCTACTTTTAGCTAGAAGCTACTCCCCCTTGTCCTGTCACTACATGCTCTTGTAAAAAGTCTCTCTCCATCTTTCTTGTAGGCTTCCTAGAAGGCCGCAGTTAGGTCTCCCTGAAGTAGGATTATAATCTACTGCTAATTCTGGTAGAATGTCTGATATTCAGCTAGATGCCAATAAGCACCAAATATATTAAGCATAAAGACATCTTACTACTTACCTAAGTGTTCATAAATTTATATGGTTTACAAGAAATATTCCTGATGTTCTCAGAAATACACTCATAACTGTGGCAGCCATTGAAATATCTCCCTCTTGTAAGCCCCAATCCTGTGCATTAGACCTGCAAACACAGCACAACGTGCTTTCCCAGGGGTTATTTCTTTAAAGGTATTGCTGCTGTTTATGGAACTGTTCAAGTGAAGTTTTGCTTTTGGACTCTAAAAGATTACATCTCTTGGATTTGATTTTGTGTCTATATTTTATATGCACATTCTATAATAATGTTGTTACTGAGGAGAAAAAATATTGCAAAACTCATTTTTTTATGTAAATCCCTCAAATATTTGAATTAACACAGAGAATCACTTTGAAGACAAGTTTCTGCCACTTTACTGTGGAAACAACTGGATGTTTCCAGTACCATTGATTTTAAAATGTTAAGCTTTCTGCCCTGAACTGCTGCCTCTCACATATGTGAGCTTTTCTAAAGGCTGGAGCATATAAAGAAAAAACCCTCCACCCTCTCCCTAAGATTTTGGATAACTTTCACAGTAAACTTTGTGTCCTTGTATTACTGCTGTAATGAAGTATGTCCTAGCAACTGTTTTTGTTTAATGCTAGTTTTGTTTATCAGTCATTTATTCAGGTAAACCAATGGTATTAGTTTTCAGATTGTAAAACTGTTTCTTTCTGTAATACTTAAATATTTGATACCTGTTTTGTCTTGCAGGGTCGAGCATGGATAAGAGTAGCACTTATGGAAAAACATTTGTCTGAATACATTTCCACAGCTCTGAGAGACTTCAAAACAACCAGGTCTACAAGAATTTTTTTTGCAATATTTTAATAAATATTGTTTAAGTGAGGGACTTGTGTTTGGAAGTGAATGGTGCACTTGATTTGTATAGTAAAGGATGTCATTAATGAAAGACCTGTAACCTAGTGAGAGGTATCTAGAGCTGGTATGGATTTGGTTTTAGCATGGGTAAAACTGCAAAATTGAATCTCTTTTTGGGATTTAAAAAATGTGGGAATAAGCCTGGAATTCTTGAAAAGTCAGAAGCAAAAAAAGCCTCTCTGAAGTAGGAACTAAAGCTGAAATTGTGGTGTAGTACGGATGGGCATAGTATTCCTTTCAAAATTGACAGAAAGCCTAAGGACTCAGTGAAAAATAATTTTTGTAGAACTTCTACTGAAGAAAAAAGGAAGAGAATTCCAGGAACCTCTGGAGAACTGTAGAGCAGCAGAATTAGTGATCAGGCATAGCTAGGATTCTTGATATAATAAGAAAAATATGTAACAGATTTATGTTTTAACTTCTAATGATAAAATCAGAGATGAGAATATTCTTTGTGGTAGAGAATACTCTGGCAGTTTTGGACTGGTTTTAGATAATGTGATTATTAGGTGCTATTTTATCTCATAACGAGTATATTTTACAGATTTTTAATGAAGTTGTCTGAACACAGGTGGATCTGTAACATGTACTTTGTGTTGAACTCTTAAAGTTTAGACATAATGAATGGGCTATTAAAACAAGAAGAATTTTCTCTGTAAGGACTTCTGTTCATTTAGCATATTATTTGTTTAATAATATTTGTCCAGAGATTTCCATGTAGTTTGCCAGTATTAAGCTGACTTTGAAACACAATTAGGTAAACAGCCCATTTCATTGCAGTTTCAAAACCTGTTGTCTTATTTTTCCCAGATTTGCTTACATTTACAGTAGACAAGAAGCATAAAAAACAAAGAAAATCTGGAAAAGATTTACTAATGCTGCTTCAAACTGAAAAGTCACATGGGTTTCTGAGGAGGAGATGAGGAAGAGTAGGGTCACAAACTGTGTAGTTAAGTTGTACATTCTTTGTCCTTGTTTCGATAGCATAGTTTGTTAGTGGATAACAATGGTCCTATTTGATTAGCAGTTTCAATTTCATTTATTTGAATAAATGAAATGAATTTCATTTATTTCATTTATGTGAATGTTTAAAATATTTGAATGTTCTTTCAGTGGTATATCTTTTTGAAACAATTTCTCTTGCATTCCAAACATAGTAAGTGCAAAGTTTCTTTTGAAGTAATGTTTTAAAATACATCTAATGGAAATGGTTTTCAGGTTTTAGTTGTATGGATTTCAAAGCCACTAGCAACAATGGACATATTTTCTTTTCTCATGTGGGATTTCAAATACCTAATAACTGGCCTGATTTTTGGGTGATGATTTGCATAATTTATTTAGCATTTTAAATCATATATTTTACTATATACATCTTTAATAATTATTAGTATAAAGTATAAATTTCTTGTGTTACACGTGTATGTAAAACACAAGATTATCTATTATGTTGATAGCTCTTTTTAAACCTCACTGTTGTGTTTAGCTGCCTGGAGGTAGTACTTGAATGAAGCAGCACATTTTTAGTGCTGGATGTGCATATTGCACTTGGAAGGGGAGTTATGTTAAGCATGGGCACAGAATTATTTTTTCTAACTAATTGGTCAAACTCTTAAAATATAACAGACTGTTGTGTTGTGAGATGTCAAGTGTATAGCTGAATGAAGATTTGTGAATTTTCCAAGGGGACTATTGGTTTGGCTGGATTGCTGCAGCTGTATTTAACCCTGGCACTGGCAGGCTAACTTCTGCATCTCACCATTGAAGGTGTGCCTTGTCCTTTTTGTGTGATTTCTTCCTAGGCACTATTTTACAAGAACAAGTGCAGATTGGTACCTGGCAGTGATTTTACAAATGCCAGTGAAATGGCTGGTAATCTGCATGCACTGGGGGCACTGCTGTTTGTTCACAAATAAGAGTCACTGTGCTGAATCAGACTGGAGTCCCTCTAGCTCAGTGTTCTGGCTCAGCCAGCTTAGCCTCCTGGTGGCCTTCCTGAAGTCAGAGAGTACAGAGCTGAGTTTGTACTTCCTAGCCTCGCTATCAGGATTATATGAGAGGAAGTCTTACAGATTTATTCCTTCTACTGAGAACATCTGAGATCTTTGACAACTCATCTCTGTATAGTGAATGGATGTCTGTTACAAAGCTGCAAAAGTGGGACTTCTCACAGCATGCATTATAGCACAGTTCAGTTTCTGGAGCTGTGCCTCAAAACATGTCTTTTCTGGATGTTCACCATGCAGCCAACTGGAACTCTCTCTGAATTACCCAGAAGCTTTCATGCAATTCTTAAAACAGATGGAGTTTGGGAAGGGCAGTATTGCTGGTATTTGTCTGGTTGTAGTCAGTAATCTGGCACCTTCCTGCACTCATCCGCTGCTAGAACGTAAAGGTGAACTGTGCATCTCAGTTCTTACTAAGTGACATTTCAACCTTGCCTTCGGTACTGAGCACTTCTTGGTTTCCCTCTTACCACATGTAATTCTCAGGTGAATTCTGATGATCTTCCAGCATGCATCTTCCCAGCATGCAATATTTTAAAAAAAGGTAAACTACATGAAAAATAGCTGATTGGTGCAAATATTTTTTTAAAAAGATCAACCCCTAGGAATGAAAATTGAATGTTGAACTTTAAAAGAACCTGCAAGTACAATTGTGAAAGAGAACATTTTTTCATGTGATGGAATCATTATTTCTTTATGTATATGACACAAATTCTTCCTTTTAGAGGTAAAGTATAACATGCCTTCATAATTTTTTATATTTTATCCATCCTGTTCTACTAGTTCATAGGACTGATGTTGAAAATTCTTTTTGCTCATGTCTAAATTCTTCTGTGTTTTAAGATTGTGGTGTTTTGTGCTATGTAGTCTATTAGTTTACTTTATTTGAAATTAAATATGAATGCCTCTGGGGTTCATGAATTGTTTTGCTTTAAACTGGATTTCTTCAGTTTTCTGCTAAATATGAAAAACAGCTGAATTAATTTCTTTTTTGTTGAAGGAGGTTTTATGAAGATGGAGCAATTGTTCTTGGTGAAGAAGCAAATATGCTTGCTGGTATGCTGTTGGGACTCAATGCAATTGATTTCAGGTACTGTATTTGTGTGCTTCACAAAAAAATGCTCAGGAAAAGTACTTGCAAATCAATGTATTATGGAAAACATTCTTAAATTCCTGTGGTAGTTTGAGAGGTAAACTTAGGTTGGGGCAAAGAAGAGGGCAAGAGAGAGATCTTGAATGGCTCTTCTAGATAAGAACCAAGTTATGCTTTTATGTAACTGCATGATTATGGCATAGTTTTTTCAGGTATCAAAATCCTAAAAGGAAAGAAGTATAATTGCAGAAGATATTTCAAACCTATTAAATGAAGCTTATAGACATGACATCTTTTAAATTTATTTTTAAACTGTAAGGAAAACTGTGTGATTAAGTACTTGGTTATGTCCTGGTGCTTGAGGATAGCACTGTAACTGCATATGTAGAAGGTAATCTTTATCACTTCTAAATTTGAAAAACGTAAAATACAAATGACCATTTAATATCAATTTGTGTTAAAATTACCTGCAGCTGAACTGCTTACATGAATTGACCTTTGCAATTTCTAGCCAAGCTTTTCCTCTATGGTTAATTCTGTGGTTTTGAGGTAACAATGGTGCAAGCACACCCCAGATAATAAAAAAAACCAGCACGGCATGTCTATCTACATATGTACATATATTAAAAAAATCCATCAGCAATATATAAAGATTACAGTGCCTGTAAAAAGATAGAACCTGGCTGGTGCAAGACCTTGCTAATATGCCTGGTTGGACCAGTTTAGCCTTAGGCAGAGCCACTGGCAGAGAGTTTCATAATCCAGCACAAGGAAAAAGAGACTGATAGTGCTGTTCTTCATTCTTCTCTGTTCACCGTTTGTTAATATTTACCTTGCAGTAGCATTAATGCTTGTCACAAACCAATATAGGAGGCAAACTGCCAGAAAACAGAATGGATGCGTTGAGTGATTGACCATTGCCAAAAGGCCCTTTAGATATTTACTGCTGTTTATGTTCCTCTGTGCCAGGCTTGTTGGACCCTTCTATGAGCCAGCTAAATTGCTGAAGAATGAAAAAACATCCCCAGTAAGAGGACTGGATAGTTCTTTTTTAGTTAGCTAGTTTGGTTCACAGAAGCCTCCTGTTAGTGTCAGAGATTATGGGAGAAGAATGCTTAGCCAAGAAAAGGAGCAAATAAGGAATGAGCAGTGTTTTCCCTTTGTGGTGGTAAAGAGCATTTAGTTCAGCTGGCTATGGGACTGCAACTGGGTGAGGAAAGGAAAAAGAAAAAAGAAAACAATGTAAAAATGCAGATCTTGATGGCTGCTGAACCATCATGGAGTCAGAGCCAATACCACTGTAAGGAGGGGAGTGTCATGTTTGCATAAAAAAAAAAAAATAGGGAGGGAGAGGTTGAAAACACAGGATAGCTTCTTTTTCCAGCTTTGTGTATTGGCTTAACTACATCCTCAACATGTGTTCTGGAAGAGCAGAAGTGTGCTGCAGGATGATAAGAGTGCTAGCCTTGTGTACAGCAAAATTCAAATCTTACTAGATTTTATTAGTTTAAGCTTTACATAATCTGAATTTAAACTGCTTCTGTATTAGCCTTATACTTGGAAGGACAGCTATACGTGAATAAGCATTGCAAGATTGGGTCTGCATTATGTAAATCCTCTCATAAATAATCACCAAGTGACTGTGTTTGTCTCTCAGAAGCCTCAGTGATACATGCTAGGGTGTGAGAGCTTAGTTGCATAACTACTTGTTCTTTCTTTGTCCTCTGATTTCTAATATAAAGGAACCTATTAATGGTATTTAGACTGCTGATTGGCTCTTGAAGATATGTACATTTTGTCAATGCAGCTTTTAAGAGTCTAAGAATTTTCTGTGCAAAATGGGAATTTAGTACTACAGGAGTGTTTTTATTGTGCCACATACCACAGAATATTTCAGGTTGGGAGGGACCACAGTGGGTTGTCTGATCCAACCTCTCTGCTCAGGCAGGGTTATCCTAGAGCACATGGCACAGGATTGTGTCCAGATGGTTCTTGAATATCTCCAGTGAGGGACTCCACAACCTCTCTGGACAATCTGTTCCAGTGTGTGGTCAGCTGCACAGTAAAAAAATTCTTCCTTATATTCAGGTGTAATTTTCTGTGCATCAGTTTCTGCCCCTTGACTCTTGTCCTATTGCTTGGAACCACTGAGCAGAGCCTTTATAGTATTGTGATTTGAATGGCTGAGGAGCTGTATCCATTCCTTACATGTTATATATGAGATTTTTTTTCAGTTCAGTATCTCTTATAAATGTTGACTAGCTTATCTATGTGGAGCTGTAAATATGAGTTAGGGCTGGAGGATGAGTGAGCTTGTGTGAGAACATAATCTGATTTTTTTTTTCTTCCCTCACAGCAATAAGGAATTAGATAATTGTGCTCTTGGGGGACTGCTTTTTCACTTTCTTTGTTTTTCTTTCTATTTTGGGGAAAAAACCAACAACTCTTTGCTTTACTTCCCAAATAGCACTTAAATTGTCAAATGCATTGTCAAAAATGGTACTTTGCAATTCAGTTAGCAAAGGCTGTGACTTATTAGAATGTGTTTATCAATAACAGAGATAGGAATGAGGACTATGAGCCTTGTGGAAGCATGATCATTTTGTCACTTCTGTGATAATTAAATATAGTTGAAATGCAATAATTTATTTCCAGTGAAAAGAAAGAATACAGTGTAAATGAAAGCTTTATAAAGCTACAGCCAATTAAGACAATTTTCCAAAAGTTAGATTCATTTGTATTCCTCAGCTTTGTGCACCTCAGCACCTGTAAGTGTCTGAAAGGAGAAAGACCCTGAAATATTTTTGAGAAAATTACTTTTTACATAGTAGAATGCTTATATGTCCATTCTGCAAACCATTTAAATGATGTTAAATGTGGAAAATTCCAAGCTTGTCCATAATTCTTCTGTTTCTGCTGCTTCAGTTAGCTTTCTGATTATTCTCTTGCCATCTCTCTATTTTATTAAGAATAAAAACGAATGTTTAAAAATTAGGGTTTATAGCACAAAAAAATTACAAAAAATGAAGTTTCAGGTTGATAATATTCAACTGTCTCTGTAATTTCTATTTCTTATAATAAACTTATTGTTGTTGCTGTTTTATCAGTTTTTGTCTGAAGGGTGAGGGATTGGATGGAAGCTATCCAGCTGTCATAGATTATACACCATACTTGAAGTTCACCCAAAGGTACTTTTTAGCTTTACTCTGCTTTTTAAAATTTTATTTCATTGGCAAGATTTTACTTTTTATTTGGCCTCTTATTTTTCATTTCATATGCAAAATGATATTTATCTCTAAGTACAAACCTGTACACTCAGCTACCTCACTCTTTCAGACTGGTGGAATTGTTATATGATTCATGAAATGTGAGTCATGCTAATTGTGTTTCCTTGATTCAGAATAACAGTTCAGTGGAAAATGAATGCTGCATCTCCTTTGACGATCACCAGACCAAGCTGTCTTTTCTCTTAGGCCTTTTCTGTGTAGTCATAAAATGAAATAGTTATTTTATAAATAAAAATAATATATACGCTGATAAATATAAGATATGACATAGGCAATATAAGCCATTAGCACATCACAGAAAGTCGTGACCAGGCTGTGTAAACTGATTTTTTAGCTGCCTTTTGCTCCTCTGATCAGCCTTATGATCAATAATTAAAAGAACTCTCACTAATAAATCAAGTAGCAATTTGGCACCACCAAAAAGCATGGAAATTAATGATATGTTTTCTGTTATTAGGTTTACCCAAAGGAGAGAAGCAATTAGGAATAGTCTTGAAGATGTACAACTGAACATGAAACATCCTAGTTACTCTCTTGAAATTTTCAACTAGCTTTACATGTTAGTGACAAATTGTGATTCAGTTTGTATCATGGCAGGATCATGGGGTTATGGAAATGACTACTTAAAAAAACCTAGTAAATTCTGTTCGTGTAGGGGGAAATATAGTTGCAAGGGAAGATTTTCAAATGAGTACTGGGATAAATCAGAATCACAGAATTGTTAGTGTTGGAAGGCACCTTTGGAAATCACCCAGTCCAAGTCCCTGCCGAGACAGGGTCACCTGTAGCAGGTGACACCTGGAGCAGCAAGGGACACTCCACAACTTCCCTGGGCAGCCTGCGCCAGTGCTCTGCCACCCGCCATGTAAAGGAGTTCTGCTTCACGTTGAGGTGGAAATGCTTGTGTTTTAATTTATTGCTATTGCTCTTCTTCCTGTCCCTGGGCACCACTGAAAAGAGCTTGGCAGCATCCTCTTGACACCTGCCTTTGAGATATTTATATACATTGATGATATCCCCTCTGTCTTCTCTAGACTAAAATAAATTTTTGTCTTTGAGAAAGATGTCTGCATTCTCTAGCATGCACTGATTCTGGAAGATATGAAGATATTTTAACAATGAGTCTACTTACTATGTAGGGAAATACATTCTATGAAGTAACAGGCACAGGATCTTTGCTATAAACATAGATATACATTCTGATTTAACATAATGACAACCACTTTTTTGGGTTTCTCCTTTTTTTTAAGAAACAGAATCTATATTGTAATGCATTTACCCTTTGTACTAAGGAAAGTAGTCCACATACAGTTGCCTAACTTGGCAAAGATCACAAGCAAATTTTTGTCTATTTTTTAGGTGGCTATAGAAACAAAAGCTTGAAATACAAATTGTGTTTAGTAATCCATCGTATTCCAACGTTTCCATTTTTTTTTTGTTTGCAGAGTTTTTTAAGAAATACAATGTTCAATTTCAACCAGAATTTGTGTTTTTATAAGTGCAGCTTTTGACTTGGCTAATAAATATGATTCTTCAGTTCTGACAGTATCAGCAGTGATGAAGAAGAGCTAAGAACACTGGGCAGTAGTGGCAGTGAAGGCAGTACTCCAGAGAACATTGGTCCTCCTTTCATCACAGATGAAAACAGTTGGTACAACAAATGCAAAAGGGTAGAACAGAAGTACCGGCTTGCATTGGAACAGAAGGTAAAAGATTAGTTTTGTGTGGGGGCTGTGGAACCAAAGCTCATCACCAGCCAACTGGTGACATATCCATCTAAGTAAAGGCAGGAAAATATATTATTAGATGTTGTTTAGCTTCATGTAAGTGGTCCTAAATTTTATGATCCTCAGAGTATCCCAAGAATCTTTGCTCACTGATTTGAGGGAAAAGAGGCTTGATGAGCTGGAGAAGAGAATAGAAATAATTCAAAGGTCAAATTTCACAATCTAATGTTGAAGCTTTGGCTTCTTTATCCAATATTGGAGTTACAGACACTGTATCTCTAATGCTGTTAGGTTGTGAACTTGAAGTTCACATGAATTTTCTCTTTCTTGGAAGTCACAGATCTTTATTGTAGGTAGACTGACAGATGAAGTCTTTTATGATGATAGTGATGTTAAACTTCAACACTTAGTCTTAAACTAAACAAAAAGAATCAGCAGAGTAATCCATTTGGATGAAAGGTAAAACTATCGTCTCAGTGATACTGGGATGGGTTTTTAGAAAATAGGTAATTTTATAACTTGATTGAAGCAGACTGGGAAAGGAAAATGTGAAAGAATATGTTTGTGTTGGATTTTAATTTAGGTAGCAAATTGACTGTAACTACAGAAACCAAAGGTGGGTTTTCCATCTACCACCCAACATACCTTAAGTTAAAGGTGAAGTGAAATAAATATATATCCAAACCGTTTAATTATTTAGCATTTTCAAAGCAAAGTACTTGTCAGTTTTTCATAACAGCATTCTTACATCCACAGTAATTACAATGCATATTAGCTAGTAGAGAGAAGAGGGCAGACTATTCATACACACCAAAGAAGTAGTGCACAAAGAAAGAAAGGAGGGTCAGGAAAAACTACAGGAAAAAAATTAAATACACCTGGTTACATTTTTAAAAATAACTTCTGTTAGTATTTTTATTTTAGTTCTGTTTTCCTAGTGTAAGATTTGATTTTTGTGAAACTCTGAATAGAGTCAGCCATATGAAGGGCTGGAACCATACAAGGGTGCTAGGAGGTGTAATTATTTCCCTGAATATGGAATAGGTAGAATCAAAATTGGTTTATTTTAATGCACTTGAAAGAAGCTAGAGTTTTTCTAAGTAACAGTGAAAGAGTCAGATTTACTATGGGATAATAGATTCTTAATATTTGTTTATATTATTTTTTTTAAATTATACATACAATTATTGATTTTGTATTTTGGGTCTCTTAGACTTTGTTTTTGAAATATTACCTGAACTGTTGCATCCAGTTTTCTGGTCCAGTCTTTTCAGCTGGTATGGTATCACTTTCTGTATGGAAAGAACTTGTGTTCCTGGGGTCCTCTCTGGTAACAGAGGGCATTTTTCCTGCTTATATAAAGCAAAGCATGCTGTTCAAAGGAATCTCTTCAAATACATAAATGAAAAACTTTCTCTTGAACCTCCAGAAGGAATTCCCATCTTTGCCAGACAAAAATATAGGATCAGCTTGAGTGTACACTTTTCCCCACCATGAGGAGAGTGTTGTCAGTCTGGAGAAGCATTGAAGAGAACAAAAGAGGTGGATGTTCATTTTTCTTGATATATCCAGGTGGTTCATTTGCAAAGATACTCCATCACATTTGTGACATACATGTGTAGAAACATGTAACCCACATCCACAGTCAGAATCACTAGGAGCCTTTGTCTGCATAAGCACAAAGGTTGTCAATGGCTGTAACAGCAAATAGTGATTTTGGTTTATTCATGAGTCCAAGATCTAGAACAATTCCCATTCCATGGAAGTTATTTCTGGTAACATTCTCTTAATGAATTTCTAACTTCTGTAGGTTACTAATATAGGGGTGAATTTAATTCAGTTGTAGGATCAATCTTTGGAAATTTTGGTGCATTTAAACAATTTTCAAAGTGGTAGCTCCTCTGACAGCTGTTGACTCTTTCCTAGTTGTCCTCCTTTGGAATGCTTACTTGCAATTGCAGGAGCAAAATAACTTATTTTTCCTGCAGTCAGAAAATTTTCTGTTCTCTTAATTTTCATTTGGGATGTGCTTGCCAAGTTTTTATATGATTCACTTTAACTATGCCACATCTGTTCTATTACAACTTGAACAAATGACCATTAAAATGGACTGTACAATAGAGCTCTTTTCCCAAGTTTCTCTTCCTTCCCTTTTTTCATGGCAATAAGTTGCACCAATGACTGAGTTGCACTCAGTGCAGTAGGTACAAGTTCATCAGAGACCTTTTTATTTGAACAAAAGGGCTTTCTGACATTCTGTGTATTGGAAAACTGGGTGTTGGTGACAAGAAGACCAAGTTGAAAATTATGTCTTTAGTAGCTGATACGGTAGGTCTGATGGATCCTTCTTTTGCTCTATTGTAATTCATTTTGCCCAAACAGTGATAAATTCCTTTTGTGCCTCCCAAGTAAAGTATGTGTGCTGCAGCCATTAATAGCACCAGGTCACAATGTGACAAGAAATTGTATTGCAGCTAAGATACAGGTCTCTCTTCTGAGCCATTTGAGTGGTAGGATAGGGTCAGGTGTTACTTTAGCAAGCTAAATCCTAGCATTGCTTTATTGGATCAGCTACACTCTGCTGGTTTAGACCAAGGTTCCTTGGTTATGCTACTGTCCCATCTTGTGTACTTGACCAAAGCAGATGTGGAGGGAAGAATAAACACAAAGCACATGATTATACCCCACTTTTCTTCCAATGCACTCTTAGCCAATGTGTGTCAGCTGCCTGAAGCTAAAAGGTTTGTCTGTGTAGTAACCTGTGATAGATGTCTCTGCCAAGTGCTTGTCAAATATCCCCTCGATTCCATGTAAAATTTCACCATCCAAACTTTTTTTTTTTCCTTTGGCAAAGCATTCTGTGAATCTACCATCTGTTGTGTGAAAAACTACCTCCTATTCTGTCTTTTGAATCTGTCTCCTAAGAGTTTGATTTCATGGTGCCTAGCTCTTGCTTTTTAAAAAGTTAGGAACTGTCTCTTCCTTTCTGCCCTGCCCAGGCCACTCTGGAAATACGATGACTTTGTCTTTTCCAAGTTTTCTTGGAAAAAACTTTCTTTCTGTTCAGATCAATGAGTCATACTTTACACATTTGTTATTTATATGGGAGTTATCCTTTCTCTGTTCTGGAATGGTTTAAGCTGTTCACTTTTGGATAGTGAGCTCCTGAATTATTTGAGTACTGTTTATACTAGAAGTTTATATGCTTCTGCTGGTAGGATGTGCATCTCCAAGTCATTATACATAGAGGTATTTACTGTACATAGGATTATGTTTTTGATACTGGTGCTTCTGGTCTAAAATGTTTCTGTATAATGGTTTGATTTTTTTTTTTTAAATTTTGTTTTGGGGTTTTTTTTATGTTTTCAAGAAGCAGGAAATTTGTTACATTGTAATGCATCATTTAGTACTTTGGAAGTGCTAACTTAGAACTCCAATGAATATATTAGGAGTCAAGATAACAGTAATATTTGATGAGGCAGAACTAGGCATACTGAAAAGCTCTCAAGATTCCTTGGAACTTGTACTGAGACTAAAAAGTCCCTGTCAAATATAAACATACCCAATGGATAGAACTGTATTTAACTATAGAATCACAGAATAGTTGTGGTCAGATGGCACCTCTGGAGATTGTCTTGTCCATCTCCCCTGCTCAGGAAAAAAGTAGACTAGAGCAGGTTTCTGAAGGCCTTTTCAGTCAGGCTGTGAATATCTTGGGGATACACATTCTCCAGCCTGTTTAGACAATCCATCCCAGTGCTCGTTTAATGGGGAAAAAAGGAAAGAGGAAAGAAAAGTTTTCTTATATTTAAGTGGTTTCCTATGAGCATGTATTTCAGATTGTGCCCATTGCCTCTTTTCACTGGCTGTCACAGAGAAGAGTCTGATTCCATCACGCATACACCCTCCCATTAAACACTGATGTGTATTGATATGATTCTTTTTCCTTACCCTCTTCTCTTCAGCCCTAACTTGAGCAATCCCAGCTCCTTGTGTTTCTTCTCTTACCAGAGATACTTCAAACCCTTAACAGTCTTTGTGGTGATTAATTACACTAGTAGCAATTTGTTACCAGCTGATATGAGCCTGTTTTCTTCACTCAACAGGCGCTGAGAACAGACACACTCATTCTGTATCTCTGAAAACATTAATACCTTTGGTTTTTTTAATACCTTTTGTTTTTAATACCTTTTTACAACATGGGCACATATAAAACAGTTGCACATTTTTCCACAGGTTTCAAGGAATGCACAATTTTATGTAGTGTAGACTTACTGTATTTGGTTTTAGTTGACAATTTCTAAGAAGTTACTAACATCTGACATGCTGGAACCTTCTTTGTCATTTTATTGTGTGATTTAAAAGTTCAAAGACACTTTAAAATAACATTGGATATTTTATCCATAGTAATTCTGAATCCCTTTCATTAACTATAAAGATCCATGTAAATATAGTCTACTCTTACCCTTGTGTATTATCTAGCATGCTGCACCTGTTCAGTTGTAGAATTCTGATCTTTTTCTTGTACTTGTTGTTTTTGAGAGATAAATTAGTCTTTCATGCTGGTGGCTTTCCTGTCTTCTTTTTCATTTTTCTACTCCTCTGCAAGTGTGTAAAGAAATATATTATTTTCCTGTTGCCTACTAGGAAATCTCAAACTAATCTAAAGTAAATATACTAGTCTGTTTAAAAATAAATAATTACGCCTACAACAAACCCCAAATAAAATTGTATACATCATAAACCAGCAAATATGAACGTGCATATTCAAAAGTGGTTTTGATAGTGTGTTTTTTAAAGTTTTCTTATAACTTACATTTTCAGGGTTATCTTGAAGAATTGATACGACTCAGAGAAAACCAGCTGTCTGAATCTGTCTCACAAAATAAACTCCTGTTACAAAGAATTGAAGATATGGATCTAGCCCATAAAATGGAGAAGGAGCAACTGGAATATATCATTGTGGAACTGCAAGACCAGTTGTAAGTTAGCATAATGGAGAAGCATTGCAGCGGCATTACTTAAATTATTTAAGTTACATAACCTTACAATATGTAGAGTTTCTAATTCTGTGGAAATGAGTCAACTTCTTAAAGAAATTGATGTATTTTAGCTTTTTTTTTTTTTTTTAATCTGACAACTCTTAGATTTGGGAATGGTTCCCTGGAAACAGTAGTAGTGTAAAACAGAATAATTCTGAGATTAAATATTTAAATTTTTTAAAATCTGAAATAGCTTACCATAACTTGCTTAAATTTTTTACACGTTTTTATAAAATGTTCTTTATATCTTATTACTTCCAGTTTTAAGGTTACCCCTAAAGGTATTGAAACCAGCTACCTTTTGAAGACCATTTTTTAGAAGTTAGGCAAGAGGGGTAAAAAAATATTTATTTTTCTTTAGCTAGATTTTAATTTATTTGTGATGGCTCAGACACGGTAGTAGTTTGTCTGGTAGTCCTAAAACTATTCTAACTGGCAAAACATTCACTATCACTTTTTCTTCAGTGTAAGACAAAATGCTACAACAGTGAAAGGCTTATTTTTTATTAATAGCATATGTGATTTCTAGTAGGATAAATATTGGAGTATCTTATGATCATTCTAGTTTATCCTCTCAGCCCTGTCTGTTGGGTGGGGAGGTACTCTCCTTTTGCAGAGACATTCCCATGCTGGATGGGTCTCTGAGCAGCCTGGTGTAGTGGAAGGTGTCCCTGCCCATGGCAGAGTGTTGGAGCAAGATGATCAGTAAGGGCCCTCCCAGCCCAAGTCATTCTGTAATTCTGTGTTTGAAGACCCAGGCAGATGGAAAACTTAGTGAAAGTTTTGAAACTGCCAGAGGGTGTGCCTGCAGCAGTTGAATGTTCTGTTCGTAACAAATATAGAACAAGTTAGAACAAGTTATTTTGCACTAAATCTGGATTAATTTGTTAATGTCTGAGCCCGGGAGTAACACAGCAGCCGTCTGAGATCTTTGAAACAATCCATGGTAAAGAGAATGTATGAAGATACCATCCAAAAGGGTCTTTACTACGAAGTAAAATATTTCAAGCTTGTAAGCAAAGCTTTGAGTTTTTTTTCTGCTGCTCTCTCTCTCATGATAGATCATTTTATTGCCAGTGTTTGAAATGGATTTTATGAAAATGTTCAGGAATAGGGAATTGGCATTTTATTTAGGCCAAATGCAGAGTTGAGTAAAAAAAAAGATGATTTTCCAAGTTTCTTTTTTTCTTTCCCTCTGATTGACTGTAAGGTTTTGAGACATACCTGTTCTTGAACTCTTCTCTGAACTTACTGATATGCCTAATGATTCATGTTATACTGCTTTGGCATCCCTGGTTGTTTGGGGGAGGTGGGGAAAGGTGTAAACTTATTTAAACCTACACTGATACTGGAAATTTTGAGTGTTCATACCTGCTGTTAAATTTTAGCTGAGATGTATGCAGTAAGACTGTTCTGAAGATCTTGGTCTTTCAGGTTTGATTTTGTTTGATGGCTTTATTATGTAAAGGCTCAAATTGTGGAATAACCTCTGTTGTATCTTGACAGTGTTCTTGTATATCTGTTTGTGAGACACTGTAGTCAGGAGTCTGAACTACTCTAGATATTTGGGGTATAATTTTACATTTTTATTGCTGTGAGTGTAGCGTGTTTGTCAGGTGAGGGAGGGGAACAAATATTCCTAGTAGGTTCCTAATGGTCAACATCAGTCATAATTAACTTTTTTAAATCATAGTTGGTATTTATGTTGGGTTTTTTATTCCAACCAAAGGTAACCTGGCAGCAGAATGTCTTTTATCAGTAATATGTCTGTAATGAGGCATGAGTTTTGGCCAATTGCTTTTTATGGTCCAGCCATTTTAGAATGATGTTAAAGTAATACCAAAACTTAGTGTTTTACTCCCCTACCATTACTGGCATTTTGAAGCAGTGAATGTATGCTGTAATCTGAATTCTTCATCAGAAGATAGGAGCAAGTCTGGGACTGTAATTCTGCCCAAGGCATACTGCATTGCTGTTTGTAAAACACTTTGAGATCTGGTTTAGGATTGTTTGCTGTGTAATTGAAACCATTATAAATAAACATTCTATACTTTCTTTTTGATGATGCTCTTCTATTCTACTGGCTGCTGTTCTTAAGGTAGCAAGGTCTATGACTTCAAGCTTTTGTTGAGTACGGTTTTGTTGAGGTTTCCATAATGGTATTTCACAGGCATGCAAAGCAAAATGTTTTATGTATCTTGTCAGTGGACTTGACAGAATCTGAGTCTCTATCTATTTCTGCCTTCCCCCACCAAAAAAAAAAAAAAAGTAAGGTGAGGAATAGAGGTGTGACTTTGTTGACAGTGTAGGCTGTTGCTGATTTGGAAACCAGTTAACCCAGGATCAACAAATCAACAAGGCCTTCAGGTTAAACATTAGATTTCCTACAGAGAAGCTTTTCTGTATGCACGTTCACTAAGGGGGTTTGTTGCAAAGCATGAAATAATTACAGGGATAGGACATCAGAAAAATTTGGAAGGAATTTTTCCTTTTACAGCTGCTATGGTTCATATTCTACAATTTTCAGTATTAACTTTGTCTCACACACTTGAATATTCAAACTACAGTGAACAACATAGTTTGCAATGTAGTTAAAAGCCATTTTACAGATCTCATGAATACCAGTATCTGGAAAATGGTGAAGCTGCAAATTTATCAATTAGTTATTCACAAAAGAGTAACTTTTCTGTGCGTCTCTCAGCTTAATTGCATTTCTTAGCAGTATGCCCACCCATCTGGGAATTGGACCTCTTACTTTGTTGGCAGGTGTCTGATGGCAAATCTAGCTGGCAAAGTGAATCTGCAATAGACAACCTGATTATCAGTTCAGCACATTTAAGCTAATACACAGCTCATCAGGAAGAAGATTCAGACTGGACATTGGCAAACATCTCTTTACCCAGAGGGAGGTCAAATACTGCAGTGGGCTTCCTGGAGAGGTGGTCTGTGCCCCCAGTCATCAGTGGTCAGGAGGCATTTCAATTGTGTGAATTGTAATAATGATGAGCCGCTCAGGGCCTTCATTTTTTTCTTCAGATGTCATCGCTGTTGTGTGTTTTTTTTCCTAGGACTTGAATTGAACACTACAGAATAGTGGTTTTGGCTCCACTTTTCTCCAAGAATAGTGTATTTTTACAGTGAGAGTGAGGCAGTTCCAAAGACCTTAAAGTACGTAAAATTAACAGCTCTGAAGTGCTTGAAAATAACAGCTCACAGAAGGACAGCCCAAGAGAAGCCTGTGATCTGTGGAATGTCTAGATGAGGAAAATAGTTTGAATTCTGTCACATTCAAATTACAGAATTGTAATTTGATAGGATAGGGATCCCAAATCGTCAAGGAACTGCATCCTGGAGTATTCAAAATGTACAGAGGCAGACATTCCTGCCTCCTCTGTTTCTGCAAAGAATTGTTGAATGTCTCTTGAAGCACAGAGACATTTGATCGCACACACTATCAGTAAAAAAAAAAAATCTAAGAACCTCCACAATATAGGTACAATTATTTATAAAGTATATAAATATACTGTTGTGTTAATATATTATTTGCATTCTTAAACATACAAAAATATAAATTTAAAAGTATAAGAGGAAATAAACAAAATGTTACATTTAAAAAAATTTATTAGCAATACAAGAAGGGTTTTTTTCCAGTACCCTAAAGGATTATCTTCTGCATCTCACTTTGAGACCATTGCCTTGAAGGACTAGTTAGCTGAGTCAAAGATGTGACTGGGCAAAATCTGGAACCATTGGCCCACAATATCCTTGCATTAAAACTCTTTAGTTCAGCTTAAACAGGCTTTTTTTCCCCTTAGGGCAATTTTTAGTCCTTCTTTTGACTAACACACTACCTGTGTTACAACAAACTCTGCTTTTATTACTTTCAAGTTCAGATTCTGCATCTGAAATTGATATTTATATATGTTAAATATTGATGTTTGATTCCGAGAGATTCCATCAATTTCCTGATTGGCTCATTTCCTGCATATTGACTCACTGATGTTATAAAAGTTGTTCTCACTGATGTTATAAAAGTTCATCACTTTAACATAGAACATCTTTTTAAACAAAGTGAAAGGAAAAAGGAAAGCACTGTATGCAAAGCAGAAAAACACTCAAAATGCTTTAGAAGTTTTTTCTTCTGCTTTGATCTTTGCTGAAATGAAACCAGTGATTTGTGTAATGTGTACTGCCACAGGTTTCCTCCTAAAGAGTTTTGTCAGGTTTTCAGGTTGGTGTGCCTGGTAAGATGGTATGGCCCCTTTGTCCCCACTTGGGACAAATTACTGGGTTGTAATTTTTTTTATCAGATTATCACATTTATGGGAAATTTATTTTGTACATTCAGTGAGGATGCTATATTTTATACCACTCTGGTTTTTATCCCCCTCTACTGTTTCTTCGTAGATCCCCATCTTGTTATGGTGTTCTGTGGAGGGAAGAAGAGTTAGGGGCGAAAAGGTCAGTCTTCCATGTTTGGAATTCTGTTACTGGTTAAGGCACAGATAAGCATCAAATTAAACTGAAGGGACACTCACATCTTATACTGAATTAAGCTTGACTTAATGTGTAATTAAGAATTTCTTTTCATGTGTTGCCAAATCTTAAAGATAGGTTTAATTTGTCTGGCTGTTCCTTCAGAATTAGCCTTTTCAAGGTCCAAACTATGCTTTTCCTCCATTCTTAATGTCTTAATATAGCTTAACATTTTATTATAGTAATACTTAATAGTTTAATATCCAGCAGTACTACATTTTCTATCTGAATAATACAGCTGTATTTGTAAAGAGAGTAAATTAGGACACGTTTAACTCCAGGAAAAATTAGCTTCTCTGTTTCAAACACCTACCAGGTCTATTACGGACTATGTAAAGGAAGATACACTATGTTCTCTGTAGCAAGGATGATCTCTTTTCAATGAATGGTCATGCCCCATTTGGTAAAACAACTTACTTATGAAAATAGTATCTCTGCTTGTCTTCACTTTGTCAGGATGCTGTTTGTAAATGCTCTGGAGTCTGCAGCTGGGTGCTGTGAGCAGGTGGGCAGGGTCAGAGAGGAAGGCACAAGGCTGTAGAGGATGCAGGCTGTAGCTGGGCTGTCAGGGACAGGGCTGTAGAGGATGCAGGCTGTAGCTGGGCTGTCAGGGACAAAGCAGAGAAAAGCTTCTCCAAGGAAACAGAGGCAGGAAGGTGTGAGTAAAGGCTTTGTAATTTAGCTGTGTTTTGTATCTCCTTGTGAGTAAAACTTTAATGTGGGTTGCCTGGCTTTGTAATCCTAGCTCAAAACCTAAATCATCTGGAGGAATAGGGAAGCTGGATCAATTTTTTTTAGCCCTCTTGCCTTCATTTCAGATAGTTTCTCTTTTAAGACTTTTTTCAAAGAAACTGAATTCTTCAACTGCTTAAGTACAGTAAATCCAATTTGTTGCAGCTGCTTTATTTCCTCACTGAAAGGAAGTTGAAGATTAAATTTTAATCTTTGATCTTGGTAAGTTTCTTTCCTAGAATGTGAAAACTGAGAATGCTAATCCTTTCCTTTTAAAGCTTTAATGTATCCTGCTATCAAACCCTAATTCACATTAGCCATGCTTTTATTTGTAATGCTTCCTGTCTGACCTCTGTTTCTCCCTCAAGTTTGAGCAGCAGTTTGAAACCCTTAGTATTGCAGTTTGGTTGATTTTCAAGTCTTTCTTTTTTCAACTTGTCTGTGTGTGGGTTTTGGTTTTTTGTTTTTTTTTTTTTTTACATCATAGAAAAAATATTACGTATTCTTAGAGACGGCAAAACTTTTGTTTAGGCAGTGTTTTGCATTTTTTTGTTGTAATTTTTTCTTTTCAAGTTTGCTGCAATATTATAATCCTATTCTGTTTTACAAGGGTGTGAGCTGACAGCAAGAAGGGAAGTTCTGTTTTTAGTGAGGTGAAAACCCAGGAAGACACGGGTGTTTCCTTTTTTGCAAATATAGCTAGGAAAAGTTCAGCTCTGGGCATAGGACATAGACAGAGAGACTCCTGCAATTCAGAGAGAAACATACAGGGCAAAGTACAGAACTATGCACAATTAAACTATTTGCAGTTTAGTCTCCAACATGATTATTCTGTTCTTAGAATCCACATTGGTTTATTGTGCAAGTGGAAACCAAAAGTTTCTGGGCTGATAGCAGCCTGAAGGAAAGGGCCTACTCTACAAGATGCAGTAGACAGGGAGGCATTTATTTTTTAACCTCTCATATTTGAATATCTTATTCTGAACTCTTAAAAAGGAGGGTTAAAAGGTTTATTTTAAAATAAACCTTAACATTCTAAAAAAAGTCTTAAGCTTTTGAAGCTATTGGTGTCTTCAAGGATGTGTTGGAATATTTACAGGAAAATGTTTTCTGACTCCAGAATGAAAAATACTTTCGTAAGGAGTCTTTCTTCTCCCTTCTGCCCTGCACTCCCCTTGGTGGGTTAGAGAGCCACAGGGACTTTTCTTTCCCCATTTTGCATACTTAATGACGTTAGCATGGCAGTGTGTCCCCTTCTAGGAGTCTAATGTGTAACACTAAAATCTGTTTTTATAGTGGCATCTTTTCTCTCTTCTCCCATAGCTTCACTTCTATGGATAAATGTATCGCATAGGTATTTCTTACCAAGTAAGAAATCTTTAAATAAGTTACTTGGACATTAGCACCTTATGCATTCCAAATTCCAGAATATTTGTCCAATGTAGAATTAAAATATTGGGAACAGGGAAAAAGTAAGGCCTTTGAAAATAATAATAATGACAAGTATCGAGCCTCTGAAGGCCTCACTACAATGCAGTTGCAAATGATGTGCATTCATGGTAGGAAAGCAGATTGTGTGGATTATGAGTTGCTTCCTCTGTCGATACACCTGAACTGTGGCAGACAAAGAATACTTGCTTTGGCACAGCAATACAGCAGACATCAGTGTCTTCCTCTGCTAATTTCACAAAGAGAATTATCTCGTGTCTGGAACCTCAGGTGAACTTCAGGCTTTGTTGTCATAAAAGAGTTTGATATCGTGATGCTGCAAATGGAGGGATTAGAAAGAAACAGATAAAAATTATGGTAAGTTAATCATGGTGCATAATCATTAACTGCTGGATTGCAATGACAGAGCCTGGATTTGATTTCTTTGTGCTTTATCTGTTTAGATAAATAACCTTGCATTACCATTTGCTTTTGAGAGTCACAGGGGTTTGTGCTTAATTTCTTAACCTTCATATTCATCTACTGTACATTTGCTTCTGTATTCCAGAAAATACTGATGGGAAAAGCAAGTATTTCATATTGCTTATACATAAATGAGAAAGGTTGAGCAGAATTTATTTTTTTCTATTATTTTTAATGCAAGTTACATGAAGTTCAATATCAAACTAAATGGGCTTTAAATGAAAATAGTGAAAAAATCATCATTTTTAAGGGTGGAAGAACAATACCAGGTTAGAATGGGGAGGAGAGGCTAGTTCTGTATTTGCAGACATTACTTTATCATTGATACACTGAAGGAGTATCTCTGCAATTCATCAGACAAAATAAATTGATGTTTAAATTATCCTAACTTCAGATTTATTGTATTGGATTTATTGGTTTAAATAAATCAGATCAGGTATTAAGTTTTGTCCAGTAGGAAAAGATAAGCAAATTCTTTTTATACTTTCACAACAAAATGACAAGTTTCTCTAAAATACAAATAGTTTGTTCAAAATAAAGGTGAGTTACAGATCAGTGTGCATACACATGATTGCAAAAAGGTTGGAGGTTTTTTTAATTATGGATGGTATTAGTAAATTTAGGTTACAACTTGTTTTTCCTGTTTTAACTTTGTGTCTTGTGTTTCTTCAATATTTTGTTAAAATAAAGCACAGTCCAAATGAGTTCCAGAAAGGCTTTAAATAGATACAGGGAAATGCCTGAAGTTTTAACCCAGAAAATACAGTCAGTGTGCTCCCTGATTCCTAAGCAAGAAGCTTATATTAGCTGCTGTCCTGTTTTGGCTAGCAAGTGGCTGAGATACAGACAAGTGTTTTTTCTGTTGGCCATTGAGGTGTTCTTATGCAACCACTTAACACTAATTTTTCATTATGTTATCCAAATTATAACTAAATTACGTTGGCAAAGATTCTCTTTCTAGTGTTAATATCTGATTGTGGATTTTTGCTTGGGTTTTTTTTTTCACCTCTTTGCTCTCGGATCAGACTTTTGCCCTCCTCTTTTTTTATTCTGCAATTTCTAAGATTTTAAAGCTCTGCCTTGCTGTTTGCATAGTTTGGCAGCTCTATTAACTCACCTTCAGCTGCCAAGAAGGACTTACATTACTCAAGGCTTGCTGCTAATAATTGAGTTTTTTGTTTGTAATTAAAACCTTTGCATTTTGAAAGAGCTTATATGTGCTAGTTTTGGCAAATACTTGCCTATGTATGTAGAAGATTAATCTTCCAATTACTCTGTTGGATATCTCTCATGGCACTCTTGCTCTCTTAAAATGATAGTGGAATTTTAAAGAAAAAGTGGTCATTGAGTCAACCCAAAGTTACTTAACCATTTTGCAGTTGTTTCTCCTGTTTTTCCTGAATTCAAAGGAATCAAGTTAAAATGATAAAAAAGTTACTGAAAATACCAGTTTTCCTGATCTGTTAAGAAGAAATTTCTTGATTTATTTTTTTCCCCACACCCTTGTACAAATGTTTCTTAAAAGGAATTCAGCTATAAACAGATATGTTGTATTTACATCACTGACATAAGGGAAAAAGAATACTTAAATGACAAACTGAGCTTGAGAGGATATTTACAGAAGGCAAATTAGACAATCTGTCAAAAAAAAAGCTTGTTTGCTAAGAGTCCTTCATTTCCCAGCAGAGATGATCTAATAGTTGAAGAACTGAAATCTGCGCTTGCTTTTTCAGTAGTTTGGTTTGCTGATCAACTTCATCATTCTTGTTTTCTGTCAAGACCTACTATCTGGGAAAACTGGTTGTGTTGTGCCTGCTATCCTCCTCCAGGGAATCAGGCCTGGTTATTTGTCCATGGACATGAAGAGTGTCAGTCACATGCTGCAGTGCTATTTTAGTGAGCATATGCAAAGTTAACATATTATGGTATGTTTTGATCCATTCTGGATGTCTGTGTTCAGAAACAGTCTCCACTGCAGTTAGACTAGAACTCAGGAGTCCAGCTGATGGTATTTCTGACAATATAAACTTTCTCAAGTTATCCAAAGGTCAAGAAAATTGAAGTCTGTATAAAATTGATAACTAATTTTGTTAGGATATAGTTCAAGATCTCTCTAAGAGACAATAAAGGAGGATTAAAAAAATGCTGAAGAAGCATTCAAGCATATTTGTTCCGTGGCCCAAGTAGAGCCATGGCTGTTGGACTGTCAGAAGAAAATGTGTTGCAGTAGGACATTCCTGCTCTTTTTTTCACTGCAGCAACTGCCTTTAGAAAGTCTGCTGGCATCTAACTGCTTGGGCTTCTAGTTTGGGGAATAGTGTGTCAGTGTACAGGGCACAAATCTGAAGATGCTACATTGCATCATCAAAATCTACTGGTAAGTAACTTGTTTTCATACCTGCTGATCTAATTTCTCAAAGTCCAATGACATACCAGTCCAGGCAGTTCACTGCTCTGCTAGAGTACTGGCAGCTTGGGAGTTCCCTTTTTATTTGGAGTTGCTTTTACAGATTTTAGTTATATTCATGTGTGCTATCAATTTGAGTTTGCATTCCATATTTCCTGTCCTAAATAAAGGTTTTTAAAGCTTGTTCTTATGCAAATGTTTTTATTTTTTTAAGCTTTTATTTTCACTTTTACTTTTCACTACTCAGGTAGTTCTTGAACTGGAACACTCATCTGATGTAATTCCCTTTCTTAGGGAATTAGTCTGTTTGGTTTATTTCCTGTCTTCATCTGCTGATAGGAGGGCAAATTGCCAACTGGACTGGCATTTTCTGGATTTGGAGAAATTAAACTTGCAGGTAAGAAATTACTGGTTTTTCGTAGGTATAATTGGCAACAGAACTGACTTTTGTTTTGTTGAATTAAAAAAAAAAACAACCAAAACTATGTAAATAGAACTTTTGGAATAGGCTTCCAATGAATCTGCATTTGATGCAAGGGAAAATCGAAATCTGGTGTAGCTGAAATGACCCCAGAAATTCTATATGGTTATGCAGGAGAGGCTTTTCTGTATTAGCTTGGGCTAAACTTGGATTGAATTTTATTTATTATTTATTTTTAAATTCCCAAGATAATATAGTTACAGTATCGTAAGTGACCAGCTATAATCACTTGTATAATTTCTGTTCTGCATGCAGAAACCCGACATATAGGTTATCTTTTGTCCCTCTGTCTCACTGTTAAGTCAGGTAATACTTTCAAGATGCAGAAGTCTTAGATGTTTTAATTCAAAGCAGTAATTTTTTAATCTCTTGAGAGGTAGCTGAGCTGCCAAAAGCTAGTGCAAACTGAAGTGTTTCTGGGTTTATCTTAAGTATTAAATTTTAAAAACATAAATACAAACAAACAAATCAACAACAACAAAAAAGCTTAGTAAAAAAAAATATTAAATAGGTATTTTTGATGCTTCATTTACACAGTGGTGCCTAACATGATTGTGACAGAACTTAAAGGCAGCACAGATGGAAATGGGCAATAATTTGTCAATTGCATTTTATTTTTTTGTGTGTACTGTACAAAAATATATCCTGCCTGTGCTTAATACTCTCAAAATGTTAAATCCTTAATTAAACATCTCAAAATAATAAAAGTTGAGGAAATCTGCAAGTAAATATTCTGAAGAGTGCCTGACAAACACAGGGCGAATGGACAGTCGAGGAGAAGGATGTTTATTTGGAAGACTTCACTATCTCACATTTCCTAACTTCTTAAATACACAATTAAAGAGCTGAAAGTCAAGAGCATGCAGAGATATTTCTGGGAATAAATGTGTAAACCTGATGAATTATTTGGCTGCTTCTGTTATTCTTGAATAAATATAAGTAAATTTACAGGCCTGGAGGCAGCATATATATCTGCAGACACTTACTTCCACTCAGGGAAGTATGTTAGTATTGATTAGTCTCATCAGTAATAGGCAGGAATTCTTTAGCAGGATGTTGTTCTTGGTATAGAGAACAAAAAAAACAAATGTAAAGCAAACATTTGTTAGTTTTTAATCATGTACTTTAGTACTAAGATATTCTCATCTATTTTGCTGATTGTTTTGCCAAGGAAATTATTACTTCCAGTAGTATTTTCAATTTGTTTTTTTCATATATAAAAAAAAATCCCACTTCAATTTAAGTGGCTTAAATGTTATTCTGGGACAACATGACAAGACTTCATGTGTTATACTTCCCTTGTATATATGCATTGTGGAAAAGTCTATGTTGTCAAGTAGTACAGAGGGTATGTGGTCATTTTAAAAGAAATGCCCTGGTTTCAGCTTTGATAGAGTTAATTTTCTTCCTAGTAGCTGATACAGTGCTATTTTTTTGATTCAGTTTGAGATTAATGTTTGTAATAGACTGATGTGTTGGTTATTGTTGAATGTTCTTTCTCTGCCTATCTCTTCACTATTTCTTTATTTCATGATGTTTGCAGAACTTGAAACCCTATATGAAGTTGTCTTAGAAGTGTTGTTTGGGGTAAGGACTGCTAAGGGTACAACTGTTAACTTTCTGCAGATTATAGAACAGCTATTGCTGTGAAGAGATGAAAATAATTGTAGACATAGAGGATACCAGTTAGTTAGATGAGCAAGGGGAAGCTCACAGGCTCTCAGGCAATCAAGAATTTTTTCATGCCTAGATTAGAGATTGTACCATAAATGGGTTTAACCTCCTGCTCTCATAATAAGTTCTTACATAATCCTCCTACACTGCACAAAACCTCTGCACTCTGCAGTCCCACTGTGTTAGTTCAGGATACCCTGTTCAGCCGTGTCTCACACACTGCCTGTCTTTCATCCAAAACACAGCCATACAATCTCGTACTAAGATCCACTGTACTCTTCATGTACCAGCTGCCTTCCTGAGATTACTGCTTTTAGCCACTGTTTTTATCTTCTTTTCCAGGCTGAAGAAAAGGAGTTAACAGCTTGGTGTGTATGCTTGTTTTCACTCAGGTTTAGTTGTATTTCCTTGTTTTTTAACTTCCTCTTTTAGTAAATCCTATTGTCTCTCTTTCTTACCCTCTTTTCATTTTGGAGTGTCCTTGCTTTTACTCCTATATTAAATGGCTTAACATACTGTTTACAAACCTTATCTTGCATCACCCTTAAGTCCTCACAGCTACAAAACCAATAGAACCATATTTTATTGAACTTTGTTGAAAAATAGAACTGCATACTCATTGCAGTCCTGGTGCGAGGAAAAGTCCTGCCTGTGTTTGCATTCTGGGGAACAAGAGCACTACTGCAGAAATTCAGTATGCCTTGGATATAATAAGTTGTTGTCCATGGAGAGCTCTTAATCTCTAAAAAGTGTTTTTCTTGGCTGAACAAGAGCAGGACAGCACTAGATAGTCTTGCACAGCTTTTTTTCACATTGAGTTTTGAAGTTTGTATTTGCTTTTTTCATTAAAACTTGATCATATTTTCTTCCTTTTTAACTTTTCTGTAGTAAATGCTTTTGCATCCACCACTTTTCCTGTTTCTGAATACTTGTAGCAGGATCATCTTTCCTCATGGTGATTAGGAGTGTGAGGATTCGGTATGCTGTGACATGGCGCTTAGGGCATGGTTTAGTGGTGGGCTTATGGTTGGACTCAATGATCTTAAGGGTCTTTTCCAGCCTAAATGGTTCTATGTTTTGGTGCAGTTTAGTACTTTGACTCTTCAAATAAATATGGTTAAACAAAAGGAGTGCCAGTTTTTCCATATCGAGAGAATTGCTGTCTGCAGGCAGTGGCTCTATAATGGCTCTCTGCAGCAGTGGAAATTTACAATACTTGAAAAATGTCTGCAGAAGAGCTAAGAGCTAAATAATCTATAAAGCTGATAAAATAGGTGATAACTAATAGCATCTGGTGTGACTATTTTATCTAACTTTTATTGTCTATACTACTATTTTATATATATTTGATACTGTGCTTGGACTGATTTTATAATTTCACATATATTTTTACGTATTTTTAAAGATTCAAAATAAAACCTTTAAGAGGACAATATTTAGTTCTCTTCAAGTTTATCCTACTTGATGCCTGGTTTTCTTCCTGAGCATGGTGGAGTGGTTTAAGAAGTGATTAACTGAAACTATCTTTAAATGTTATGTTGAAATTCCTGGAAAAATTTGGTGAGTCTTAGCTTCAGAATTTCTTTGTTCACACAGTAGGGTGTAAAGATTTGTGGAATATAGAATATATTCCATATAGAATATAGACATATCAGATTAATTCAATATAGAAACCTATGTATAATGCAAAAATTCCACTATTAGGAGCTTGTCTGTAGATGTGTCTGTGATAATGTGCCTGTGATAGTTTACAGGGGCTGTCTAAATGGAAATTTGCATGTACACGTTACGTGTGTGAATTTGCATTTAGGCACTGTGGGCATAGTTGCTCATACAAACTGTGTCCTATTTTTAAACTTCTGTGAAAACATGCAGTAAGTCCTTCTGAATAAAGAAGTGATATAATGTATCTGGCAAACCTCATAAAAACTTGCTATCTCTGTGTTTCAGTTTCCTCAGATCAACAAACCTGTGACAGCTCTGTGTAATGCTTGATGTTTCCCAGGGGATTAGGGTTATTACATGGGGAAGTGAATACCTGGCAAGATACTTGAAATTATTGGGAGCTTTGGGTTACCAAAGTGGTTATTCCTGTAGACCTCTTAGGAGGGTGAGAGTGTGGATCCCTGGGTAGAAAAGTTGATTGTTTACTTGTATGAATGCTGAAGGAATTAGTCATCTTGAGAGAAATTTCTTGAAACTAGTTTTAATCATGGTTGTGCTTCATCCCCTTTTCATACAATAAAACTCTGAATCTGTCTCCTCTGTGAAACTCAGCTGCTAAAAGTTCCTTCCTGAGCTTACTACTCTCTTTGTTTTGTGGGAAATTTTGGCTCTTTGGGCATTGTTATTTGTCCTTACAGAAGGTCCTGTCTAAACAGTTCAAATACCACCAGAATAAAAACTGTATTGTAAAAATAGACCTGTTGACAATGTTATTGGAAAATTCAAGTAAATGTATGTGTGCCATGAATAGTTATTTAATTTGCTGTGCAGTTTGGCATTTTGGATAGCAACGTGGCATTTGGCTTTGAACTTCTGGGTACATTTGGTATGGAGATGAGTAAATTAGCTTTTTGCTTCAGGCCAGAGATAGTCAAACTCCTTGTAGAGCAACATTTTACTATTGTCTAGTATTTTGTGGATTGGAGGACTTAAAAAAATCCAATTACAAAATGCTCTTGCTTTTATTTCTAGTTATTCTACAGCAGTATAAGGGCAGATCAAAGGTTGCCTTGTGCTATTGGAAAAAGGCTGGTCTTGTCTTGGAGACCGAAAACCTATGTACTTTCCTTATTATGACTTTTGGCAGGTGATTTCCAATGCTAGTATATTAGCTTCTTCATTTCTAGAATTTTAGAAAACTGATTTGCTTCATCAGGAATATGAGGCAAAACTAATTTGAGTATTTGAAGTATTCAGTTTACACTTTTTAATATCAGTTATAGTTACAAGAAATTGTAAGGTGATAGAAAACAGAATAACTATGTGTTATATTTTGCCTGAAAGCATACAGTGGAATTAATATGTCTGGTTTTTAGTTCATTCCAGAAAAGTATTGAAGGGGGGATGCACGAGTATTCAAACTGCAAAAAAAAAAATTGGTGTCAAGGGAAGCACATCACATTCGCATAGTGGCTTGCAAAATAGCTGGCCTGTTAATTACCATTATGCTGGTAGAAAGAACCTTTTAAATGCAGTTGCCTTTCTTTATTGCTTTTGTAGAAGGATTCAAATGTCAATTTTTTATTTTTTTTTTGGTTCCTGAATATGTCTCATTATGTTTCTAAGTTGATTCCCTTAGGAAAAACAAACAGTTTAAGATGCTTTGTGAAAATTGCAGTCTGTGTTGGTCACTTGAAATAGAACATCTGGATGGTCACTTGTGGTGTTTCCCTAGGCTCGGGTTTGGGGTCAGTCCTGTTTAGCATCTTTATTGATGATCTGAATGCGGAAATTGAGATCACCCTCAATAAATTTGCAGATGACACTAAGTTAGGTGGGAGTGGTGACCTGCTGGAGGGTAGGAAGGCTCTGCAGAGAGATATGGACAGACTTGATCAATGGGCTGAAGAGAACTGCATGAGGTTCAAGAAGGTGAAGTGCCAGGTCCTGGCCTTAGGTGACAACAACCCGCTGCAGTGCTACAGGCCGGGGAAGGAGGGGCTTGAGGGCTGTCGGGCAGGAAGGAGCTTGGGGCTGCTGGTTGCCAGTGGCTAAACATGGGCCAACAGTGTGCCCAGGTGGCCAATGGCATCTTGGCCTGTATCAAGAGTAGTCATGATTGCCCTGTACTCAGCACTGGTGAAGCAGCACCTCAAGCACTGCATTCAGTTTTGGGCCCCACGCTCCAAAAAGGACATTGAAATGCTGGAGTGTGTCCAGAGAAGGGCAGCAAGGCTCGTGAAGGGTCTAGAAACAAAATCCTGTGAGGAACATCTGAGGGAGCTATGTGTGTTTAGTCTGGTGGAAGCTCAGCAGAGACCTCATCGCTGTCTACAGGCTCCTGAACGGAGTTTGTAGTGATGAGTGGGGATCGGTCTCTTCTCTGTGGCTGCAGTGGCAGAACCCAAAGGAATGGCTTATGAGACTTAAGAGGGGAGATTCAGATTAGATATTACAAATTTTTTTTTGCTGTTCAGGTGGTCAGGCTGAAATAGATTGCTCAGGGAGAGGGTGGAGTCACCATTCCTGGAGGTCTTAAAGAGACATCTGGGTCTGGCACTGGGTGATATGGTTTAGGAGTTACAGTGGCAGTGCTGGGTGATGGTTGGACTGGAT
Source organism: Onychostruthus taczanowskii (assembly GCF_017590055.1). Classification (NCBI taxonomy): domain Eukaryota; kingdom Metazoa; phylum Chordata; class Aves; order Passeriformes; family Passeridae; genus Onychostruthus; species Onychostruthus taczanowskii. The sequence continues at coordinate 4,726,273 of NW_024500349.1, read as the reverse complement.
GATCTTGAAGGTCTCTTCCAACCATGATGATTCTATGATCATCTGTGTTCTGTTTTTCCTTTATCTTAAGGAATTGCATTTAATAGACTCTTTTTTTATATATATTCACAGAACTGTGCTAAAGAATAATGACTTGAGATCAAGACAAGAATTAACTACTCACCTCACCAATCAGTGGCCTTCCCCAGGAGCTCTGGATGTCAATGCTGTTGCCTTGGACACTCTACTCTATAGAAAGCACAATCAACAGTGGGACGAGTAAGCTTAATATTTATTTTGATTCCCCCTTAGAGGAACAGGGAAACTGAAAATTATGTATTTCCTTCAGCATACTTTCGAACATATCCTGTTGGAGTCACTTGTTACAATGTACAAAGATCACTGGTAACTAAAGCCAGTTTCTCTTGCTTTCTGTAAAAATTTCTTCCTTTGGATTAATTTTTATAAAAGGGGCAGAAAAATAAATCATTGCTTTAGCAAAGAACTGGCTTTGCAAATATATAAGAATAATGTTTAAGAGAAGAAAGATTAACTGCATAGGGTTATTTTAGCAAACTTTTTAAGGAGAGTTGAATATACCTAGTTAGATCTTTAAATGTGTTGCTATCAAATATTACTTGCTTTGCAGGAAAAGTTTTCAAAGTCTGGACCAACTTTCAGCAGAAGTTAGTCTTTCTCAGTCCTCTCTGGATCCAGGTCACTCACAGGATGGGAAGCAAGATGGAATTAACTTGTTAAATGAAGGTACAGAGCCAGTCTGATGTCCTCCTTTAATTTTGCTCTTCATAGCTCTGAACTTGTCCCATGAGACAAATTTTCAGTGTGAAGAAAATACACATTGAAAAACATATTTTTCATTGTTAAGCGAAGTGTTTCAGTTTCCCTAAGAACTCCAAATAATTTTGGATTTATGAAGATACACACGCCACTCCTCTGTATTTGAAGTTAAGCTTCAAATGTCTTGCACATCTCTTCCTTTTCCATCACAGAACCAGTCAGCTTCACTACAAGGAGGATCTGCTGACATATTTCTGCTATAACAAACTCTTTGTTTCCTTTTTTTGGTTTTAAAATAATGATTAAATGCACTGGATTTGCAGCTACCACTGTCATTCTTACATCTTGCACTTAACATTTATCTGGAGATGCAGCCTGACAGTGTTTCCATTAAAATAGAGGAACATGATATGAACTGTTTATATAAATGTGGTATATGCACACACCCCTTTCAAACCTGGATGCTTATCAAAGCTTAGCTGCTCCATCTTGTGGGCAATTCTGAAAAAGCAGGAAAATGTTGGAAGAATTGTGAAATAGTAGTATTTTGGGTATAGAATATAAATTGTTATAAAAGAATCCTTTTTGTGTCTCATAAATTCTAAACTTTAAATAGATTTGCCAATACAAAACCTTGGTGTTACGTAACCGCTAAACTTTCTTTTGTTTTAAATATCAAGGATAAAGAAATTTGAATTTTTTTTTATTTTAAATTGTAAGCAGTAATAAAATCTAATTTAATTCAAGACTGATTTCAGCCCAGCCTGTAAGGCAGGGATCTCTGTACCACCTGGATAGGGAAGGTGTGGTGTAAGTTGTCTTCCCAGTCGCATTTATGAAACATGCCTGTGCTGAAGCATACTATGGAATTCACAGTAGTGTAGATTAAACAACTTTTTCTGTTCTCTCATTTTTTTTATGGTGAACTAATCTTCTGCTGCAAAAATTATTAACTTAATTCTTATTTTTCTTCACAGGAAAGGAAGACACTCCATCATTGCTTGGTCTTTGTGGCTCTCTGACATCAGTAGCAAGCTACAAGTCTCTCACAAGTCTGAAATCAAGTGAATACCTTGCAAGTCCCACAACAGAGATGACAAGTCCAGGCTTAACACCATCTTGAGATGCACACAAGAAGGAAGACCTTTATGTTGTATGCATTTGATTTATGTTCCATAAGATGACTTGCAGTGAAGACTGCTAGTTCTGAGTTAAAAAATAAGCTGCTTTATTTTTTATTGTCATGGATGCCTTTATAATTCACAAATTTGATCAGTTTTCATTTGCTTTTTCTTTCCCCCAGAGGACTTTTCAGATACTCTCTTTTAGTCTGGAATTATTTAAATCTCTTGTTCAGGTACAGAATGTATTATCTGATGTTTATGACTGGTTTTTAAAATGAAACAGTTGGAAATCAGTCCCATACTTAAATGCCATCAGCTTTGTTTCTCCTTGCCCTAGGCTGGATCGGCTCTAGCCACTGTACTTTGCAGTGCTTTAAATATTTATCAACTCCTGCAGAAGAGACAGGGAATCCTGAACACCAGTCTTTGTAGGCAAATAAATACCTAAAAATCCAGCTTTTCATCTGTGTATGTTGCTTAGGACCTCAGATAGCATATTTAACCTATCAACAGCTTCTCTCAAGTTGACTCCATGTTAGGTTTTGCATTCCTGTTAATATCATGGCACTTAGGAGATGTCCCAGTCACACTGAAACACAAACACTTGAAATTGCATGTGAATAACAAATGTAACTTGATCATATAAATCAAGCATACACAGAGATTTGTAAATGGTGAGCAAACTCACTAAATGCTTTTAAGTGGCCTGGGTTACAGATAAACTAACATTATACAAAAAGTTTCTTGCTGAAAAGATGGGGGCTATGGATGATGGTGGTAAGCATCTTGCAAAGTTTGGATTCTGTGTTTGCTGGCAAGATCCCAAGGAGAGTGAAAAAGGGGAAACAATGTAATGACTGTATTAAAGTGTGTTAAAGGACTTTTCTCATCCCTGTAGTAGTGCAATAGGTATTTTTCTTGCTTAGGTAATACAGCAGAAATTCTCTAAGTCAGTTTTCTCAAATTATTTGCCGTTGATTTAAATTGCTGATACGAAAAAAAAGGGAGACATTTTTTAAAATGTAACTAACTTTCCAGATTACCCTACAGTTTCAAAGTTTGCAAAATAATTTTTGAATTGCAAACTATATTCTTAATTCTTTGTAAGATACAATGGATCCTTTATCTATGAATTTTGGTAATCAAGGTAATGCTTATCAGTATGATTAGTAATTTTTAAACAAAAGTGAAATGCATGTAAGTATGTTGTATTTATAAGTGCTAGGGAAAATGCTTTTTTGTGCCAAAGAAGTTTCATAAATTGTTTACATGAGTAGCTGCAATACAAGACAGATTTTTAATTATTGCTTACTCCTAGGTGTTTACAGTATGTCACTACATCTGTACAGGTTTAGTTGATTTGCCTCTTGTGATGATACCTTGGCACTGCTACTTTAAACTGGTCACCATAGGGTGGGCTTGAAAGAAAGAAGATTAATTCTTACTTTAACTGAAATATTTAGTCTTTGTAAGTAGGAGGCTATGCATTTCTGGAACTCAAGGCATTGCTGGTTTTAGCTGGAGGAAAAGAATCCATCTCCTCAACTCTCTAGTCCATGCTGCTGGAGGACACTACTCCCATGGCAGGGTACACAACCAGTGATGCTATTTTAATGCAGAATTTTAAGGTAGTTTAACAAAACCACCAGGTCTTTCAAGCCCTTGTGTACTCACACAGGTAATTTCTCTGTAGTAAATTCTGACCATTAAATCCTTTCATGCACCTTCAGAATGTCCATTACTTCATGGAACTTCTTTTGTTATCACATTAAGCACCTGTTTCTTGAGTAACATTATTAAATATAAATTTGTAAATTAGAGATACATTTTTACTACAAATAAAATGCTGGAATCCAGATTCCACAAGTTGACATTCTGCATCAATGTACAGTGATTTAATCAGTCCTGTTTGCTGTTAAATACTTTTCATGCCACATCAGTGTTTTGGAGGGGGCAGTCATCATGATCTTCAGTCATGTTCGCTGATGGCTCTTTTCTTAGAGCTAAATGTGTTGTTTAGCTCAAGTCTTTTATGTAGTCTGACACGTGTTTCTGGGTGTCATTTTGTGCATGGGCAATCAGTTATGTGCATCTTTCTCAGTTCTAAACATTTACCATTTTTTTGAAAAGAATTTTAAACCGCCAAAACTGTATGTTTTGTTGCCTTGACATAAATGTTCCATGTTGCATGTAAATTAAAAATTTTGTATCATCAGTAGTTACAAGTTGTCTCTGTTTTAATCACACGGGATAAAGTAAGACCATTCTGTAAATTACAGCATTACTGAGTTTTTAGCGAATACTTTTCTTGCACAAGGGGGAGACTGGTTTTCTTGCTCTCTATCATTCAGTGTCATCCAATATCTGCTGCTACTATGTTGTCTTAGGCCTTATTTTGTAAATTTTCATTCAGAAGTCACAGTGGAAGGAGAGTGTTAAGCATTTCCTCTGGCAGCACCTCTTGCCTAATGTGGTACATAATGTCTTAACAAGTAGAGCATTTTTCAGTGTGTGAGGAATTTTCACCATGGACTGAACTCCATTTCTTGGGTAAAGCACATCCAAATGTCAGTGCCTTAATGATTTACTGAGTTAATTTTGTATCAGCACCCCCCTCATTAAAATACACCAAAAAAATAGAATTCAACAGCTGCATTCAAAGTGCATGAAAAGAGGGAGGTAGTGAGGGTAGTTAAAAAGGATTTAAATCATACAGAGGCAGCTCTGATTTAGTAATTTGAGTGCCTACAGACAAGTGCAGTGCTGCAGCTGTCCCTACCAGGAGTGCAGCACGCTGGGGCAGAGGGTGCCTGTGCCTGTGGCAGCAACCTGCACTCGCTCCTGCCTTCAGAGGGGCGCAGGGCTGACTCAAGCTGGCACACAACCACCTCTCGCCTGCCAGCAACCTCGGCCTTCCAAGACAGGTGGCACCTCACAAAGTGTGCATGGCCCAGCCCTGCCTTGGAGCAGTGTGACAGTGACAACTGGCACCTGCCAGAAACACGTGCAGGAGTGTTCCTGCAGAGCACCTGTACAGGCCTTTGGCTTCAGTGTATAGGTGGGCTTTAATTTCTTCCAGTATTACCTTAAACAAAAACCCCTGCTGCCCCACCAGTGTGTGCACCACGCTCTCTCAGTGTCTAATAAACATAAGTATTTTTCCAATTTTACAGAATTTTTCATTTAAAATAAACCTGAGAAGCTTTTATAAAATGCACTTACACAAAATACAGAGCTGCAAATAACAAACATGTGCAGAATGAAACACATAACACGCAGCAAGAATAAATAAGTATTTATTGAATTCGCTCTGTATCAACCTCCTTACTGAGAAATAAATATATCTTACAATTAGAGACCCAAAACATTTTAAAACATAATTTTAAAACCCAACTAAAATGTTTAATCATGACTGAAAATTTAACACAGTGGAAGTCATTATTCTTCATTGCTATGTCCAGCCTCAATTTTTCTTCTCTTCCTCCTTTCTTTTTTCTTTTGTTCTTCCTTCCTTTCTTTTTTCTCTCCAGCTGCAAGAGAAGTCATAAAATCTTCAGTGATAGTTTCAGGGTGATGTGCATTTTCTTACTCTTAATAAAAAGAGTGAATTAATCCTTTGTGAAAGTTAAAAATGAAGCTTTATTTAGTTACCAAATGTGACGGTAGAAATTCACTGGGAATTCTAAAAAAACATCTTCACAGATTTAAATTTGGCACAACTTCCATCATATACTTTGCCTTCATACAACTGGATGCAGAACAATTATGGATGTTGATTCTTTTTTTCATTTAAATGAGAAAAGAAAGACTTTCCATATTCATACGTGCTGATCATTATGGCACAAGCAGGAGCAACTTTAAACAGCCGTGGAGTAATACCTGCCCAGAAGAGAAAGGGAACTGTTCACTATTATTTGTCTTCAGACCCAAGTGCTGCAGTACAATGTGTTGATCACAATATAACAATACCATAGTATATCAGTTTAGAGCTGGGATAGTACCTGCTCACAGGCCTCAAAATACTGAATTTACTGGCTGTAGGTATTACCAGTGTAATAACCTTATGCCCTCACCTCTGCTGTTCTGTGTGGTCTGCCTGCCTCAAGCGCACTGTGTCTCTGCTCTACCAAAATGAAGAATCCTGGTCACATGAATAAATGATGGAATTTAAGTGTTAAGTGTCTCCCATTACAGTCAACTGTGATCTTGCCAGTGGAGGTTAGAAGGTGATTCAGTTTAGAGGAAGGGAAATAAGGTTGAATCCCCTTTTCCACACACAGTGAGCCCTCTACTTCCACTTGAAATGCAAAGATGTCTGCAGAGATCCAACACAGATGACACACGACCCACAGAGACCTTGTGTGACTTTGGAACAGCAACAAGGAGCCAGGCAGGCTAACCCCAGCCATCTCAGCTACGTGTGGCCAACTGAACTGAAGCAGTGGCTGATGAAGAGCATCTCTGAGGTCTGCTACCCATGTGTCAAGACTGAAGTGTGAGTGCTTTAATCTATTAACTGAATTCAGTATCAATTTTAGTGATACTTTGTGATGTCTTGCATTCTGTTAGCATCCAGTGCTCTGAAATATGCAAATCCTATTACCCAGCTATGCCATCACTGTACAGCGAGTAAAATCTCTTTCAGCAGTTTAATCTCTTTCAGCAAATTAAGTCTTGCAAGGCTTAACCACCTGTGCAGCCATTCACACAAGGGCCCCCAGTGAGCCAGTACAGTGTGGTGAAGGCTGGTAAGTATCCTGGATTTGGAATGTCTCTTGCTGATGGTCATTTCAGTATGAACTACAATAGGATTTTATCTCAATATTATTTTAATGTCACTATCTTGTCATTTCTGCCTCAGGCTGCCAGAGTCACGCAGGAGAGGGCCAATTTTTTCCCTCATCTTCCTCTGATCACCAACATACCTATGGAAGCTTTTCTTGTTGCCCTTGACATCCCTGGCCAGATTAATTTCCTAACCTGCTCTCTGTTCACTTGGACCATTTCTCTGTGACAGGTCACCCTGTCCTGGCTTCCTTATGGTGTCTGAGCTTGTCCAGAAGCTCCTTCTTCCTCCATACAGGCCTCCTGGAGTTTTCACCTGACTTTCTCTCTGCTGGGATACATTGTTCCTGAGCCTGGAGGAGGTCATTCTTGAATATTAACCAGCTTTCTTGGGCCTCTCTTCCCTCCAGGACTTTATCCCACGGTACTCTACCAAGAAGATCCCAGGAGAGGCCAATGTCTGCATGTCTGTTGCTTTATATATGCAAACTATTTCATAACTGACAGTGGTCACAGAAATGGAAATATATAATTTATGCATGTTAACATCTATGATTAAGAACTCTCTAGTCTGAATTTTTTTTTAGTGATAGGAAAAAATTTACCTGCAAATAATCCAGAAATCCCATTTCTAGCAGCAATTTTCCTCATAACTGCCCAGGTTGATTTACTGTCCCTCTGTGGAACTCAATATAGTACAAGACAACAGTGAATTAGGCAATCCATGCAATGCCACAGAATGATATTTTTAGAAATCAGAGACTGTTATAGATGTAATTGTTGGGTTTAATGCCCTTTTTTGTTAATTTTATCCATCTTATTTATACAGTATGTTAAATTAATACAGAATGCAAATACACAAGTTGAAACAGCAAGTAATGGAAAAGACCTGCAGTAAAACCTAGAGTAAGATATATGAACAGCTACTATAATTTTTACTGGATTGCTGATACAGGTGAAAATATATTCATTAGGAATATCCCACAGCCCTTGGAAGCCAAAAATATTTTTGCAGTCACAGAGAGACAAAATTTTGATGCATAGTCAGTGTTCAACTCCAACAGTAACTGGATTTTGAAAGAATAAAACTGGAACAAATTAAAGATTACCATAATGAAATTTTTTAAATATAAATTAATATTATTAATATTAACCTAATAAATATATGGCAGACACATGTTTCAAAGTGGTGTTAGGAAGGAATTCTTACATTCATCAGTACAGGAAAAGGATTAGAAACAGTAACTATTTATATTTAAAACTTTTTTTTAATATTTGTTCTGCAATCAAATGATAATCATTTTTTTTAAGAATTACTGTAGGGATAAAAAACCAAAACTGAGAGAATGAAACCTCATGCCAAAAAGTGAGCACTTATTTTCTAAGCAAAAACTATTTGGATACTCAGCCTTTTTAATGGTCTGTAAACTTAAAGCCATGATATAATATTTATTTAGGTTAATCTAATTCCTTCACTGGTCCACATCCCAAGCAATGGAAGAAAAGGTATATATACCACTTTGGATATCATTTGGATAAAACAGAGTACTGCTCTACTGACAAGAGCCAAACAGAAACTTCCTTTTTCATCCTTTAAAGATGTTGGGACATTCAATAACATGCCCTCAAAAATAATTTTTTTTGTAATCACATGAAAAGGAGGTAAAAAATACACAACCTGAGCATAATACTTTCTCTTTCTAGTCTAATATTTATCACAAGAATATCGCCAGGCAGGAGTAAGTGGTAGTGAATGTTATTTTGAACACTTTTTCAATAGATCACTGTTCAACAGATCACTGTTCAACTGAATGTTTGCTATGAAGTTACTTTTTTGCCTATATAAATATAACTTACTTGAATCATAGAATAGTTTGAACCAAAGAACTAAAGAACCTTTATTGGTCATCTAGTCCAACATCCCTGCAATAAGCAGGAACATCTCAAATTTGCAATTGGTCTGCCTAAATGTAATAGCTTTGGATTCCTTTGTTTCAATTTTATACCATCTTATTAACCTATATTGTACTGAACTCACACCTTTTCCCTCTTCCACATCATTAATAAAATATGGTGTTCTCCTAGGAGATAAAATGTATCTCCTAGGAGAAAAAATATACTAGTTTGGGGAAGAAAAAATGCCTGGCTGGTAAAATGTTTACATATATTTTAGAAGTGCCAAATATTTAAAATTCCTACCACAAACCATACCCAAATACTACATTTTATTTTTTGAAACACTATAGGGTTGGTTTTTTTTCTTACCAGCAACTTACTTTTTAAGGTCTCATTCTCCCAAAGCTGAGTCTGCCTATGTGTTTTCACTACATCAAATGGCTGAGTTACAACAGCTGCAATCTAAAAGGAAATCAGTTGTAATGTTAGTGCACAAAAAATAAAAATTTAACCATATTAAAAAAAATATTAAATTGCACACACAATTTAAAAATAGATTTGATATTCTAAGCACATGATATTTTTAAGTCTTGTACGTCAGAACATTGTAGTTTATTCAGATTTATTTAGTCAGGTTGAATGCCACACCACATCTGTTTAAATACAAGTACCCCAAAATATACAACATTTCTGAGAGAAAAATCCAAAATCATACATTTTAAAATAGTTTATTAGTGGTAATAATAAGAATAGTACTAGAAATGAAGTTATATACTTACAGAGCCAGATGCTGCTCCTGAAGTAAAAGAAACAAAAAATGTAGGTTCATTTGCACCAACTTCCTTGCACATCATCTTCTTGAAACGTTCATAATTATACCAATACATTGCTATGATTACAAAAAAAATAAACTTGCATTACAACAAATTTGTATATCAAGTACAAAAATTCTTGTATCAAGTCCAGATGTAAGAATTCTACTGTGGCAAAAGAAGCAAACAGAAACAAGAGCTGAAAGCATAATAAGTGTCCTGTGTGATAACCAATGGACAGATTGCTGTGTCCCCTTGTTCTCCATATCCCAAATTTCTTCATATGATACAAATTAGCCTAGTAATTTTGTCTTTCCCTTAGGTAACTCCTACCTTCACACAATCTAACCCAAGCACTACAAACTCACATTCAATTTAAAATAAATCAAAATGTAGGCTTCTAATTACTCTCTATCTTCTCAGGGATGTTTCACAGATCTCAGTAATTCTATAAAAACACATTTCATACAAAATGAGATGTTGCTCAGGACTGCCTCATACTTTTTTGAGGCACAATATAAAATTTAATTCTGAGAGAACCAAAAAATATAATTTTGCTCCCTGGAATTACTAATAGGGAAATGCCTCTCTTGGGACTGTCAAAGGAAAATCCAGCAAACAACTTTTAGGAATAACATCTGTTTCTGTAACCATCTGCTGAACTAAACTGCACTTTTTCTGCTTTCTAACTACTTGCCTGCCCACTATTGGTTGAGTAGTTCTCAACATGCAGCTACTGCCTTACAGGTTAACTTGTGCCTCCACCATCATGCCCACAAAGTACTGGGCACAGATGAGTGAGTGGCCACTGTCCAGGGAATGCCAGAGCAGTGTGGAAACTGACTAAAAATCAACAAGCCTGGCTTGGAGCAGTGGAGGAACAGCAGGTGTGGACACAAGAATCTGAAAAGGACTGAGAAGATTGCACATCCCCTTAGTGCTCTCTTCCTTGTGCACTCCTTCTGATCTTCCCACTCTGTTAAAAGCAGCAGGGGGAAGGAAGCTCCAGCCACTAGCTACAGACAAAAATCAGTAAAAGAAATAAGAGTTTCTACTTGAAGTCAGACAGCAGGAATCAGGTGAAGAATCTGAGAGTTCCCTTACAAAGCTTAGAGAACAGCCTAAGAGAAAATTGCATTGGGCAAGAAGAAAAATAAATAAAAATAAAAATTGAAGAGGAAACTCTTCAGACAAAAGATTCAGATGAATTCTGGCAGTTGTCTTTAGCCTTAGTGAAACCATATTTTCATAGGTTCAGAAGCCTTCCCTATCACAGAAGACTCAATTAAGTCCCATCAAGGAATTGGATCTTTAGGCGGGAAATACATTCCAATCACAATTTTCAAACACCTTCCAGTAGCTAAGTGAAAGAGAACAGAGCATTATAAATTCCGAAGAGAGCTGAAATAACTTTGTTCAGTTTATTCACTTAACTACCAACTGCAATTTTAAAGTGAATATCCTCATCACACCCCAGTTATGTCTCAGTTTGGTTCACAGCCAATTTAAAATTTACTCTGGGTACACATATCCTGTAACAGCCCAAACCAATGACTGGCCCACAAGATTGATTGGAAACACAAATTAAATTAGATATCAGATCATCTTAAGAGTGAAGTAAGACAACAGAGATAGCAGGTCAAATACTTCAAGGGTTCTCTGACTCCAAAACCAGGTTTGAATAAGAATCTTTCCAAAAATAGGTTTGAAGAATTTTTCTGGGCCAACATAAGGTGTTTAAAGATTCCTGGTACTACACCAATGACAGAAACTGCTTCAATGACAACTGATGTCTGATGATCCAAAAGTATTCTGACAAAAACAGGCCTTAAAGAGACAGGGGCTTTCTGGTGCTTTAGCAGTCTCCCCTGTAACATCTGTCCGAGTTACCTTAAGGAATAGCCATAGGACTCGTTATGCTTTGAATCAGACTTTTCTTCTTCTAGGCTTTCAGCTTTCAAGTCTTGCTAAAGAGTTTTTTGGAGCAGTTATACAAATGAATTCATCTTGATTTAAAAAAAAATAAAATCTTGAAGACACTACTGCGTCACTCTCTGTACATGTTTCCAAAATTATGTAACAGAACACTTAGATACAGCATGTTTATCAAAAAATAGCCACTATTTCTATCACAGAGAAAATTTCCAGCTAAAACTCTTCAAAAGCAGTCATTGTGTAAGATGAAGATGAGAAGAAAGAGTCTAAGTACAGAGAAAGGGAATGTAACAATGAATCCTATGAATCCTATCTGGTATCCACAAACAAAACTGGGGGGGGGGGGGAGGAGCCGATCCTTTCCAGGGCTGTCTCGCGTTCCCCCGGTCCCGGTGCCGGGACGTACCTGAGCCCCGCGGGAGGGCGCAGAGGCAGCAGGCGGCCAGGAGCCAGGGCAGGGCGGCTGGCGGCGAGGGCATGGGGGGGGGGGATGGATGGATGGATGGAAATCACATCTTCAGAGAATTTGTAAATAAAAATCCTCAAAGAGAAAAAGTAAATCTCAGTCATTCCTAAAGCCAACTATTAAAACTACCTAAAACCACAGAAAATTAATATAAAAACATAAACAAAAACCTGCATGGGAAATAAACCTTACCTGAGAAAGGTACATCTCTCAGAATAGTAGAAGTCCAGCCCTGCCACAGGGAGAGCCACCCATCTACAGCCACTTTGGTGCTGACACGCAGGTACAGCTGCTTGTAGGATGACCTGCGATACTGCATTTGAGTTCTGATCAGCTCCAGGGGACTCACCACAGTGGCAGAACCAACTGCAAAGGAAACATGACTTTTTTAGAAAAGTCAATACTTAATAGTACAATTTCCTGAACATTCAAGTCATGTCTCACTTTATATATTTGATTCTTTTCAACTCTCCCATTTTCCTTGAACTAATTCCCAAAATAATTTTCCTTTCCAACTGAGAAAAACATGCCTATTCGCAGTACCTACGTTTCCAGTTTAGTGGGGTTTTTTTTTCAATGCTAGCATGTTGTAAACAATGTAACATGTTGAGAATCCTCATTTTGCAGATTTAACACATAAATAGACTGAAGATTTCAAGTACTTAAACTCTATTGTTTTCATTAGTTCCCATTTTAAACTGTAACTTGAAGAAAGCTATCTTGATGCTTAAGGCTTCTTTTTGTGTTAAGGACAGAGTTGTGGTTACAGATTTAAGCTTTTATTAATTTCTAAGCATCTTTGCCACTCTTATTTTAAACTATCAAGAACGATTAGCAGGCAATCTGTATCTGATAAAGGAACTCTTGCATCTTGCACAAGGGTCAGTGAGTCATCATTCAGTAACAAGCTACCATCACACATCTAACAGATTTTGAAAATGTTACTAGATCCAAGCATTTTTCTTCTGTTGCTGGAATAAGGTTTTACACATGAACAGCCTAATAAGAATAATGTGCTACACCACCACGAATACCAATTCTTTTTCCACTAGTCTGCCAGTGCCCCCACGGTTGTCACAGGTAAAACATGGAACTGCATCAACAGACCCTTCTAAGAAAAGCCCTAAAATATATTATCTGAGTTAATTCTACAAAAACAGATTAAGAAAACGGTAAACAAAAGTAAGAAAATATATAAATTCTATCCACATCATACATTAGTAAAACCAGTACAAGTCCAATTTTCATCTTTGTTATAATTACCTATGTACCTTCCATGATAACAAATGATGATGTTTATTATTAGATTGATGGCAGAACAGACTTAAATTTAACTGCCCTTGGTAGAAATCTAGAAATATAAAACTTTGAACAAATTACAAATGTAGTGAAAGTATTTCCGCAAAACCAAATCTCATTATTCCAGGTTAGAGGGTTGTGTTGCCCAAGAAATATTGGGTAATGGCAGTATTCCTTCCTATCCCTCATTTAAACCCATAGCATTTTTACTTTAAATAAAAGTCAACAAAATAAACCCCAAAAAACCAGCATAGAGGTATTATGTTCCAGATTTCTCTTTAAACAGAGGACAACTTACATCTGCTTAAGGAACCTGCAATAACTGGAATGTGCTCATCATGCTTTCCTGGTCTATTTTTCAAAGCTTCACACAGCTGATCATAGCAGGTATAATAGATTGCTGTAGTAGGAACAGCCATTATTCTAAAATATAAGAGGGGAAATTTAAATTAATACCAGGAAAGCAGGAGAATAAAGTCAACTGTCTTGTATTGATATTTTACTTAACTTTTTAAAAAAGTTAAGTTTTCAGCTGTGTGTAATGGATTAATAAAAAAACCCAACATTAATCCCATAGCTTTGATTCACTGCTTCTAGTTCAGAGTTTCAAACCCACACATCTCCCAGGTATTCACTTCATTAGGGAAAACCGTAAGTAAAATGATGGTAGATTATCTCAGTCAAAATCTATTCCATACCAGCTCCAGAACTATTTTGATAAAGAATGGCAAATGAAAGATCTGAAAATGAAGAACCCAAACAGAATATTACACAAGTACTACTAACCTTAACTTTTATTTATGTAACAATTGGATATTATGCTCTTGATCAACAGCCATGATACTCACTACTTGAGAGACAATGTAGTATGCACAAATATAAGCTTTTTCAATAACAGCATAGTACAAACTGCAGTAGCAACAGGTAGATTCAATAATCATTCAGTGTAGGGAAAAAGCACCACATCTTACGATAATCTGGCAATTACACTTCTGTGTTATGTCTGTGCCAATACAGCATGTGCCACCATTACCCAAAAACCACCGAGGACCGTCATGCTTGGAAAACCAACATGGCTTAGTTTGTATCTTCTCTTCTACTTGTGTGACTTTCTCCAGTAAAGAAGTTAGTTCTCTGCTGGCTGGAGAACAAAACACGTGCTTTGTAAAAAACTGTATTGACTGGAACAGTTCAGTCAGGTCCTAAGATTTATATTTTGAAATTGCCACCTACTGGAGGGTAAGCAAGGCTGAACTCTACCATGCTTTGCTTTTTTTGTGCCTATACACTGAGCACTGTCTGCAAATGAAAAGTGCTTCCCACTGGGCACTTCCCACTTTGTGCCTTACAAGATACAAGTTTAATACACATCTTAGATTTAAAAACTTTCTTGGTTTATGAAGGAGAACATAATTATAGAGGTCTTAATTTCTATCTATACTAGGTTAATATGAATAAAAAGATAAAACAGTTCGGAGCTGCTAAGCCTAAAGAGAAGATCAGGAGGAGATCTGATTGCAGTGTTTAAATATGTAAACTTCTCTTGTAGAGAGAAAATGAATTATCTGTTTATCCAGATAGAATAAAACCCCAAAGTTCTTTGAAATAAAGAAGATGATTACGAAAACTAAGTGAGGGTAATGAAGTGCAACACCAGAGTGTCTGGAAACAGCTGTGCTGCTGATAGCAAGTCATTAAGTAACAAGATACAACAAGAATGTGTTGAAGACTGACCCTCTCAAGGGACCAGGTCCCATCCTGTGATTCAACGATGCTATCAAAGGAATGGTTATAGTAGGGGGAAAAGAAAAAGCAGAATGAGAAGTCTATTGATCCTGCTTAACTCCAGAGAATGTATCAGGAAATTCTAAAATTTGACAAAAATTATACTGCCCATAGACATTTCTCATCAAACTGATTAGTCTGTAACTTCAGAATTGACCAGTTTTTTAAAAATAACTTAGAAATAAGTATAGTAATTTCTCAAAAATAATAAAGCAATTTTTTTAACAATAACTTGCAGCACGTCACCAAAAAAACCCATTCAACTTACAGTGTTGGGGGAAGCCCACTCCACAGCGACTTAATTCCCTCTATTCGAATAATTTTCACAAATGCATCCTAAAAATATAACCAGGCAAAGAGCAATAATTAGCTACAAACTTTTGTAGTTAGTAATACATTTTAGCTGGCAGAACACAGAACTATTGTCTTTAAAAGTATGTTTCTAAAATGGCTTATCATTGTAAGATCCCAATTTTATAATGTCTTACAGAAGCTATCACACTTAACCATTCCACTGACCTGAACAGACTAATTTATGTGACTGAAATTAAGAATTTCCTTCCATCTTTAAAAAGCCAAAGTACTAAGTGTTTATCAGTGACTGTCAACCCTGTGAATAACTATTTTCAGTACTAATATGGTATTGCAGCAATTTGTGGAAACTTCCCCAAAAAATCCACTAAAATATTTTTTCAATATATAGCAGAGTTTCTAGGCATGAAATAGCAACTAATTCTCAAAGATTCTTCAATACTTCCTCTGACAACATGACCCCATACATGAAATGCGGACACACTATACTATATACAAGCTTTCAATTATTATTACAGCTGTCCTGTATATTGCCAGGAGACTGACAGCAGAAGAACACAAAACCTTGAAGATTATTCAGCTGAAATCACAATGAAAACCACAAACTTTGTAATATCAGGATACTAATTTTCTTAAAGCATCTGGGGAAAGAGGTTGGGATTCAATGGATAGAATATGCCTAAGACCAGACATTATTACAGAGTCCCAAAAGATAGAGAGTCTGGCAGACCACAGAAAAGACTTAGAGGAAGAAAAAAGCAAATGGCTTTAAAGGAGACAGCCTTGATGGATTAATCATGTGAGGTAAAAAGCTGAACGGAAAAAAACAGAAATGGTTTATTACAACAAACCTGATTAGCTTTGAAAGGAAGCCAAGAATCCCTAAAGACACTTTTATACTAGCTGGTTACTATCTTTATAGCTTCAATAAGCTTACAAAACAGGAAGGTATAGATAAAAGATAAGACTAATTAAAAAAAAAAAGATGAAGTTATATGATAGTCATTCTTCTTTACGAATCAATTAGTTATGGCAAAACTAGGCATAAATTCATGTCTAATAGAAAACTAACTGAAACTAACTAACTTTCTAAAATTACATAGTAAAGGTAATTGAAAAAAATCACACTTGTGAAGTTATTAATTAAAAAAACCCTTTTAAACTGCTGAAGACGCCTTTTGCATTAACATCCCATTCTCAAGATTTTAATTCTGAAAAATTCTCAATCATAGGTGTAACTTCATGGTAGAGTCAAAAGAAAATTAGACTAATGAACCAGCATGTCAGTATCTGCCAACAAGTCTGATTCAAGTGTTTAGGAAAATGCTAGTCCTACAAATCTAGTACTTGATAGGATAGAGACTTCTCTGGATAGAGAACTTGACACATGAATTTAACTTTAAACACTATCTGCACCATTAGTTCAGCTCAGAAGCATATTGGGAGATGTGTGGGCACAAGGGATGTAAGCAGGAAAGAGAAAATTAGTACCTGCAATCAGCAACTACTGCCAAAATAGCTGAAGTGGGGAAAATAAAATCATAAAGCCAGTAACCTATGAAGAAGGCTGTGCAGCTGCCTCCTTGTTCATCTTAGGGAAGGAATATGTATTTTTTTGCAGACAGTAGAAGGTATCATCAATCAGCAGTCCAACTACATGAAGACCCTCTCAAATGATTACAGATTCCAGTAGAACCCGAAAAAACCTGAAAACTTTAGAGTATGCTACTTAAAAATGCACAGTTTTATATACATGTAAAATGTTCTTACCAATGTCCCTTTGAAATGCCCAGGTTTTTTATACCAGGCTTTGCTGTCCCCATTTTCACAAACATATACATGATCCATATGGCCACTGGAGTATACGAAACACTTTCCTAATAAAATGGTGCATACGAATATAGTTAATGCTTGTAAGATTGTTTTTACCCAGAAGCAATTTCAAATTGGATATAATGGCAACACAGATTTATTTCTGGTTAGACACAGAGGGGCAAAATAATTTTGCTAAGTCAGTAATGAAAAATTAGGTCAAAGGAAAGAGGGTACAAATGTAACACTCAGACTGCCCAACTGAATGGAACTGCCTTCACAAGGCTCCAAGAGACATCTTTAGGTTATATTACCATCTGCTGAAAGGTAAAACTAACACAAGACCTGAATGTCACTATTGCATGCAACTGTGAACATCTTTCAGACTTTTAAATCTCTTATTAAGAAACCTCAGCATCCACTTCAAGTGGAGATACTGTACCTTATCTGTATTATTATTATATCTTATCTTTGTCTGTATTTATACTAGATCATCCCTCCATTTGTTTTTCCTTTCTCCCACATTATATACTTTCAACCTGTTTGATAAAATATTATTGCCATTACAAAAACATACTTCAAGCTTCATATTTACTGATTTCTGAAGGCTTTAGAACTTACTCAAAAGCAGGATAGAAGGCACAAGTATTTTTCCTAATTTGATTTGCAAGTGTGACTGCAAATACTCACCTCCACATTCAACATGAAAAACGAGTCATCTTCTTTTCTTTTAAATCTCATATACTAAGTACAAGTAAATAGTAGGAACCATTAGCACATCTTTGAGAGCACAATATCTTCATCTATTTAGAGCCCAAGTGGCAAGTGACTTGTTAAGACTTCTCCATTTCAAAAATCTCTGGATTCTGGAGGAGATGAACTTTGATATAACATCCTGACCACATAAGCCCTCTGATGAAATATTTATTCATTTAGTAACAGCTTTTTACTGTTTGACTCAACTCAGTATTAGTTGTATGTTCTGCCATAATGAAAAGACTAAGACAGGAAAAAAAAAGCCTGTTTAAAATGATATGGATGTATGGGATTTTTTTCTACTGTGTCTGTTTAGTACATACTGGTGTGCTGCTTTTTCCCCCCAGCCACAGTTATATTGGAGAAACAAACTCAAACCTTCTGCACCTCAGCACAGCATTATGACAACTATCAGCTAAACACAAGAGCAAAAAGCAAACTGTGTCCCCCTTTACTCTACATACACATTTGTTTGTTTACCGTCATGGAATGGATTCCCTTGGGCTTGCAGTCGAGTTTTGATAACATCAAGAGGAGTTACTAAAATGAAACAGAAGTCATTTAGAAACACCCTGGATCCCCTGAAAAAGTAGAAGTTTACAGATGCCTTATCATGAACTTCTAGAACCTTTTTTTTGTTTTCAAACCGGGGGGGGGGAAAACCCCCCCCCACCTAACAGATTTCACAGTGTTATCAAGCAGAGTGAAAAGGGATGTTAGCAGACAGAAACAATGCTATCACAGACAAAGGAGAACTACACACCCTGTATGGATTGCAAGATATCATATCTATCTTTTCTAATTTACTAACAGTTGCATAGGCATGAAATATTAGAAATACACAAAGCCCATTCAAAAGCTACTGCATCATTGTCTGAAATTGCTTTTATAGTAGCATACCACAAGGCATGCAAAATCACATTTTCGCCTCCGGCATATAAAATAGCACAGCATTTTTCATGTGTTTGTTCTTTTTCAATTAACTGACCATACAACAACTTTCAAAAAACAACAAAAAAAGTTAAATTCATAATGCACTTTTCTTTTTTTGCTGCATGTAGCCAATATGTAAAACACTGGGGTTCTTGAAAAGTAAGTGAAGGTTTAGTGAACGCTTCACTGCTTCCACTGCAGCCCTTACAACTATCCCAGGCTGAGACATGCTGAATGCTGCAGTGGCTGGGCAGCTGGACCATCTTCCTCTGAATCTATCGGCTGAGGGTTCAATTCCACACATTAGTGGAAACATACATAAGCAGACATCATGCTGAGTCAAACAGAAGAGTAATCACTTTGTAAGATTCTCTCTGTGGCCAGCTTCATAGTTTGCCTTACCAAATAATGATGTAAGTATAGCTCCACAACAAGAGGCTATTGCTTGTTGAACAATGGTTAGTTTTTGTACATTGATATCGCTCATTTCAGCCATGGCTTTATGCCCAGAGAAGAAAAACCTGTTAAGGAACAGAAAAACATATTGTAAGACTACACTCAAAATTTGCAGAAAAAAGTCAAGGAATAAATATTTTCAATTTTCATTACTAAGTTATGTAGAACCAGCAATACTAGTTTTCTACTTATATAGAAGCATCTCAGTAATTTTTGAGATTGAGCCATGTTTTGCAAGTAAGTTTTTAAAAGACAATAAATCTCCAAAATCCTTCTTAAATGAATCACAAAATTTACATGTTCTTGCAAACCACATGAAATGTTTAACACATATTGCCTTTAATTGCAACAAAGTGTTTACAAACATGCAAATAATCCTTACAAAGATAAACTCCCAGCCTGTGGCCCATGAACTGAAGCACTGCAGAATAATTGACCCAGCCCATCTCTTGCTCCCATCCCTCCTGGGAGAGCCCAGAAAGGTCTCCTGGCTGACCCAAGAGCCGCAGCCTGCTAATGATGACTGTGTGCCCTGACATGCTCTTCTGTAATAGGCAGGGACTAACTACTAATAATGCTACCATCAAATGTTAATTCCTTGAACGAATCCTGCTCTACAGCAGCATAGGCATGGTCACAGCAATTTACGAATGCATTCACAATATCTGCAACTAGCCAGGACAGAAGATAATAAAAAGAAGACTTCAGAAAATAAAATCCCCAAATAGAGGTGTGTCTTTCAAAATGCACCACTAGGCTTAAGTGCAGCCCTAACTTTGTTAGAAACATTGATCTAAGCTTTTCATTGACTTCACAAGAATGTTTTGTTATTGTCAATAAGCTTCAAGTTAGATAAAAAAGATTAAGTTGGACAAACCAACTCTGGCCTCCCAGGTACTAACAACTATAACGGTAGGTGGGAATATTGTTTATTTTTCACGTATCTTTAACTAAGAAGGGGACCGCTGCCCAGAACTGCGTACATACCCATTTATCGGCGGCGCCCGCCGGGGGCAAAGGTCTCTGCGACTCAAGCACAGCCCGGGGCTGTGGCGAGGAGAGAAGAACGCCGCCACTCCTACCCCTCCTCCAGAGCCAAGGCAGCCGAGCTCCGTCCCCACAGCTCCTTCCCCTCCTTCCCCTACCCCTCCTCCAGAGCCAAAGTCTCTGTGCTCCGTCCCCACAGCTCCTTCCCCTCCTTCCCCTGCCTTCCGCCCGCCCCTCGGCGGGAGGGGCCGGGCCCGCGCGGGCAGTTGGTGAGGGCGCCGGGGCCGCTGTGGTGGAGGCGGGAAGGTGCCGTGGAGCGGCTGTGCCGATCGAGGGCTGCCGGCGGGGCAGAGCACGATGTGACTCCGCGGGAAGATGAAGCCGGGCGCTGCTGAGGCCGCCGACAAAGGAGCGCGTCCCCGTAAGTGGCACGGGGCTGTGGGCAGCGCGGGGGAGCTGCCGCCGTTCGGGCCTTTCTTAGCCGGTGCCGCCATCCCGGCTGGGCTGTGAGGCGCCGCAGCCCGCCTCGTGCCGGGCCCGGGCCCCCGCCGCCCCCGGGCTGGCGCTGCGAGCGGGGGCAGCTGGAAGGGCCCTTGTGTGCCTTGGGGGGTTACGGATAAAAGCGTGTCCCTGGAGTGTGGGAAATGGCCGGGCCGCTGCTGGGCGAGCTGCTCCCCCCGGGCTTCTCTGGTATTTGTATGGAGGGCTCCTTAGGCCCAGGCTGTGAGAACGCACCCCCTTTGCGCGAGACTCTTCATTGCTATTGCAGTCCTGTTAATGCGCTCCAGACTTTTGCTTATCCCTGAGAGGTTTAATCTGCGTGCTCCAATATTAATTCCAGTGTTTAGAGTGTTAATTTTTTAACGGCCCTGGTATGTGTGTGGTGAGCGTAACACTGTATTTGATCCGTGACCATCTACAGAATTTTCCTTGCACACTTGCTTATCATCCATCTTTTCACTTTAGATTCTGGATCAGTTACACCAACCTGTGTCTCCAAATGTTCTTATTTCTCTAGTTTGTTTTTTTTTCTTCCAGATCCTACAAAACTGACTGCTGTTCCTGTGTTATTTAGTGTGCTCATAAGCCTTAGAGGATTTTGCAGCATGAGTAGTGCTTCTACTCCCTTTCCTAAGACTGCTTTGGGGGGGAAGCAATCCTTAACGGAGGGACTGTTTTGCATGTTGCCTTTTTGTCTCCAGAAGAGGCCTGCTCACTTCCTGTGGCAGCTCTCATTGTCTTGAGCTTCTCCAGAAGAGAAGCAACTAGGAGTAAGTCAGTGAGGAAGAAAAACCAATGTAAAACCAATATGTGAAACTGTGCTTTGAGCAACGTGGTCTAGTGAAAGGTGTTTCTGTTTATGGCAGGGAGGTTGAAATTAGATGATCTCTAAGGTCCCTTCCAGCCCAAGCCTTTCTATGGAAGCTTGCTCCATCCATTTCCATAATTCAGGAATTTTCCCTTTCAAAAATAAAACCAAAATCCAGTTCTGTTTAAATTGCCTGCAATTTTTTTTCCTTCTTTCCCCAGAAGATGGAATACAAGCAAAACCAGAAAAGATAAGATCTTCCCTGAAGAATGTGAAGAAAGACACGGGAAAACCAGAGAAACTCAAATTTAAGCCGCTCACTGGGAAGGTGTTTTACCTCGATATCCCATCAAATGTGATCTCTGAAAAGTTAGGAAAGGACCTCAAAGAGCTGGGTGGTGTAAGTTAGTAATAGAGACTTGTATGAACCTAGAAGGAAATGTGCACACGTGGAATGCCTTTTTTGTGTTCTTTGTAACTGCATTTTAATGTTATTTGTAGTTACCTGAGATGGTGTCTTAATTTTCTATGTTTGTCTTAAACTAGTCCAAGTGATGAGCTTATCAGCAAATTATTCTGTGGGTTTTCAAGAGAAGCTGCTTTCCTGATTGGAACAAAAGTTCTTATTAGGAAGTTTTGTTTTCAGTTGATTATTCACCTGGCTTAAAATTTTATCCAAATTCATTAGGTTTCATTGTTTGAGGCGATTTTTCTTCTGCTGCTTCTGACTATATTGACATGTTTACATGTTACAACTAACAGTGTTCAGCTGAACCTGAAGGAGACTCAAGGAAGAGTTTTGTATCTTGTTTTCTGGAAGTCAGCAACTTCACTAGCAATGTTTAGTACAGAATGTCTTAGTGAGTGTTTTTGAATACTCTTACTTAATAAGTTTTATAAGCATCTTACTAATTTTTTTCCTAATTCTCCTTTCAGTATGGAAGGAGCTCTTTGGTACAAGCAAGTACAGGATACTCGTGTGGAGGGCACTTAGAAGTGCCTCTCTCTGTATATCCTATTCCTGTAAAAGATTCACAGAGCAGAATTGAAAGGCACGGTTTCAAGCTGTGTGATTTGTGCTTTCCACATTGATTAGTGGAAAACTGGCAAATACCTCAAACTATACAATCTGACATGAAATAACAAGGCAGATAGCTGTTGATGACACTGTAGATGGCAACGAAAGAGACTGAAGGAGCACAATGGAAAAGTAAACTCAGAATGATGACATTTTTATATTGCTGAGTATGAGAATATGAATCTTCTTAAGACTTTTTGAGAAATGTTATGAAAACTGTAGTGTGAAACATGGTACCTCTCCTGAAATTTTAGTTTTTCTGCTGGTTCTAAACTAAGTAAATGTATAGCTTCTTGCAGACTGTAAATCACATTTGCAAATATCTGCCTTTAAATTTAGATGAACACTTCTGTCTAATTTCTGTTACCTAAAATTAGAGAGAGTTATTGCCTTGAATTAATATGTTATTCCTCAATGCAGTGTTTGCATTCTTGTAATTGGAAAGTATTACAGGTAAAAAAATTGTAGTAATTATAACAAAGCAAAGTTCTTTTAATAATGATTACAAAATTAAGAAATTTAAATTTGAATTTGTGACTGGTAAGGTGCTAGTACAACTTAATTGTCATTGTCATTCAGATATTTAGAAAATATTTTCTTGTTAACTCAGTGTTTTTGAACTTAATTGTTTTAGAAGTTTTATCACTTTCCTTTAAAATATTCAATGTAAAATTGAATTACTGATCTATTGTCCTGAAATAATTACTTGTTTTATATCTTTATATTTAGAGAGTGGAGAGTTTTCTTAGTAAAGATATCAACTATCTGGTGACCAATAAAAAGGAGGCAAAATTTGCACCAACTCTTGGCCAGATTTCCCCTGTCCCTAGTCCGGAATCTGCACCTAATGGAGGAAATGGTTCACCTCATCCTAGCAACCGAAAAGATCGACATGATGGCAGTTCATTTAGGATAGTAGACACAGTAAGTTTCTTACTAATAATACTGCAAATCAGGTGCAATCCATGGGATATGCTCTTACAGTTTTTCTCTGATTTTGTTTCCTAAAGGTGGCAGCAGTTCCTTGGGTGAATAAGGGTTTTTTCTTTCAAATGTTCTTTTAAATTTATTCAGGCTAACTTATTAAACTTACCTAACTCAAACTAATTCAGCAAATTTTTTGAAACTTATTTTAAAAAGGATCCGTTTTTGCAAATAAGAGTATACTAAAATATGTTCTAATTTACTATGTCTGACTTACTGCATTGATGTTGTGTTTGACAGCTGGATTGGGCACATGATGACATCCAGCGATTCCTGTCTCTTTAGCAACACAGCCTGTTAAAATCTGGCTGATTTGGTGTTGTTAGTGCTGATATCTGCAGAAACACTCTCTGATAGTAGTAGGAATAACATTGAGCATTATGGATATTTAGTTTTTCTGACCTCCTTCTTAGGGGTTCACATTAATTGCAACAGTTAGCATCTGAATTTATGCAGGTTTATGTGAAGTTTCTTGCTTGGGCAAGTCTTGTGTCCTTTCAAAATACAGTTGAAAGTCATTAGCTGTACTGTATATATAGTGCTTGTTTAGAAATGTGACCAGGCTGCAGGCTGGTCTTTTTATTGCATAGGTAAGGTCACCTCATTTTGCAAACAACCTGCATAGGTAAAGGCAGCTCATTATGAATAAACAGCAAAAAGTAGAAAAAGGAAATGCAGTGGTGATTGAGAAGCAGGGAGCAAGGCAGAGGCTGTGATTATATTCATGACTATAATTTTCACAAGCCTAGCTGATGAAAGCTCGTCTTTTGGTGTCTGTGTCACTGTCTGCTTATTCCCACCATTTGCTTTGTTCCAGCACTAACATTACAGTGGCCTTCTTTGGCTGAAAATTATTACTTGGTAGGGTTTTTTTGGTTTTGGGTTTTTTTCCCTTTCACTGTATCAACCGTAACCCTGTGAGAGGGATGCACGTTATTGAAAAATTGGCAATAGAATGTACAAAAGGAGATTATTGTAGCTAACGTAGGGTTCTGTTAAGAGCAATGTGAATTATCTCTCCTCACTACAAATGTGTTTCTGTTTTAATGTAGGTACGTGTGAGCAGAGGAAAGTCCTTGGTTGAAAAAGCAATCAAAGAACAGGTAAACCAAATAATCAACAAACTTGTGCTTCAGAATCTTGGTGGTTTGTTTTTTTAGAAAACAAGCAGTAGCATAAGTGGTTCTAGAGAGAAGTCAGTCATGGAATACTCAGGCAGAAGTTGAGGGATTCTCCTAAGTGAAGTGTCAGGTATGTTTTCTGGGTACTTCCTGAAGAATTGAAAGTTTATGGAGTCTTAGGACAAATAGTAACATTTGCTGGGATTGCTACTATAACTAGCATTTGAGAGGTGCTCATGAAGTTAATGTGTATATATTCATGGCCTTCAGATCTTACTATAAAATGTGACCATAAAGAACACTTTTGGTTTTCTGAAGGTTAAATGTATTCTTTGGATGGTGAGGTGCTGTAACAAAGAGAGAGACTGAAGAGGAGTGTAGGAGAGTGATATTCTTTTGGCTAGAAGCAAAGCATCTGCATTTTAATCCCAGCTTTCATATTACATGTTATATTTTAAATTATTTTAAGTAATGACTGTGTGTTGTTTAAAATTATTAATGTAATTTATTGCTTGCAGGACTTAATCCCCTCTGGTAGTATATTATCCAATGCTTTGAGTTGGGGAGTGAAGATACTTCATATTGATGGTAAATATTTTTGTTAGATGAAGCCTGACTTTAATGTGTAACATTAATTTAACGGTTCTTTGATTGAATTTGAAATATTAAAAGTTATGTCAGACACACAAACATTGAGTCAACTAAGTATAATTCTCTCACTTTTTGCCAGATGTTAAGAATTGCATTGAGCAAAAGAAAAGGGAGCTCTATCTAATCAAAAGAGCAGGCAGTTCTTCTAAAGATGTGGTAAGTGCCTCTCTGCCATTTATAAAAATGCCATTTGTTTTGTTAGAAAGCACTGTGTACTGAGGACTGCCTACTGTGAAGCTTGTAGATTTTGTTTTAATGAAGGTATTGCTCATTTTCAGTTTTTCAAAGACTAGTATGTATTGTGAATCGATTTAAAAAACATCTTTAATAATACAAAGTATTTGCTATATATTTCAACATTATTTAAAAACAACTTTAATAGTAGCATTGATTCCCTGGTGTGTAGAGCTGGGCTCTTGCAAAGGGTATCTGAGAGTCAAAAGTGCTGAACTGAAATTTCCATTCTGCCTGCCTCAAAAGTAATTAATAAAATGTATTGTTGTTTTAGTATGATGTAGATGACGGCTATGTTGCCTTATAATTTTCCCTGTGACGCAGTGATTAGAAATTGCTTCATTTTGATGGGCCATTTTGAAAAATCATAGTTACATTTCCTGGAGAAGCTGTCTCTATAAGGAATCTGCAACTCTTCCTTCTTAGGGAACGAGCATAAAGCATCTTGAAGCTTTTTTGCTGAGTGTGTGGAGTTGGCATGTGAAAATCCCCTTTTCTCAGGTTTTTATTCTTATGATGTAGTGAGATATTAAAGCTTGTAGCTCTTGTGTGCTCCATCTGCAGTTGCTCTGTAATTGGCACAATTGTCTAGTTTAGCCATGGGGCCTGAAAAATAAACAGAACCAAACTACCCAGTGTGGGTTATGTTGTTTTGGAATGTAATATTGGCTAGTTCTTGAGGCCACATAAAATCCTCTTCCGAATCGTCACTGTGTTTGTGGATAACAGGTGAGGTTTTTTTTACAAATAGTATAAAATGGGGCTGAAGACTTAGCTGTGATACCTGTTTTCTTTATTACCTTGAGGCCACATAAAATCCTCTTCCGAATCGTCACTGTGTTTGTGGATAACAGGTGAGGTTTTTTTTACAAATAGTATAAAATGAGTCTGTACTTTTACCAGAATCAATTACATTTAACAGCTGATGCTTGAATGTAGACTTCACTTTTTTTCTGAAGACAAAATATTCTTCTAAATTTGAGTCTTCATTGCTAAAAATAGTAAAAGATGCAGCCTGTGTAAATCCTTTCAAATGAAAAGAATTGTTTTAATTGGAGATACTTGCTGTTCTACAGGTTTTGGTGGTATTTTGCAGCTTGCAATTAATTAGGATTTACAAAGTGTTGTAAAAATCTTATCTGTATTAAAGACTGAACTTTCAACCATGGCAAGGTATTTTCAGGGTGGAGAGAGTAAGTGTATAAATTTACCTTTCTTTCTTTGTTTTGACTAGCTTTTAGAAAAAATAAATTGAGGCATCTGAAGGCAAGTACTTCTTTCTTCCAGTCTAGAAAGAAATATTTCTTTGGGAAACATGTTGCCTTGTTTCAAAGTACTAATGAGCTTAGTTTCCTGAAAAATTCATCATGAGTATATGAAGTCATGATTAACACAGGGAGACTTTCATAACTTAAATTATCTACAGCTAAATCTTCAAGTACAGTGCAGGATAATACTCACAGGGATTTTGTACCATCTCTCTTTTTTTCAATAGGGAAAACACGTTACTGCTCAAAAGTCAAAAAGTAAGTACTTCAATAATTGTAGTGGTTTCTGGCTTGATTTATTTTCTGAATGCTTAAAAATGTGCTACAGTTCTCCTGTGCCGTACTCCAATTTGTATGTCCAAGAGAAGCATGTAGAGAAACTTTGTGGAAATTAAGAGTTTGATTAAGTCTGCTTATTTATTAAGCTACTGGAGCAACTTGATAAATGATGAAAAGTAATTCTCTATTGATTTCCTTTTCTCCCCCTTTGAGCAGGTAGACTGAAAAGTCCATTTATCAGGGTGGAAGATAGGAGTTGGTAAGTGTTCTCTTCATGCATTTAGTTCTTCATGCATGTGGTTCTCAAACTGAGTAATTCAGAATTACTTGAGGAAGTGTGCCCTTAAATCTCAATTCCTTTCAACTTCCTGATTCAGATGTCAAGTGTACTGCCCTCTTAAATTGACATACAAATGTCTTTCACCACCAAATGAGATTGAGCAAGTAGTAGCACGGTAGGGAATATTTGCTGTAGGTGAAGGAAGTGGCAAGTTAACAGGTAACTCCAGTTTGTAGATCATGAGAGTGGGTTCTTTGGGTTACTTCCTACCAAGGAATGAAAGGGAATCATGAACCTTTACATCTTTCCTTAGATCCAAATCTTGTAGTCCAAAACTTTGCATACTGAATTCTACTCCTGAGTTCCAACTCAATTACATTCATCTCCCGCTGAGACTCTTTAGATGTAAGGAAAGTGAAGTTGTTAGTTAAAATAATTAATTGAAACTAGATTTAATTTCCTGTTCAGTCATTTCTTTTTAAAAGTAAAAATTACAAGCTATTAATCTGATTTCAGTATCCACAGTAGCATGAGATTTGATGCTTTAAGCCTTGAAAAATTTCACATCTTTCTGGTCCTGTAATCAGTCAGTCTTTGTTGTGTAAGAAAAAGCCAGAAGTTGAGAGAACAATTAATTGTAAAAAGAGTTTGGTTCTGCACAGCATAATTTGCACCTTTAAATTCTTAAGTGACTTTGGAGTGGTGCTGTTTATAAGCACTAAATTCTTTGACCTGATTTCTCTGACACTTTCCTGAATTGAAGCAAGTGATCTTAACGTGGTTGCACACTGTGAGTTGGTGAAATAGCTATGAGGGACACGGGGATAGTGGGGAGAACCGGACCAACAGAGTTGTAAGGATAAGAAATTCATATATAAATATATGTGAATTTCACAATGTAGTGGAGTACTAAACACTTGAAACACTTATAAATATTTATGTAACATAATGTTTTTTAATATTTGTGCAACATAAGTTACAGTTCAGAAGCAGAAGGTGATGCTTCACTGTTGTATTGTGTTTTCCAGACTTCTTGTTGTGGTTTTGCCTGGGTAGCTTCTAATAGTAATGTGGGGAAAAAAATCAGACTGAACTTTGCCATCATCATTTCAGTCAACTGATTATTCAGTATGTGAACTTTTGGCATGTCCTGTTTCGAAGTTTTAATCTATTCAGAGCACTGGTGTGGTTGCTAGTTCTGGTATCTCTGAATGTACAGAGTGGTGTACAGGAATATTATTTTTCTGTAAAACGAAAAAGTCCATTTTTGTATTCTGAATGGTGAATTGATTTTTTTTTAAAAGAAAATGATAAAATAAATTTTAAATGCATTGGATGTTGGGAACTGCTGTAGCTACTTCTCAGGAGCACAAATGCAGTATTGTCCAAATTGTTGGGTTTATTGGTTACCCATCTCGTAGCTACTTCTCAGGAGCACAAATGCAGTATTGTCCAAATTGTTCTTGGGTTTATTGGTTACCCATCTCACAAGAACTAATAGGCACACAAGTCATATCCCAAGGAATGTGTAAGACAGCTGTGGAAACAGAGAGAAAATATCAAGGAAGGAATTAATGACTTATTCTAAGATACTTATCTGCTTAGCATTCTGTGTGTGTCCTGTGTAAAAGAGAAACATTTGCTCAAGATTTTGGACCTGGAGTATGCAAAGAAGCCCTTTTTCCATTTTTGATTTTCTCATGCACTTGTTTTGTGTTTATGCAGCCAGTACCGACCGTTTTATCTGCAGTTACTGAGTTTTCCATTTCTGAACTATTGTGTTCCAAAGCCATATAGTCCATTTGAGGTGGATAAGAAGTATACTGGTCAAAAGCAAACTCAGTCTAAGGAAAGGTTTGTAGAAAACCTTTATTTTATTGAGGGGTGGGTAGAAGAGAGAATTGTTCTCTGAATTATCCCACGACTATTGTGTTCTAAAATAATTTCTCAACTTCTAATTTTCTGTGCTGTTTAATACCATTAGACTATTAACCATGTCTCATCTATGTATCTACTGCACTGTTGGTGTCATTTTATCTGTACCCTCTTTATCCTGTCTTTAGTCCTTTTTTTGGGCATACAGATGCATACATCCAAAAATGTGGCCTTCTCCTTTCACTGTGGGTCAGCATAAGATATTTCTTTCCTTTCTCCCACTGGTTTCTTCTTTTTCCTCATCTTGAATGGAGTTCAGTAAGTATTTCACAGGAAGTGGGTTTCTTAAGACTTATTTTGTATTTGTCCATATAGTGCTGAAATAAGTAGTGGAATTTTTTAAAGCAGTGATATTCAATCACAGTGCCTACCCATTGCTGATAGAGTGTGTATTGTTGATAATTTGTAGAAGTTAGATAGACTGCTAATATTGCTTCAGCTCTTCAGAGATGAAAAGTGGATGCCAGCTGCCCAGTCGAATTGCAGCTGGCTTTACAGCAAGTGTTTATGTAATACATTTTGGCATTCTGGCTCGATTTGAGCACTACAGATGCAGTTAGAACTTCAGCAAATCAATTTTATGATTTGAAACTATTTAAGAGTCTTTATTAACTGGTTTTTCTGAATCAGTGGGGTTTTAAATTTTTTTCTACCTAGCTTTTTTCATTGACTTCTAAAATTGATTCATGTGAGAGACTAAATATATTTAGGTGGAGGGTAGCTTTGCTGTGTGTGGAACTTTCTGTATTTAGTAAATTGCTGCTTTTCTGTCCTTGGGGCTGAAGACTTAGCTGTGATACCTGTTTTCTTTATGAAGTGGCTTCTCCAGAGTTCTGTCCAGTCTTGACTGTAATACAGTGCTAGAGGTTTCAGCTGATATTGCCATGATGCGTTTTTTTTCTTTCTTTTTTTTTTTTTTTGTAGTTGAAAGGAAGGTAGCAGTATGAAAAGGCAAAAAACATATATTGCAGGGTTACTGCTCTGTTAGTAAGACAATTTCTGATTGTGTCTTTTCAGAGGACGTTGGAAAAGCCCATTCTTTTTAAAGCATTAAAAAACCAAAATGGCAGTTTTTGTTTAGATGGATTAAGGAATAGGATATATTTAAAAATTCAGTATTTATGTTTGAATACATATTCCTAATTAATATTTCATGTGGGCGCATACCAAAGAGATGTTTAGGTGGGAGAATGTTTCATACTCAGCAAGTGAATGTGACCAATGTCAGTTTTGGGGGAGAGAGAGAGAGAGGAGAATGCTTCAATAAGTTTTTCTCCCAGATAAAGACAAAACAAGCGAACAAAGTTGTTAGTTCTACTTGCTTCTCTATTGGGCAAGACCTGCAGACTTAATCAGTCTTCAGATGATCCATTCTATTGCTTCTATCCTGCTTTACTGGTTCTTTGTGAGGTTTACTGTTTTCCAGAGACAAGGTGTGAAGGCTGGTCTAACAGTTAAAGCACACATTCGAGTTCTGTGGCCTCGGGAACCCAAGAAATGCTGGGGCAGGGTGTTAACAATACGTTGCTATGCTTTGTAAGCTAGAGATTTGTCAAGACAGTTTTCTACATGTAAAGTCCTAAGTTTACATCTATGCAGATACTTGGTAAAATCTGTCAGTGATTTTTGGCTAAACGAGCAGATGGAACTATTCCTTCAAAGTCAAAAGGAAGTAGAGATTGATGACTTTGCTTTACTGCTGGTATATCAACCATAGGTGGTTTAATAGTGGATTGCAGCAAGCATTAGCTCTTCCCAGATGAGGATTCTGAAGATCATGGAGCAGGTGTTAAAAACCTCCTCAGATTTTAATGTCCAGGAAGAACTCCTTTAGGTTAATTTTTCTGCATTCTCACTTAGCCTTTACCTAGAAAAACAGGACAAAATGGAATTTGGTCAGCTTATTCAAAATTGTGTATAACCTACAATGGGTGTTAAATTTTTTTTTTCTCTTTCTAGTTTGGATTTTATCAGCTGTGCACAGAGACTTCTAAATGTCCTTTGATTTTTATTTGTTTAGCAATTTTGTATTATTTATTCTAAGTCAGTGATAGTAGTGTGTCTATACTAACCTGGTGTTCTATGCTTACATATAATTCCACTGGGTCTGCCTGTCTTCTTGCAGTAAATGTTTCTGGGTGTTGTTTGCTTGATTTTAAATCTATGCATAACTCTTCAGGTTTTTTGAGCATTGACTAAAATAATGTAAATAGTTTAAGGGGAAATAAAAGTTTGGTTTGGGGGTGTTTTTTTAAGTGAGTAAGAATGAACATACTGTGAGGAGCAAGTTGAGCACTCGGTTCCGTGTTTAAGACTCATTAATATTCTCTTAACAGAAACAAAAATAACAGTGACAAGGATTGTGGAATGCCTGCTCAGTTTCCTCAGAAGGACAAAAAAAGAGGATATTGTGAATGTTGTGGGAAGAAATACGAAGATCTGCAAACAGTATGTGAAATGTCAAGTATACGCTTTGATACCATGAAATCTCTTTAATGTGGTATCACCAGAGGTTTCTCTATAACTTTTATTTTAAAATATTTTTCTGAATAACCAGCAAATTAGTATTTTTTCCTATGTTAGAAGCAGCAATTAAGAATTAAAATCGATCTCTGATAGCTGTAGGCACTAGTAATTAATGTCTTAGAGATGCTGGTAGTAAACTAATGATAGCTACTTGCTCCTTGTTGTGCTGTTGACTTGTATATTCACATCTGTAATATTTGATTTATTTAATGTTTTTTCTTTATTGCAGCATCTTGAAAGTGAGCGGCACCGAAATTTTGCACAAAGCACACAGTATGAAGTTGTTGATGATATCATCTCAAAGTTACCTTATGAGTTTGTTGCATACAAAGATGATGAGACAGGAAAAATAAAAAGGTGAGTTACATGTTGTAAATTCTGAAGGCTTTGTGAGTCAGGACACTAAACATAATGATAGTTTTGACATTCTTGATCTGAATAGAACAGGATAAATCCATGTTTTCAAGGCTGAAATAAATAATGGAAATTTTCTGTGAGGTTGTATGTGGCAAATCAATTTTGTAAAGCAGAACTTAGAAAAAAAAAATCAAAAGTGCAGATGGCATCAGAGAAAGTTGAGACTGAAAGTTGCCAGAAGTTGTCCTACTTACCTTCAGCTCTTGTAACACAAAATCTACTGTACTGAAATACTGCTAACAGATAGACAGCAGTGTCTGGACATCTTGTTCTGAATGATTGGTCATACTTAGTAGTGTAAGGACAGCAAATTAATCAATCTGATCTCCTTACCTGTGGAAAAACTTCCTACCTGTACTCTTAACCTCTTTGCTTCTGTGCTGCCTGTGCAGGAAAGAGAAAACAAATGTTCCTTTCTTTGTGCTCAAGAGCTTGAAAGGGTGAGAAAGGCTTGTTTGGTGTCTTGGGCTGTAGGCACCGGGGTCTTTGTTATGTGAAGCAGTAACACTGTTCAAGGTTGCTCTGATTTTTTGGAAATGAGTCAGGAGATAAGGAATAACTTTCTTGTTTATTTATAAAAAAGGGCAAGTAATAAAGAAATAAAGATATTCTTAGTGAAATCAAAGGAAATGCAAATAGAATCAAACAAATGATAGACTAATGAAAGCAAACCTGTATTTCTTTCGTGATTTCAAGATACTTAGAGTTGTTAGGCTTGAAATCCTGTCAAGAAAATAATTAATTTTGTGTACAAATATCATGGAATATTTGTATGTATTTGTAGTCATTGCATTATATTAATTAACTTATTTTGTTCTTTATGCCACTGTAAATTGAGATTTTCTGAAATACTAGACTACTTGGTGTGTTTTTAAAACGTCATGAGCTGTAGAAATCAGTAAGAAAACATCAAAACTATAAGGCACTCTGCTTCTGTAGAAATAGTGTGTTGCTACCCTAAATATATCTTTCCTTGAGGAGTCAAAACAAAAGCTCCTTTGTCAGTTCAGTTGCTTTTCTAGACTCCGTTGCATATGGAGTTACGTTCCATAGGGCTTTTTATGTTTGTTAATATTTTTAAACAATTTCATTGTAGGACAAAATGTAGCACAGGATGTTTTTCTCCTATTATTGGAAAGATAACCAGAGCAGATGAGCTGAAAGAGCGGCTGAAGAAGCAACGCATTGCTTTGAAAACCTACTCCTGGAAGGGTACTGCAATGCAGGCTCTCAAACTGGATCGCCAGCCTGCAGAAGTACAACCAAATTCTGTGCCAATAACTACCCCTGTTTCTGCATCTGTCTGCTCAGTTCTTTGGCACCCATTACAACCTTCAGAACTAAGAAGTAAGTTCAGAGTTAATAATGAAAGTACTAAGACTGATTGCTCCTTTACTGTGAAGTTACGGGAGGCTTTTGTATCATCAAATTCCATACAACCACCCCTTCCGAAAACTGACCAAGTGTGCACAGAGAACCTGTCTCCATCTTTTGAGCTGTTTAGCAGGGAAATACTGGAACCAGATGCAAGTAAAAAGAATGTACAGTGTTTCCAGGAAGGAATGGATACTTCATATTCTACTTCATATTCTCATACCCAAGTTACAGATTTCAGTGACAAAGACAGAAACTTACTGCAGCAAAAACGAAAATTAAATAGTTCAGTAGTTCTACCAGCAAAGTGTTTGAAAAAAGCAGATGCCAATCCTACATTTGTCAAGAAACGTCATGATTTATGTGATAATCATCAACAAATTCAGCACAATGTCGTTCTGGAGGCTGAGGTATCTGATACGGCTCTGAACAAAGAACTTAATGCATCAGCTGCCAGCACTGCCCACAGTTCACCGTCTGGAAAGCTGCATAGAAGAGTGAAGCTTAATTTGAGAAAGAATAAAAGAGAAACCCAAAAACAGGATGTGGAGTTACGTGTAAAGAATTCAGATGGACTGTCTGTTCCTGAAGAGAAGAGAAGCACTTGTAGCTCATCGTTGCAGACCCTGTTGGAGTTATTTCAGACAAGTGAAAGAAACTCAGAATTTGGAGGTTTTTCAAGTTACACTGAGAAGAAATGTTCAATGGGCATAAATGATACCTGTGAAGGGCAGAATGCAAATGTTTTGTGGTCATTATTTTCCTCTTCATCCTCATCCCCATTTTTTGGATTTTAATGCTGGTTTATTTAATATAATGATTTTTAAATTGACTTGAAAACTTAAGATTCTATTAGGGAAGACTCCTGTATTATATGTACAGATTACTTGGTTTTCAAGTTTTTTAATGCAAAAGCTTCTGTAAATGTAAATAAGAAAAATAAAACTTAAGCTTGGCTTTGGTCACGTGTTTTGGGTTTTTTTTAAAGGTACTGCTTTATTATGTCTGGAAAAAGGCTCTGACCCCACATTTGGATTAAATGAATTGCTAGGCAAAGCATGATGCTGCTGCATTGAGATAGTCTATGATTTTAGGAAATTACTCTATGATACATTCCAAGTAACCACATTAAAAATAACTGGATGTTCCACTGTAAGTAGTCCATTACTCATGGATTACTGATGTTTTGCCGGCGTTTGGTTGCTTCCCTTTTCTTCTGCTGCTTTAATGGAGAACACAGTAACAAAGATGTATTACATTCTTTGACTACTCTGATGTATTAATATTAAATTAAAGCTACCTCTGTTGTGTGTTTCAGCTAATAAGAAAGCAGTTAGATGTATGTATTTTCATTGGGGGAAAACAAACAAGAAACCAGCAGGACAGGTAGGTTTCTGATCGACTTGGGTCATTTATTTGATTTTTCTTTCAGAGTAGCCAGCTTGTCCGCTTGGCTTTACTCAGAAGCTGAGTGAAAGACACAAGTGAGAGTTGGGAAGACTTTTTTAATAATGCAGATCTTTACCAGACCTGATTTCTTTCAGAATTTCCATATCTGTAAATCATGAGAGGGCACAAATATTACAAGAGACAAAGAGTTTTTTAATAAATGTAGAGTGCCTTACGGTCATATAAGAGATCTCAACCACAGAAATTACTTTCATTCATTTTTGCATAAATTACTTGTTTGCATTTTCATCTCTTGCCCATTCAATATTCTCAAGTTTAGTGCTTTTACAGTTAAAGTGCTTTAATGTTGCAAGCTATTGTGTGTCCTTTATAGGCTGTTTTCTGTGAGGGTTAGGTAAAGCTGCTGGAGTGCAGGAATAGGTGAGGAAAACTCCATAAAATTGTGTTTCCTTTACAGGAGGTATGAATTGGAAGTTTAATGATGAAAGTAGCTGCTTAGGGTGTTACTGTCACCTTTAAAGGTGACATTCCTCTTAATGTAGTTGTATGTACAGTCTGGTGAGGACTGCTTTTGGCTTCTCCATCTTACTGGCCACTTCTGGCTGGATTTATAGTTGATTCTGATCTGGATTCACATCCAGAAATTACAGAAAGCCATTACAGAAATGAGCAAAATTTACATTCTAAAGAGGAGTCAGTCTTGAATGTGTATATCTGTACTTATTTATTGCCTGCAGATTACCAGTATATAGTAGTCTAGGACTGGGACTTTAGAAGATAGATGCAATTACTTTGTTCTTCATTTTGAATGACACTTTAGTGATTGCTTTCTGGTTCAGTGAGTTCAATATATTTTAGGAACAAGTGTTTTGACTTTTTCTTCTATTGAGATAATTTTGTTCAGTTGGAGGTTTTTTTGGTTGGGTTTTTTGTTTTTGCTTTTTGTTTGGGTTTGGGTTTTTTTTTTTTTTTTGGTTGGTTGGAGTTTCTCTGGGTGTGTGTTTTTCCTAGCTTTTGGTTTAGTCTTTAAAGTAAGAAAAATTTGCATTTCCCCCTAAAGCATTGCAAAAATCTGCCAGTAAGTAGCCAGTAATCTCTTGCTTCTGCCTCTCTGCTTCCCTCCCTGGGGCACACATTCCTTTTCTGCCCTGGTGGCCTCCTCCTGTGCATGGCTATTGATGCATGTAAGGATTGCTGCAATAATAAGGGTGAAAGGTGGAAGAAGTCACTTAGTACATCTACTCATCAGATAAACGATGTGTGTGTTTGATGTATTTTTAAGAGTAAATGCAGTCCTAGAACATGTTAGCTTAACAGGCAGTTCTAAGACAATTTTTGAGTACTTTGGAATATGGCTTTAGAATTTTGAAGGGAAAAAACAAATCTGAGGTTTCTCATTAAAATACAAAGACTATTCATTGTAATCCAGAACAAGATTTAGGAGAGTCACTGCTACTGGTTGCAAAAAGCAGATTGCATGATGCAGATTTTGTTTACTGGTCACTTTAGTGTGTATTAGAGTCCCCTTTGTTGTATGTTCATTTGGTATCACAAGACACGGTTCTGAAACAGATTTTCTCAGCATATTTAATTATTTTAATGTATTTATTATCTTTTAAGTTTGTTTAAATAAAGCCCCCACAGTTTTTACAGAAGTTTGAATGTATTTATGTTACAATTTGAAAAAATAAATGCAGAAGGGTAGTTACTAGAACATCTGTCGCTCTCTGATTTCCTCATAGAGAAGAGAATTGAGTGTTTTCAAAATATGTGGCAGTGATTGTGAGAAATGTCAAACAGTTCAGAAAAGACTACCTCTTTGGTCACTAAAACTGCACTTCTAATTGCAAACCTTTATTTATCCATGTGTATTCGCGATAATTAGATATTATATAATTGCAGTTTGAACTTCATAAGGATTTTTTCTAATGCACTTCATTTTTGAGTTGTGTTTCTGTGACTTTGAGGAGCAGAAATGTTGTGTCTATTCAAGGAAGTTACAGTGTGGCTGTAAGGAGGAGAGGAAACAGTTCCCAATCCATGTGTGTGCACGGAGTTCTTGTGGAGATTAGCAATGCCAACACCACTCATATTGGGAGGTTCTGCAGGAACTTCTGAGACTGATGCACTCAGGTAAGCCCTGTGCTGTGCAGCAGCATCCCTGTGAGCAGCTATTGTCCAATGTCCAGCTGCAGAACACTTGGCACAAAGCAGGAGGTGCCTGTAGGGCTGGCTTTCCTGTTAGCATTGCAGGGGAGTTAGTTACAGCCTGAGGGTTTGGCTCCTTAGATGTACCTGTGAGGGTATGTGCACCTTCCTCCCACATCTGGTGAGGCTCAGCTCTGACACACTCAGCTAATGTAGCTGGTGATGGTGTCTGTGAAGCTCTTGTGGCAGCCTCTGAGTGAAGGAATGTTGAGAAAATGGTACTAGTGTAATTACAGTGGGGCATGTGGACACGGGACAAAAATACGAATCCCTCCATGTTCTCCAGCTGCAGAATCTTTGTCCATGTGGCCTCTGGGCCATTGGCTGATAATAAGCACCAGGGGCTGATAAAGTCTGATCATACTGGGTCTTTTGATCATGTTGACAGTTGATACCACAGAATCATCAAATCGCAGTCTACCTTGGTCTTACACGGAGTACTCACAGGTGGAAAGCACTTCCTTGCCCTAGTTTCATTCTCCAGATGCTTAGAATCGGAGAACTTTAAGACATGTAATTAGATTGTGTAAAGAATTATGGGAAATTCCTGAAATAGTGAAGTGTAAGATAAAACTACAATTAAATGTGATCAAGCATTCACATCCTTCTTGCATGACTAGTTTGGATGTTACTTGTATCACAGCAGGAAATGGTCTCCCCTTTATCCCTCTCATTTTTTCCATTATGTTTCATCTCATGTAAATATTCTTATTTTCTAGGAAAATAAGCTATTTTCTTTCAAGCCCTCTCATTTTTTCCATTATGTTTCATCTCATGTAAATATTCTTCAGGAAAATAAGCTATTTTCTTTCAATTGCTTACTGCTACTCAGATTTAGCTGTAACCTCTATATGCATCTAATCATCACTCTTGAAGACAAATGAGGCAAATTTTAGCAACCAATTGATCCAGAGCAATTGTACAACTTACTTACACAGAATATATGTAGGTGGACTAGAAAATGAATACCAGAATTTATTTCTTAGCATAGCTAATCCTCTGGACCCTGTAAAGAGATTGTGGTATTACCAACAGGATTTACTTTTGTTTTTGCTATTAAGAGCAAGCATAAACAGAGTCACCACTGATAATCTGAGGCAGGTGAAGATAAATGTGAGTGAAGTCCATTAACCAGTTTACCATCTCTGGAGGTGATACAAGATGAATAATTTGGGTTTTTTTTACATGAATTCTGCAAATGTTGCTTTTTGGTTATTTGATTTAGATAGTGCAGTTATCAAAAATAAATGCTGAGCATCCCAGATACAGCACCATGAGAAGATTTGGGATGGAAAGCAGGTGTTTGAGTGTAGTCCAATTTCATTTGGGATAAAGAAGTTGTAGATTCAGGTGGCTGTCTATAATATTTTTGTTTGTTTGGGGTTTGTTTTGGTTTTGGTGGGGGGTTTTGTTTGGTTTTTTGTGTTGTTTTGAATTGTTGTGGGGGTTTTTTTGGTGGGTTTTTTTTTGTTGTTTGTTTTTTTTCTTTTCTTTTTTGTTTTTGTTTTTTGTTGTTGTTGTTGAATGGAGATCTCACTTCAAGATTCCGTATTAAATATTGGTGGAGTATGTGGATAGCTGGCCACAAACCAGACTTTCACTGTGACCTTCAGTGCTACAGGCAGTGGAGGGGGAGGTGCTGGTCTCCTCTCTCTGGGAACTGGAGATAGGACACAAGGAAATGGGAGGAAGCTGCGACTGGTAGTGTTCAGATTGGACATCAGGACAAGGCTCTTCACTGAGAGGGTGGTCAGTCACCAGAGCATGCTCCTCAGGGAAGCAGTCCCCATGTCAAGAGTTAAAGGATTGGATGACACCATTATTTGGTGTATTTTCAGGTAGTTCCATGAAGAGAAGGGAGTTGGACTTTATGAGTCTTACAGATCTCTTCCAACATGTGATATTCCGTGAGTTGCTAGAAGAAGAAAGGATCTCTCCCCTGATGTGAAAGAGCTCCTTGCTTAGAGGTGGATAGTCTGCCAAAGTCCTCGGCAATGCTGAGGAACTCCCAGGAAAGTAAAACTAGGAGGTGAATCTTGATGTTCACTGCCTGATTTCCCAAATGAATGTGAAATCACCATCAATGAAATTTAAATATTTTTCTGAAGAATTAAGCCTGTCAAATAATTAATTTCTAATCACTGTGTACAATTAGAAGGGGCTTCAGACATAGAGATCAGGGTTTACTTCCTTGTGATTTAGATCCTTCAACATAATATAGAAATTTTCTGCAATTTAAGTTTTCTCTTTAGAATTAATCTTTAGTGTTTATCACAGAAGTGATAAATAAGTAAGCCAAAGAGTAGAAGACATAAATGAGAGAGGTTTGCAAGGAGAGGAATGTAAAACCTTTTTCAGCTGTGTTTTGGCTAATTGCTAATTTGGCTAATTAAATGCCTTTATTTTTGTATTAGTTGCCTGGATTTCTAAAAAAAAAAAAAGTTAAAGAAAGTTATAAATATTATTCTTAAAATTAGTGAAGGGTTTGACCAATATAGAGTTTGCATACTAAAAAAAAGACTGTATTTATGAAACATATGTATCATACCTCACCATATCCACTGAGGACACAGACTGGATAAAACTCTGCATTCGTAGTTAGCTTAAAGCAGCCAAGTTTTGGCTGGCACTGGGTTGGTGAACCTTCCATGTGTGACACCTACACTAAATCTGAACACTGGTGAGCAAGAGAATAATTCTATGATGTACTGATCCAGGAAATGAGTGTATAACTGCACTGTGTATCTGCTGCTGAATGGTGTAAAGTATACCCAATGTCATGAATTCTCACAGAAATACTGACAGAAGCAGCTGTGAAATAGTGTGCCAGTGGGGAAAGTTTGGTCCAACTGAAACAACTGTAGGGATTGGCTGCAGCCTGAAATGTAAGGATTTATGACTTTTGTAAGAAGAGTGAAGCACCATATTTTAATACTGTTTTTCTTTTTTTCGTTGCTATAAATAGCACTTTTTCATTTTCTTTACCCAGCTCACCCATGATCTTTTTGACACCTGCTTCAGGGCTTAATGAATGCTTTGAGGTGGTATTGCATCTTGCCTGTAGTACCCGACAGCAGTATAAGCAGGACAGCACAAAACTTACTTGCCACTTTCTCCTCAAAGTTACTATATATTATTTCCACATGCAATACTCTTCTGTTATCTTCACCTTGGTGGACTGTCATTTTGGCTGTTTTCATATTATAGAAACAAACTTTGAGACACTGAATTTTCTCTATCTATCCTCTAATTGGTTCCTTTAATAAGAATATATATGTAAATAAGATAAACTCTACAGAGAAATCGAGCCAGGAGCTCCGGCATTCCCTGTCGGGCGGCTCCAGGGAGCCAGGCAGCCGCTGTGCCCGGAGCACGGTCCTTCCCGCGGGGAGCGTGCGAGGCAGAAGGCAGCCCGGCGGGTGGAAACGCTCCTAAGAGCAGAAATGGAGGTGCCAGGTGTCCTGGCTGTTGTCGGTGCAAGCAGTGCAATTAAAATTGATCTGCATAATGGTTCTAAGATATTTTGTTTGTTCTTTTAATCTTTGAGACTACAGTGAGCAGCAGCTTTCAGTGGCATTACCTGTGATGCCACCTCCTCCTTTATTATGTGTTTACAGCTGGTACAAGCCTTGCAGTGGGTAGTTAGATTTCGTATTCTCTTGCCTGGACCGGTAGCGAGCTGCGTCTGCCGCTGCCCTGCCATCCCTCCTCCTCTCTCCGCTCACCTCAGCTGCGTGCCATGGCCGCCCTTGCTATCGCCCCTTCCGAAAGCTGCGGGCAAAGAGGTGCCTCAGGCGACCGCCACTCTTGTTCCATTTTCGTAAAGAAATGTAGTTAAGGAAGGTGAGGTACGCCGTGCTGAGAGGCAGCGCTGCTGCTCTCGGCTCCCCGGTAGGTGGGAGTGTAGAATTGGGTTGCAGATGCAGCCAATCCCTCCGCTGAGGGAGAATTATTCTCCCGTTTCAGGCAACGGACATCGTGGGGACTCCTTGACACCTCGGCCTCTTGCTTAGTCCAGGAGAGCACGCTGTAACGTGAAAGGAATGATTCTGCTTTGTAATCCTTTCCTACGCTCGTTGTTAACAAAGCGGGGAGAGAGTAGGAATTTAAGAAGGGAATAAAAGATGTCATAGAGAAGGAAATGAAGGTTTGCTCAGAAAATGAGCACGTGAAGGAGGAGAGAGGGGCTGACGGCGGTATGGGCAGGGAGGGAGGGAAAACGCCCGGGCTGCCTCCCCGGAGAGCCCCCGCCCTCATCCGCAGCTGTCAGTGAAGGCAAGTTTTGCGGCGGGGGTTCTCTCAGCCCCGGAGCGGTGCGGTACCGGGGCGGCCCTACGGGGCGGGGGCGACTGCGGAATCCCTGCGGCGCTGCCCGGGCTCCGGGGCTTCCCCTCCGGTCTCGCCCCGCTCCCTCCCGCCCTGGCAAACGACTACATTTCCCAGCACTTCCCTCTTCCAAGCGGGCTCTGCGGGGAGCCTCGCCGGCTCTCGCCATCTCCTTCGCTGGCAGGGGGCTCGGAGCGGCGGCGGGGCGGAGCTCGGCAGCCCCGGCCCCGCGGCAGCCGCGGCCCCGCAGCCCCCCCCGGGGCTTCCCCTCCGGTCTCGCCCCGCTCCCTCCCGCCCTGGCAAACGACTACATTTCCCAGCACTTCCCTCTTCCAAGCGGGCTCTGCGGGGAGCCTCGCCGGCTCTCGCCATCTCCTTCGCTGGCAGGGGGCTCGGAGCGGCGGCGGGGCGGAGCTCGGCAGCCCCGGCCCCGCGGCAGCCGCGGCCCCGCAGCCCCCCCGCCCGTGCAGGCGCGGAGCCGGCGGCGCTCGGCGGCGAGCGGGGCGGCGGGCAGCGCCATGCGGGCTGCCGCCTGCCTCCTCTGCCTGGCGCTCGGCGCCCTGACAGCGGCCCCAGGTGAGTCGCGGTGGCGGGGCAGCGCCGCCGCGCTTGGGGCGCGGGCGGCGGGGAAGGGGGGGACGCTGCGCCGAGGCTGCTGCGGAGCCCCATGGAAACGGAGCCCCCGCTCCAGCCTGCGCGCCGGGGGCGAGGGCGCAGCCGGGTGACAGTGCCTCTCCCCTGCGCAGGAGGCGCCGGGCCGGCGAAGGCGGCAGCGGGGCGGCGGGGCGAGAGCCCCTTCGCGGAGCGAGAGAGCATCAGGCCCCTGCGGCTGGTCTCCGGCGAGGGCGGCGGCGGGGCGCGGTGGCCGGCGCTGAGCACGCGGGTGCGGAGCGAGGCGGCGCGGGCACAGGTAAGCGCCGGCGGGGGGAGCGGGGCCCCGCAGCAGGGCCGGCCGTGCGGAGCCTCCCCGCACCCGCACCAAGGGTGTTCGCACCGCCGGAGGATAACGCTGGGTGCAAAGCGATGCTCGGCCCGACGCGCTTCCCGCAGGAGCGCGGGGAGTGCCAGTCCTGTGCAAGGGCGCTCGAATTAGTTAAGATGGTCCCCCGGCGTGTTAATGCCCTCCCCCGGCCGGCAGCGGGGCCCGGGCGGGCACAGCCCGCTGCCTGCGGCGGCCGGGGCGCCCAAAATGAAAGTTGCGGTGCCTTTGCGACAGCGGGGCTCGAAACGCTGCGGCTTAATTTCGGCTTGTGGCTGAAGCGTGGGCAGGGTGGGTTTGTGTTCTGTGGACTCGGATGTGTTTTTAAAAATAGAAATTGTACATCGGAAGGGAATTGCTTGAAATGTAACATGTGAACTAAGCACAGGATTTAACGTACATATTGCCTGCTACCCAACCCGGGGTATATTTTCAAATTCCATGGAATCATAGAATCATTGAGATTGGGAGAGACCTCTAAGATCATCGAGTCCAGCCATTAATCTGGCTCTATCTGTGTTAAAAAACCATATTTTGATTATATGAAGCCAAATCCCTATAACTTTTAACATCCTCATTTTGTATTAAAATACAGTGATTTTCATCTTGACCCCTTTTGTTTGAGGTGGTATGTGGCTGTTACATCTGAAGGAAAGAAACATTAAGTCCATGTTGTTATAGATGTAGAACATAAAATCTGAGCATTTGAGATAACTGCTGACATACAAGATGAGTTGCAGGCCTCTGTTTTCTTCTTTTCTAATTGACTACTGTGTGTTTAAGAAAAAAATAGGTGAAAACTTGTCTCATATTTCTTTTTTTATAATCCATGAAGTTTAAGAACCGACAACTTGCATTCTCTTTGTTTTGTTAAATAATAAACAAAGTCTTCATAGCATATGTGTTTGCCTCTGAATGTAACTTACTCTACATAAAGATTTTTCAGATATGAAGACAATATTTAAAGTAAAATAAAATACTGTTCTCAAAGTTCATAATGCTTTGTTCAAAGAAGAAAAAAAAAAGCTCCTTTAGGCATTTCAGGATTCTTCGAAGACCCCCAAGAAGTCACAAGTTCAAACACTTTGTGACATGTCTGTTTTAAACTTAGTAATGGTTGCATTTAGCTTTAATGTTAGGCTTAAAGTACTGG
Source organism: Onychostruthus taczanowskii (assembly GCF_017590055.1). Lineage (NCBI taxonomy): Eukaryota > Metazoa > Chordata > Aves > Passeriformes > Passeridae > Onychostruthus > Onychostruthus taczanowskii. The sequence goes on along the minus strand of NW_024500349.1, from coordinate 4,682,606 downwards.
TCTTACAGAACAGGTTTTGTTTTTCTGAATGTCTCAGCTTTTATTCACCAAATCTTATGCTCATAAAATTTTCAAGTCATCCTGATCTAGTTAAGTTGTTAGTATGAATATTAGTCTAAGCAGATAAAAAGTAGTAATACGGATGGTTTGAAAAGGGTTGAATATGTTTATTTCACAACAACCTCCGCAGTAAACTAATGTTAATGTGTAAAAGCTCTGATGTAAATGTGAAAGCTACTACAACTTTTCTTCCTGATCAAGTTTCCCCACTGCTGCTTAAAATATTCCCAACCTCTTCCATGGCATCTGATGGTTGTTACTCATGGAAGGATACAGTAGCTGACAGTGCTTTGGACAAAAAAAATTTGCCTAGCAGGCCAAACGGAGCGAAGCAGTACAGACTTTCTGTGATTCTGGCACAGAGCATGGTTACATCCTAATTGCAGGATATTGCATCCCCTGCCCAGGGATCTGAGTCAGCTCGCCGGTAATGGACCAGCAGCGTGGCTGACTTTGCTTAGCTGAAGTTGTGTAGGAGCTGCGTTCAGGAAGGTGCTTATCAAAGTTGGGCTGACTTCACAGAGTGGACTTCTATGGTGCTTTTGGGTGTCTGCTGAATGTCACATGAAACATAAAGATGCTAGATTCTTCTTGTACGTGAAGAGACACCCATGCCTGCCCTGAAGAGTTAACAGCCAGTGGCATATAAAGAGTAGGGGAACAGAGGTGTTCCCTACATCAATAACATTTCCATATATATTTGGTTGTTTTATGATTAAATACACTCTTACTGTCTCCATGTTCTATCCATTGCTAATAGTCTTTGAATAGCTGTATTTGAGAGTTTAAAAAGCTGGTCTTGAATAGAGATTTCAAACCAAACCTAACAGCCTTCTGGATTAGTTAAGGGAGCATGCTTCTTTGAGGAGGTAAAAGCATTTGAGAACAATCCCTGGTGGGTGAAGGACTAGCAACCATATCTAGAAAAACAAAGATACCTGAATGGGAAGGTGCATTCAGAGGACTAGCCAACAAGGCTGTAGTTGAATTAATGTAAGACAATGTAGTTGTGTTTTGAATCGGATTAAGATAAAAGGGGTGAGGGGGGGAGAGAGATATAAGCTGGAGAGAAGGAAGTCGCATTAAATCGGATTGGATTCCTTTAATTCCTGGATGAAAGCTTTAGCTACAGAAAGGGCAGAAGTTGAACAAGAAGGATGCAAGCCTGAGTTCAGAACTGCATAAAGGCAAATGAAGATGATTATGCAGAGGAATGCAGAAGAAAAGCGTGGCCTTTGCAGATCAGGAGTCTTAGAACAGGCTCATGATGGAGCTGAGCCAGGGGATAATACGAGTAAAGGGGGTGAGAGGAGATAATTGAAGGCAGAAATGACTGGGATGTGATGGATGGTGGATTTCTAAAAAGTAGTGGTTTGTTTTCCATATTTATTGAGATTTTTCTCTAGCAACATCCTGTGTTTTGTTTCTTATGGGGTTTTTGGGCCACTGCTACCAGAATTGAGTGACTTCTCTACCTACATTCTTTACTATTAAATAGTAAAGGAAATAGTCTATATACTCATCTTTGTACCCCAGAATGTAATTGCTTAAAAAACATAATTAATGCGCTCACAATTGTAGTTGTCCAAGATTGCTGAACCTCAGATCACAGCACAAGGCAAATGTTTTAAGCTATTATATCTTCTTGTCATTAGTGTTTTAATGTACAATGTATAGTGGACATTGGAGAATTCGCGTGACTTTGGGTTTTTGTTTTTAATGCCATTGCAGAATGGAGTCGTTGCTGCTATCTGTGACACTCCTGTATTTCAATTTCTCTGTTCCACAAAGGGCGCCTGTTAGGAGCTGCACAGCGCTTAGTGTATAGAATAATCAAGATAAGATATAGCTAAAAATACACTAATATTATATTATCATTAATGCAATCCAGGATCTTAGCAATGGACGCCTAATTTACTATTGCATAAATAAGTGTGTTAGAAGATGAGAGTCCTCTATGTCAGGGGTGTTCAGTGAAGGCTACTCTAATATTTTTGTGTTTAAAAGAAGGAAAGTTCCCACCTTGGACATTTTAAGGAACCTTTTAACTTCATTCCTTAAGCCATATTTTGGTATTGTAAGAAGCACGTGAGAAACCACAAGTTTCGCAATATTTTCCTTTAGTCAATACTGTGCAGGCATGTTCTTTGTTAAAATGTGTGAATGTGTAAGCATCTGTTCCCACTGCCTGTATTACCATTATCCATTTTTAATACATCTAAGTGTTACATGGGAATTTATGGGATTTGCCATGATTTTCAGTGGGAACAAGGTTCTGACGTGCTGTGGACAGAGATTCACTCATCTCTGCTGGTTGTGCAGGACATCCATGATATAGCAATTATCAAGCTGTTTTTCACTTGTTCATTGCCTGTTGCCATTGAGGTACATTGGATTCCTTCAAAGAGAGTAAAAGGGATGACCTGGTTCTAGGGAGAGCCTGAAGGGGCTCCAGGACTGAGCTGCATCTGGAGACAAAAGTGCATGCTGTTTGTAGTCCAGAGTGAGTCAGTAGTTTTCAGTAAAGGACTTACTTGTCTTCCACAGCCTGCATTGTTTGTGACCAAATGATACAATTGCACACACCTATTTGGAATTATGGCTTGCAGATTTCTTAAATGATTTCTTCTTGCTAATAATGAGTTTCAGAGAAGCTGTGCTCTGTCATGCTGAGTTTGCATGCTCTGCTTGCTCTTGGATTTGAAATCTTCATTAGTTATTTGAGTGTTGCCTAGTCTTTGCTATTGGATTCTCTGATTTCTTATCGTCTTCAAACAGGATATCCCACTTCTTTGCAGGTGCTTCTGAACTTGCTGACTCTTGTTTTCTGTTCTGATGCTGTCAGTTTCTGTTGGTATTGTAAGTTACTGTGTTGGGTAGCTCAATGAATAGTAATTTTTTTTTCTTTAAAAAAAGAGCTCTGACTTTTGAGTGGCTTATAAAATATCTCTAGAGTTTGGGACTGATGGATGGTGACTGTTGGAAAAGAGAAGTGTCATGAGAAAGTGCTTGATTAAAAAAACTATTTTCTGCCGACTTAATCAAACAACTTCTGTCTCTTGAAGAAACTTAGGCACAATTTTTGATCATCCTAACAGAAAACCAAAGGGAAAGGGACTACACTGAGTAATAATATGCATTTGGTTTATTGCTGAATTTGGGTTTCTTCCTTGTTGCCTTGTTGCCTTTTAAGGTTTGTGAGGCATTAGGCAAAATTTGTGTCATACTTTACTGTATATTCAGTGTATGCAGTTCTGCAATAAGATACTTCACCAACATGGCAATATTTTATGAATATGTGAATGATGGTTAAAATATTAATACTTTAGGTGCAGGTCTTGCCTTCCTGAAGAAGAAAAAAGTGCTGAAAGCTAAACTTAGCTGTAGATTGTTCGTTGAATGATGTAAGTGCATTGAGGGTGTCCTTTGATTTCTGAGGTGCTCCTTTTTATAAAGTACTCAAAGAGTGTTTTGGCATTTTATAGGCAAAGAATATTTCAAATTCCTAATTTATCCTTCTTTGCAAGCCCATATCAGGAAAAGTCTTTCCCTGCTTGATAATGGGATTTGTTATGACAATAAATGTGTAAGTCAAAAAAAAAAAAATCTCTGGTAGCTGCTGCTTCAGAGTTCATGTTGTTTTGTGTCATCTTCTCATGCTTGTGCCGTAGCAGACTGGAAAGGAGAGCTATTCCTAAAGCTATGGCGTAGCCTTATGAAACAGGCTTATATACAGCCAAAAAGGATCATAAAAGGCTCAGATGTAACAATTCGTATAGACAGCATTTTCACAACATTTACTCGTTGCCATGATTGGTGTAGTGACTGCGAAGTCTGGCAGAGGAGTGCTTTCCAGCTCTGGTGATGAATGTATCTGTTTTCACTCCTGGTCTGTGTTGGTGCCCCTGAGTGCAGGATCACACTGAGTGTTCTTTCTGCCACAGTTTCACTGTGTACCTGTTTTGGGACTCCTGCAGTGGCTAATCAGGTATATCAGCTATAACATATACATGATGTAGAAGTGTGTTGCATCCTGAGCAGTGTCTTGATAAACTTTGATGAGATTTATCCATATTCTGGAGGAACTACATGTGAAGTTAAGATTCACTCTGATATGTTTGCCACAAGAGCATTATGGACTTATATGTTGAAAGGTCATGGTAGATATATTAGTAGTCCTGGTAGTCCAGGTCCCTTTTGTAGTTTTCCCAATAATCATACCAGTCTTTAAGTGACTCAAAATGAACAACTTTTTTAGGGCTCTGCTTGTGAAAACATTATCACAGTTATCCTGTCAAACACTGCTTAAAGGTCAATCAAACTGTATAAAATCTTCAAAAGCCTGATAAGGTTCAGGCCTGTAAATTGTGGGTCCTTCTAGCTAGCACTGGCTCAGTGCTCTTCCTGCTCCAGTTAGCTCTGCTGAAACTTGTGGTCCTTCCACTTATTGCTGCCTTCTGCCCGGTTTCTCCCCTGCAGAGGATGGCAGACGAGGATCCTTGTCTTCCACTCCCATGGGTTTGAGCCAAGGCTGCCTCTCCCAAGCAGACTGTTGTTCTGCTTCATGGGAAGTAGCTCACATGTCAGATGATTTAGTTGCCAGCCCAGGCCCATGTGTATTCTCTCAGTCGGTGCATGTAGAGGATGAAATCCAATACAGTCAGAGGATCAAGACTGGACACAGGATTTTGGTGTCTTCCTATTCAATCTCTTTCTCTTCATCTACTGATATGTTTCAGTGTTTTCATCACTAGATAATACTTTTTCAGGATTGTTTTTTTTCTAGAAATAGTGTAATTGTTTCTTGCATGTTAACCAAAACTGCTGTATTCAGTGTCTCCAAAAATTACCGTGGCTCCCATCCTGTCTTCCTTTTCTCTGCTTTTGACTTATGTAATTAATTTTAAACAATGCCAAATTTGCTAAAATTGTCTGTGGAAAACTTTCAGACAAGAAAGCCTTCAATGCCCCTCTAGTTCCCTTCTTTCCTTTGCCTTGCCAGTGTTCTCCTAGATAGTGTGTGGTTACGCTGTTCTGTAGAGATGTCTTTTGGAGCACATACAGGATTGCAGAGGTCTGTCGCATGAAATTTAGCTTTTCATAGTTGCAGATGCTCCCTGATAGTGCTCTTCTGGAGCCACTGCAATAGTTGCATTAATCTGCAGAGGAGAAATCATTGCTGCAGGGGTGAACTGTGCAGCAGCAGCTGTGCTGAGCTACAGCCAAGCGTGGATGTGGAACAACACCACTCTCCTCAGATGGAAGCATGTTCAGTGCAGATGAGAGCTTTGGACACTGAAGATTACATCTGTGCAAGCTTTTAGTACTTTAGTGGGAGGACTATGTGGAGAAAGGCTTATGTTTTTTTTCCCAGAAACTTTATTGTTAAGCTGAACAGAAAGGTGGCTGAAGAGCACGTACACATGGTCAGGCTGTGTTCTGCAAGGCTGTGGCATGCACTGCCATGATGGGGCTTGGCTGGTTGGGTAAATCCAAGTGAAAAGTCAGTGTCACCTGAAATTGAAGAATTATGAAGAAATCACAGAAAGTGGCAAACGACATAGAGCTGTTTTAACTGTTGAGTCACTAGGAGTCCGGCTTGAGAATTGGAGTAAGTTAAAGCAAGTTAAAAACATGACATTGTTGCTATGCATTTGCCCCCAGATAATGAAATTGTTGATTCATCTGGTAATTTGACCAGCTCAGGTTTGTCTACCTAGGCTAAATTCACTCTTAAGTCTCTCTTTCTTCCTTGTTTTTAAGTTAAATGGGTGTTACCAGACCAAAGAACTGTAGCAAGGGACATGCTTTAGAAAAAGCATACTCCAGGATGTGGCATTAATACAAAGTTAGAAAAATTTTTGTGGGTAAGTGCCTTCTAATGAAAGTGTGATGTGGAGGAATGTGGAGGCTAGAGCCCTGACTTAGCTCAGAAATTGCCCAGAAGAGTAGCAGTATGTAGGAATACACTCTGTTCCAGAAATATGTCCTTGGAGTATTTCAACTCCAGCAATTCTGTGGGAATGAAAAAAATCCATCCATCAGTTGTTTCAGAAAATATATACAGTGAAAATGTTGATTCATTTTGGTCTCCTAGGCTGTATCAAGGGGAAAAGGAGTTTTGAAATTTGCTTTTCTTGCACTTTTCAACTTGAAGCAGGACTTTGATACTTGAATATAGAGAGTGAGTCATATTTAAAACATATTATCTGTGGAATTGATTGAGCAATGTATTGGCATGCCTAAGATTCTGCAAGTTTTGTCAAGCTTTTGTTAGCCTCTAATACTGACAGGATGTTGGTAAACTTTCTGTTGGTGCCCAGAGTCCATTCCTGGGAGAAGTTAACCATGGCTTTAGGTGTCAGAGTGCTTGTTACTTCCAGTGGGCAAAGCTAATCTTTTGGCGGTAAGCTTTCATTTGTAGGTAAACTAAATGTAAAACCAGTTGAAAATGTTTGGAATATGTCACTGTGTTGCTGAAAATAGGTTTGGTCACTGATACTGGTATAGAGGAGCAAAGTTAGTCTGGACTCCTTTTACTACATCTGAGTGCTCTATTTGTAGTGCAGCTTCAGGTAGGTTGTAGCTTACTTGTGGATTTCTCTGTAGTGGAACTCTGTTCCTTCATTTCTGAAGACTACAAGAGATGCTGAAAAGGGGGCCTTTAAATGTTATTGATTCCTTTCAGAGCTTGGAAAACATGTAGCTAAAAATGACCTCAAGGCACCATCTGCTTCAGCAAAGGAAATGCCTTCTCTCCTCCTGACTGTTGGATCCGTTGAGTTTTCCTTCTTGCCTAAATGGTGTTCTTGGACAATAGTCCTTTCTCCAGAGAGATGACACAGAGATGCAGATGGGTTCATGCTCAAGGGCTGCCCGCAGCACGTGCTTGCTGCCCTTGTTTTGTCCTGTCCCCTGCAGATGGGTGATGTGCTGGTTGTTTGCCTCTTGCGCTGCAGCTGTGCACGAGCAGCGTCTGGTTCTGCCCACTTGAAACTGCCAGGGTGTTTTACTGAGGCTGGATTGTCCTTGTTGGAGTCCTTTCCCTCTGGTCTCATGTTTCTTCACAAAGTAGTTTCCCCCTCTGATTGCAGCCAGATCCTGGGCTGCTGAGTGATACAGATGGAACATGTTGCACTGCTGCTGCTGTAGTATTTTTTCTGACTCCTAGGCATGCCTGTATGTTGATTTTTCTGTTAGATCTGGCTTTCTGAAAACTACAGTCACTGTGGGGAGCAATGGAAACTGGTGTTTCTAGGTCACAGGGTGAGTCTTTGTTTGCTCTGCTCCCTGTCTTAGTTTAAGGAGTGTGATCTTCAATGGTCGTCAAAGTTTTGCATGAATGATGGCAGCAAAAGATTCTGAACTTTTCAAATTTTCATTCATGACTTTTCTTTGTTTTCTATATATAACCTTTTACTTGATTAATCACACTTATAACAACCTATTTGATCATATTTCCCCTGGCCATTAGTATTTGATGAAGAACCTTTTTCAGTTTTAAAAACATGAGATTGAGCAGTAACCAGTTTTCTCTGGTTTTGCCCCAGTAGTGATACATTTAAGACCTATGGCACTCTAGTTGAATGTAACCTTTTATACATGAATTCTTGCTGCTTCCCTGTCAGAAAAAGGGGAAAAAAATTGACTTTCTGAAAGTTCTTGCAGTTCTTCCTTTCACAGTGATTTGAAGACTTGCAGTAATTAGTCTCATAGGAAATCAAAACTTATAAACAAAATTTCAGACTCAAATTAACATCATCCTCTACACTTAAAAGCACAACGAGTGTGAGATCTGGTGACAGAGGGCTTTACTGGTGTTGGAAACAAGTGTTAGATTGCCATTTGGGAAGCAGCATCTTGCCCATTCAGTTGCCCAAATTTGTCCTATTAGATGTGTGAGATCAAATGGTAGCTCGTGCTAAATTTACTGGCAGTGACAGCCCAATAGTTTTCCTCTCTTCATTGTTCCACTTAACATTTAACCTAGGGTGAATTTTTGAGAAAGATGAAGTGGAGGTGAGGAAGGAGGGCAGGAAGAGAAGCTTTCAGAAGGATCCATGCCGCTACCCAGGCACTGACTCTGCAGCAGTGACACCTGTGTAACCTCTTGCATCAGTTTGTGCTTGGGGCTTTTTTCCCTTGTGCCCTTCCCCCATATATATTGAGTAAATTCAAACAGTGTCTGTGTTCAAACACACAAATAAACAAAATAGGGGGGTTTGTTGTGATTTTTTTTTCCTACTGGGAAGACTAATTACTGGCATTTTAGAGGTACAAGCGGTTCTTGCTTCTGAGTTTGAGTTCATTGATACGATGATGTTTATATGGAGAAAAGCTATTTTAGGTCATGTTTACTACCACAAGGAACTGGGCCTTGGCACTACGCTCTAGCTGATGGTGTTTAGCTCTCGCTGTGCTCCACCCTCACTTGGCATGGAGAGCAGATGTGTGATCCTGGACTTAAAAATGAACATGCATCTATTAAAATATATTCTTATTTCTAGCTTTTCTTCAGAATAAATAACTGATTTACTAAATGTGCCCCAAAGAGGTAGTTGTGAAAACGTTTTTATCAAACCATGATCCTCTTCTGCAGTTTCTTCATTAAATAAACTCCGCCCCGCCAAATGTCCCAAAGATATTTAGATTTATGCATTGAATAAAAAGAGAGAGCTTGCATGAAAAATGTCAAATATTGATGATTAATGCAGTAAATAAGTGCCTATAAATATTATGATAATTCTAGGGAAATTAAAAAAAGAGATTTTGCAGTTGTTTGATATGCTATGATATGTGGATCCAGTTCAGTGATCCTGAACTTTTGAGTAAAGTTAGATATTTTCAAATGGCAATAGAGAAGACCTGAGGAAATAACGTTGCAGTTATATTTTATTGTGTATTTTTGAAAGAAGATTCTTTGACTTGGAATACATATTTTTAATATTAGACCTAGGCTTATTTCTGAATTTTGTCTCTTAGCAAAGTTTTAATTATTTTTTTCTCCCCAGTACATGTGAAAAAAATAGTTTTTTGAAGAGATTTCTTATTTTACATAAAGCAACGATATACTGCATAGCTCTGGATTTATTGCAACAAAACTGAGGCTGAAAATTTTCTTTTTAGAGTGTATAAATTTTATGTGTCCTATTATAGAGTGCTAATTGGCACTGTATTTCTCTACTCTAGCATAAATTTATTTGTAATAATTATATTCAAAACAGCAAATGTAGGTAAATCTACATCAAATTTTTAGTGTATTTTTCATTTAATTTCATGAATATATTTATTTTGATTTTCCATTGTCTTATCTGTGTCCTTACTGAACTTAAGATAACTTACGTTATTTCATACACACTTAAGGGACTGTCAACAAGCTGAGGTTTCTATTCTATGAAATGGGGGAGGGAAAATTAAATTAATATCTAAGGAATCTATTACTTTGTAAATGTGACTGACTCATGAAATATCTGCTATAAAATCTCACTGTTCCTACAAGCACTGAAGCACACTTTTAAAGTTTTTTCTTCCTGTGACATCCTGTATTATTGTATCTCCTGATTTTCTTGATGCTTTTCTTTTGACAAAATTGATCAGAATATTTTAATTAGAAATGCCAAATATATAGTAGTAAATAGAAGTTTTTTACATAAAAGGGCAAACATATAAATATGATTTTCTCCTCAATTTTTTACAAGACTTTGTTAATTTTTGACAGAAATTTTTGTAATCTCTTCCAGCAAAACTTATTTAAAAACATCTAAGTGCTTTATTAAGGATACTTCTCTAGGAAGAAATATGTTATGAGGAATTGCACATTGCATCACAACAAATTTTTAATTATTTTTCCTTATTTTTTGAGGAAAAATATTAGTCATCATGTTACTGTGCTTCTTTCAATACTCAGCTAATTACACACAATGTGAGGAAAATGTCTAATTTTTTCCCTTTAAAATTCATGTTAGTTTGATTATTCCAGAAAGTGCATAGTTTGTAAATGTTTCACTGATGGTTAAGACATTTGCCCCATTTGAAATGAAAATCTTTGAGAGACATTTAAGGTTAGCTCCAGAGCAGTGCGCTGATGCTGATCTGCAGTGATGCGTGCTGGTTTAGTTGATGTGTGTTTGTTCCCTTTGCAGATGCTCATTCTTTGGGGCCAGTTTTTGGAGAAAGCTGATCCCCAGCAGGAGTACCAAAGGGACATCATTATTCTGTTGTTTGTTTGTAGTAATAAATAGTCATATTTGGTACTGATTGTCCATCTCCTCTATTACTGCAGTGATCCCTGAGGCATGGAGCAGGTGATTTAAAATAATTGGAATCACATTGCTCTTGGTTTGGCAGGAAGGTTTGCATACCACTTTTGTTTTTGTAGAATTCAAGCTTTTAATCTTTGCTTTAGATAAAATATCTTTGTGCTTAGTGATTTGAAATAATCTTTTCCACTCCATTTACTCTTGATTCCTTTCAGACATTCACTGGCATGCTTAAACTTCACAGTCTTTAACAGAAGTTAGCTCTGCATAGTTGCATTAGGTGCATGGGGTGTTCAGTGTTTTCTGTAGTGGGCCTTGCAGGTCAGTGCAATTTATGCACCACTAAGTACTAGGTACTGCACCTGAAGCAGCTAATTTCAGAGCTGTTATTGGTATTTTTCTTCTTCAGTTGCATGACATAAAAATTTCAGAACCTCTTGACTGTGTTGGAGGCATTGCATTGCTCTCTGCCATTAAGTTCTTCAATTCTCCTTTCCTGGCTCTTGTTCATGTCCTGCACTGAGTGCATCTTCTGGTCTCCAGGAACTCCCTTTTCATGACTCAGTTGTCAGCCACTGGTGTGTCAAGCTGATGGTTGTTGCAAAAGCCTCACATTTTCTGAGAGAGTTCCTGGGTTTCAGAACTGAATGACGTAGTTTATTGTCTTGCTTCAGTGGTTTAGAGAAAGCTTTGTGGGTGTTTTTCTTGTTACTTCTGCTTGACTGAGGTGGTGTAGATGGAAAAGTACTTATTTCCTCTCTTTGGGTTCTTTTATTGATGTATGTCCATGAACGTAAGCTCCTTTGCAGCTGGCCATTTTACCTATTCACTGAGTGGGCAGGTAGGTGTGCTTAAAGATAATGTAGACCCAAGACTTTTTGGTCTTTTTTGGACTTTTTAAAAATCCATTTCTTTATTTTGTGGTTCTTAACCAGATATTTAGAAAAACCGGTAACCTAAAAAATGAATTGTCTGGAATTCTGTTACGGTGCAGTTTTTTTGTTACGGTGGATGAGAGGAAGACAGATTCTTCCTCTTCGTTCTCTCTTGGGTGTCCCCTTCAACTTCTTACTATTGCATCTACCTTGTGGTTTATTTACATCAGTTTATTTGTCTGACAATAAACAGACAAATCTCCAAGTGGTGATTAATGTTCTGCTGCTGATCTGACTTGCTGGCTAGCCACATGAGCTGACAAGGGAGAGTTGGTGGGAGCACATTGCCAGGATAGGGCAGAACTGTTCGTTTTTGGCAGCAGCCCACAGTGTGCAGTGTGACAGTGCTTTACAAACATGTATCAGGAAGGGATGCAATTTCTGGAAAGAGATGAGTTTGTCAGGCTATCCAGAATGTCTTTGTATCTTGGTAGGCTTGAAATACCCTTGAGATACACTTGATTGCACTTGAGCTTAAACTCAATGGTAAGTTTCTGGGTTGGCATCATGTATCTTGAGGAGTGGTTACATCTGTGTAATGTTTTTCATATTAATTTATTCATACCTATTTTCTCCCTTAAATCCACATAAACAGTTTCTGTCAGGGTCCAGGGTCACCTTAGAAATACATTAGCTTGTCGTTGTTTATCTTGGAGATGTGTTCAAGAGGAAGTCTCCCAGACCAAATCGATATGGTGCAATGTACCTAGCAGTTAAAAGCCAAACCAAACTGAAACAATAGAGTAATTTTTTGCTCATATGGGCTCTGAAGGGGATATATTTTAATGACAAATGTTACATTTAATATATGTGCATTTAGAAATCCAAGCTAGACTTTTTATATTCTTTCTTACTCACCAATTCTCTTCTGGTACCAGCATATGGTCAAATAGAAGTCTTGGTTATACTCTGTGTAGAGATCTAAATGATGGCATATGTAGCTATGTTGTTAACAAGCAGGAATACTAAAATGCTGTAGAATGTTCTTTGCAGTTAATAATGTAATGATGAGAATCAAAGGACTGGGCTGTTCTTAATCCTTTGATGAGAAAGCAGTTGCTGCAGTGCAGGTGGATGAGTGGAGGTTAGCTAAGGTCAGCAAATGGGCTGCAGCGGAACAAGGGAATGACAGAACTGCCATTGGTCCCTTGTACCTTACTTGATTCTTGGCCTGTCACATCCTGTTTGTGAACAGCAGCCTGAAAATTCACATCTAGCAAGAGAAGATGAAATTTTAAAATCATTCAAAGCAGACTCTGCTGCCTGAGAGGTGGAAAAGAAACAACAATGGTAATGTGATAATTTGCTGATGGTTGTTTCTGCTGTATTTATGGTTGCACTAGCTGCTGCAGGCCAGAAGCAGCTAAATGATGGTCCTGCATGTGGGTGCCATATGTGCAGTGGGTGTCCTTACATTCTGTGGGTGTCATTGCAGATGCCAGCTGGATGTGTATTTTGTTTGTTTGTTTGTTTATTTGCTTTTTTATTTCTTTATGCTTTTTTTTTTTTTTTTTGTTAGAAGGTAAGCTTTTAATATTGATGGTAATTAACCAGCTATTATTTACCCAGATAAGGTAAACTATATGTAATGTGTGTATATATATAAATATATATATATATATATATGGTGAAAAATTATACATTTGTTCAAAAAAGATGATAAAGTATCCAGAAATTACAAGAACCACTTAGCAAAGACTTGGTGGCCTGTGTTGTAAAGCAGGTTAGATGTAGTAGGGATAGACAACAGGATATCTCCTTCTAAGGAGCTTTCCAGTTTTACTGCATCCTTCTGAAGTGTAATGTAAATATGTAGAATTTCTTGTCATGTCATTTTGCATGCATCTCCACAGCAGTGACACAGCCAGGCATTTTTCTAGAGGGCCCTCAGCCTGAGCATCCTCTAGTAAGAGAAACTGTCCTGACTTCTGGGTTTTTTAAAGGATTCATCTGTTTGTGTATGTGTATTTGTGGTTGTTGTCTTTTTTGTTTATTAATACTCATGCTTATATATGTAGACATAACAAGAAAATTTTGCTGTAGGGCAACTAAAAGATGTAATAAACAAAAATGTCGTGATTCCCTCAACTTTCCTTTGCATTGCTGCTGTTCTTTTCCAAGGAAGCTGGTATTCTCATCTCTTCTGGATTTAATGCCTATTTAAAGCTTGCCAGTAGTTTTAGAAAGAGTTAATTTGATGATTCACATTATCCCATTCTGTCCTGTGTTTCCCAGAGTTTTCAAGAAATAATTTGTTACAGTTGTACTATCCTGTATTATATTTATTTGGAGAAGTGTAGTTTAGAGTCGTAAGTGGCTCTTCAGTGTTTCCTCTTAGGTCCTCTGTCTACATGCTTCAAATCTTAATGCGCACATTTCAATGGAAACAAAATAGGAACAAAGTTGATACTGTTCCAAAATGTCTCCAAGTAGCTTTTCTAATTAATTAGTTAAATAACATGGCTGTTCCCTTTCTCGGGTGTTTTCAGGTCTAGAAACAAGTGTTGCATTTCTATTGAATAGCTGAGTATTTTCTTCCACTACTACTAGTAAAAACCTCTTGTTTCTGGCAGTTGGGAGTTATGAAGTGTTCCCATGTTTGCCTGCTATAGGACTCAATTAAAGGAACTAGTTTGGGGAGAATATATGGCAAAGAAAAGAAGAAAAGCAAGCAAGCAAGCAAGCTGTTTCTCTACCACCCATTTTTCTTTGGTTTTAGTAACTTCTCAAGGGTTTGAAGTTTTGGGAAACTTTTAGAGGGTTGTGAGTCAGAGCTTTAGAGAAAATGCAGCTAATTATATTTTAGCCCATTGCTATCCCCTCGCTGTATGAGAGTCTGTGTGAATGAACAGTTTCTTTCAGGCAGTGTCAGTGAGATTTGTGAGAGTACAGTTTTCTGACCAAGCCAGAAATGTCTCAGCTGTTCTCGCTGGTCTGTGTCCAGAGTCACTATAAGGAACATGTGAGCCAGGGGAGATCTCACTTCCCTTTGCTGGGTTTTGCCCAGGATGGGAATTTGAAGAGGCGTTTCCTATGGCATGGATGGGTTAAGATGGGGGGCTGCTCTGAGTCACAGATTGTGTTGTTGGGAATTCTTGAATAAGTCTCATTGATTCAGAAAACTGATCTTTTATTTATTATCATAGACTGCTTTGTCTGTTTCAATGCAATTTTATTTGGTTAATGACATATTTTTACTTACTGTATATATTTTGTTTCTGCATTCTCAAACTAGTACATAAGGTTTTGCCATGACTAAATAATAATTCCAGTCTTTTCCATATTGCAGTCTACCCACATTGCTCGAGCCAGCTTCCAGGTTGATGCTTTTGGATCATCTTTCATCTTAGATGTGACACTAAACCAGTAAGTAATGACTGTATCTTACACTACATTTGTCCAAGACCTGGTGCCTGTGAAATGGAATTTTCCAGTGGAGTTTTTAGAGGATGTATTATAGCAAAAATACAATGTTCGGGATTGAATTAATTTGTAATAGTGTATTTTAGGTTCTTCTGTTACTTTCTTGAGTAGCTTTGTAGGCTTTGATATTCCTATTGTTACTACTTGGTACCTATTCCAGTATAACTATCCTTTTAGTAGCATAATGTCACTTTGCAGAATCTCAGAATGGTTCAGGTTGAAAGGGACCACAGTGGGTCATCTGGTCCAACCACCCTACCCATGCAGGATTATCCTAGAGCACATGGCACAGGATTGTGTCCAGATGGTTTCTGAATATTTCCAGTGAGGGAGACTCCACAACCTCTCTGGACAATCTGTACCAGTGCTTGGTCACCTGTACACTAAAGAAGTTCTTCCTCATATTCAGGTGGAACTTCCTGTGCATCTTGTCCTATTGCTTGGCAGCCCCAAAAAGAGCCTGGTCCATCCTCTGGGCACCCTGCCTTCAGATTCTTGGAGGCACTGGTGAGGTCCCCTCTGAGTTGTCTCTTGTCGAGGCTGAACTGGCCCAGCTCTCTCAGCTTTTCGATGCTCAGCTCTCTCCTAAGAGAAATGCCCCTGTCCTTTAATCATCTTTGTTGTCTTCTGCTGGACTTGCTTCAGGAGTTCCGCGTCTCTCTTGCTCTCAGGAGCCCAGAACTGAACACATCCCTCCAGGTATGGCCTTGCTTCTGCCAGTTTACTGAAAAGGCAAATTACAAACTTCACACGGAGCATCCCAGGATATTAAAAAGTGGATTTCCCAACAACTGGTAGCTCTGAGCATTTTAATAACCAAGCATAAAGTACCGAAGATACATCAATTGCACAACAGCTAATCCTCAAAAAACAATGAGTACTTGGGAATTAAGTTTCTCCAGATGTGTTTACAGCCTTTTGGAACAGAGAAGCATTGTCAGGGCAGTAGCAATGTGAACTTGAGTCCATGAGGAAAGATTGAATAATAGTAAACTTACAGTGAAATCTGGTGTGTGGCTTTCACTAATGAGTTTTTGAAGTAGTCTTTTAGCACAGCAGTTTTAACATAGGAGTTGCTTTGGTTTTCTGTCCTGAAGTGAAAAGAGAATAAATAATAGAGTAAATAGAAGTGTTTTGTTAAGTAATTCAGCTCCTAATAATTGAACATAATGTTTTGTGGTTTGGTGTAAGAGTTTGCATGCAATTGCTGCAAGTTTTTCTGCTGTAAAGATGAACCATTCAGGTTACAATGACACCCACTCAAATTTGAGGTTCATTTTTTTTCACTTGTAAATAAACTGGAAACAGTGGCAATTTCTTTACATGCACTGACATTAGTTAAAAAGCACATGTGAATCCCTGCTGGTTAGAGACAGTGGAGACTGTGCTGCTGGAAGGAGAAGGCAAGGGGCTGCTTTAGAAGTATGATTTTACAACAACTGTATTTTAAAACAGTTATAGAGGAAGAATTTCCTGCTGAAAAACACCAAATCCTTGACACGGAAATGTTTCTTGGAATAGAAATTTTGTATACATATTTATACCTTACTGAGAGAAGGCTGCACAAACCTCTTTTACTTTGGCAGGTTAATGGTGTGGTCACAGTTAGTTTCTAAAACATCAGTATTGTCCTTACAGTATGAATTTCAGGTCATCTTAAAAAAAGTAAACACACTTACTAATGGTCTATGAAAAGAGAAGTTAAGGCTTTGATTTTGTGAGCTGCAGCTTTGTATGTGTAAGGAAACTTGTAGGTAGATTTTTTGTTTATGCACATAGACACACAAACATATGTTTAGCATTTTATCTGTTTTGAGCTGAGTGCCATTTTATGTGATTCCTTTATTGTCTTGGACGATATTGCACAAGTATGTGTATGGTAAGACTGTCAAAATGCTTTCTTATTATTCTTAAGAGTGCCAAAATCCAACTTAATATTAACTTTTCTTGAAGAGCTTCACTTTTTATAACATAAAAGACATTCTGTCAAAAATTGTGTAAAATGAAAAGAAGAAGACTGCAAAGAAATCAGGATGTTTGGCTGCTATCATGGTATCTAAATCAACTTTTAAACTACCTCTGCAATATAATTTGCAGATATAAAAATAAATGAACAGAGAGCCAGGCATCAAATAAACAGAGGGCTAGGTATACCAGAGCAACATTTAAAATGTATTTTTAATTATCATTCCTGTGAAAAAATGTTTCATTCAGAACGTTGTAAATATTTTTTTTGCAGTTCTTACTCTCCATATTATATTCTGTGAGTATATTTAGACCATAGTAGCTCTACAGTTGAAAAGTAGTTAAATTCTTGTAAGCAGCAAGGTTCAAGATTTTAGTTATCCTCTGAAAAAATATCAGTCTGGTGTTCAAAACTGAACCTCTGCTAATATCTAAAGCCTGCTGAAACAGGCCCCTGTGGTAAAATTAGCTCTTATGTGTAATATACATTTGAGAAATGTAAAAGGAGGTATGGGGAGAAATAATTTAAAATACATAGGTTGTCAGAAAGGAGGGCCACTCCTTGCCTATGTCAGTCTCCTTTCTTGCAGTCTTCACGTTGTTTACAGCTTAGTGTACCTGAATGTACCTGAACATCATCTGTAATTACTATGTCAGTGGTGGTCAGTCACAGTGAAAGTGTTCATTCTCCCATATGGTTCCCCAATTTATGGAAGAAAAAAAGTTCAAAATGAGAGTAGAAAATGGGGAGTAAAAACAATTCTGAAATTAAAATATGCTCCTGACTCCAGATGTTTTTTCACAAATATTTTTTCTTATTTTGCTGCTTTCCATGTGGGTGTTATTTTCTCTATTCTTTTCAAATCCTCATTTTTATCTGTCAGATTCTCTGTTCCCTCTGCTGCATTTGCCTGTGCTGTTTTATATATATTCCTGTTGTGTACCCTATTTTATTTTGGATTCTATTGTCTTTGTGTATTTTCCATCTCTGTTCTTATTCAGTTCTCTAGAGTCACACATTTCTTTGTCATCTTTTCCCATCAGGAATAGTTGTCCGCCTAGCCACCACCATAGGTACTGCACAAATTTCTTGTATTTCTTTAACTGTTTCCTTGTCAGCTTTCTGTACACTCACAGCTGAGGCTGGCAGAAATGTTCAGGTGTCCTACTTTTCTCTCTTCCCCCATTGCCTGGTTTTACCTCTTCACTTTCCTTGCTGCTGTTGATTCGGGGTGTTAGTTGAAGCAACTTTCCTTTCTTCTGCCACCTGCCAGAGCAGTGGTCTGCAACCAAAGGCTCACTGATTTCTGCAGTGAAGCAAGCAGTGAAGATGCAGGAGCTGGGCAGGAAAATAAAGAAGTGGACCTTACATCAACATTTCACACATCAGGAAAACCGAGGCCCAGGTCAGGAACATTCTGCAAGTCCTGGATGCAAGTGAGAGAAAGGAAATGAAAAAAACTTCCAACTGGCATTAAAGTGTGGCAGTTTAACACTGAAATCTGTGTTCTTGCTTATTTTGGATCTCAACCAGCTGTGAATGCACATTTGTTCACATTAAATGCAGATGTAAAATATCCTGAAATATAACCTGCAATGATAATAGAAAGTAATAATAAGCTGTTAAAATTACAGTGTAGTTTCCCTTTTTTTTCTTTCCTTAGTGATGGTGGTATTTTCTCCGTATACATCACCATTCTTTCTCCCTCCCTTTTTCCATAGTTGCCATAGTGTTTCTACAATGAGCTTTTTTCTAAGATACAGTGTTTCTTTTTAACTTTCCTTGCCTGTTCAACTGGCTGTAGCATTTACAAAGGAGCTTTCAGATCAAATCAGCTGTATTTTTAAGAGGTTCAATCCCTTAGGCAGAGGTTAGGGATGCATTAGTGGCTTTGGTGTGTTTATGAGCCCGTTGCCTCGGTATCCGTATGTGTTCTGGGCCGCATCTAATGGAGCTGTTTTCTCTGGCTGTCCTGATTAGTGCTGCCTCCAGCACTGGCAGAGCCAGGGCTGGCCAGCATTCTGCAAGTCCTGGATGCAAGTGAGAGAAAGGAAATGAAAAAAACTTCCAACTGGCATTAAAGTGTGGCAGTTTAACACTGAAATCTGTGTTCTTGCTTATTTTGGATCTCAACCAGCTGTGAATGCACATTTGTTCACATTAAATGCAGATGTAAAATATCCTGAAATATAACCTGCAATGATAATAGAAAGTAGTAATAATAAGCTGTTAAAATTACAGTGTAGTTTCCCTTTTTTTTCTTTCCTTAGTGATGGTGGTATTTTCTCCGTATACATCACCATTCTTTCTCCCTCCCTTTTTCCATAGTTGCCATAGTGTTTCTACAATGAGCTTTTTTCTAAGATACAGTGTTTCTTTTTAACTTTCCTTGCCTGTTCAACTGGCTGTAGCATTTACAAAGGAGCTTTCAGATCAAATCAGCTGTATTTTTAAGAGGTTCAATCCCTTAGGCAGAGGTTAGGGATGCATTAGTGGCTTTGGTGTGTTTATGAGCCCGTTGCCTCGGTATCCGTATGTGTTCTGGGCCGCATCTAATGGAGCTGTTTTCTCTGGCTGTCAAGCAGAGCCAGGGCTGGCACAGGCAGGTGCTGCTCCAGCCTTCCCACCCTCCACAGGTGTCCAGCTCCAGCCACTGACCCCGACCTATGCAGGAGTCCCACAGCAATGAAGTGTGCTTCCTCATTTCCTTGTTTTAATTCCTTCCCCTTAAAGTTTTTAATGTTGTGGTGGCATCTGTGGCTCAGCAAATGGCTGTTTCTTTTTTTCATGCAGAATATTTCTTCTTAAACGTAATCACATGTTGTGGTGGCATCTGTGGCTCAGCAAATGGCTGTTTCTTTTTTCATGCAGAATATTTCTTCTGAAACGTAACCATTTACACTCTGCTCTTGTGTTGTAACTATGTGATTAAACAGCAGAGCTCATCAGGACATGGGACACGCTTCCAAAAGCCTTTGAATCCCTTTTGCTCAGTTGCATCTGTCTTAGAGCACCTGAGCCAGGGCGTGTTTGTTCATGGGTGAAGCAGCTGAGACCTGATGTCATGATGGCCCAAAGGAAGCTGTGGTCGTGGGCTGGCTTTGGAAGGAGCGTGCTGCTGGATGGGTAGTTGGAAAAATTGTAGGTTTTGTGCTGGTCTGGAGGCTGGATGGGCTCTGACATGGGGGGATCATCCCAGGTTCACTTAGTGGAAACCACAATGGGCAAGAAAGATGATGCTGCAGCATCACCCTTTGTGTAAAGGCTGTGGTGTCTCCATCATGGAGACAAGCAGAGAGTGTTTATTGAGTGTGAGTTTGAAATGTGGTCACTTCTGAGGTGCAGGGTGGACACTGAGGAGTTCCTTGGCCTTCAGAAAGCTCCCTGAAGCATCTGACCACCTGTGTGTGACTTGGCTTCTCATGTTATAGCAAGAAGAGCCCTCCCTGATCATGTCCTTTTCTTTGTGAGAGTGAACATGCTGGTAGCCTGGGATCTTCAGGTTTGTGGTGATGGGGAAGTGCTCTGAAGGGTCACAAGCATAAATAAGGATTTCAAGCTTATATTCAGTGCTTCAGGACTGTGCTGTCCTTCCTGGTGGCAGTCAGTCACTAGAATGGAGCAAAACCATCAGCTTCTTTCTCTTCCTGCAACACAAATTTAATTCCTTTAGGAATTAGGTCCATGTTTTAGTGGAAGCTAATCTATACAGAGAGTGAGATATGATCAGAAACTCTGCCACTTCAGGAAGCACACACGTTATCTGTTCCAACTGAGCACCTGCCCATGTCCTGAAGGAGGACCAGCACGCTGTACAAATTGATGGTCATCACGATCAGCTACTTTCGGAAGGCTGCAAGGTTACATATGAGGCAATTTTTAAAAACTCTCAGAAAATATTGATAGATTTTTTGTATATGTCAATCTTAATTTTAATTATTTCTGATCAGTGATACTGCAATGCTCCTGACACCCCAGAAATTGAATTGTTTTGCTTTACCACTGAATGTATTTTGCAGCTACTGCTGAGAAGGATACAGACATTCCTCATGCCTTGTGGAGAATGTTTATTAGGAATGTCTTTTAACTAGGGTTTTGCAGACCTTACAGGATCAGATTGTAAACTTCATCAAAAAATTCTGAAAAGAGAAGCAAAAGAAAAGGCATCTTGACAGACAAATGTCAGCTTTTTCATGAGACAAACTGCTGAAACTTTGCCTGTAATTTCTCTTGGCAAATGGTCTCCAACACTAATATCAATGTGTCATGTAAGCTGTAAATGAAAAACATATTCCTAAATTTGCTCTAAATTGTAAACATTTGGCTCTATGGAATTCGAATGGATTAATTTCCCCAAGTGGTTTAAAAAATGCAGTTGCACTGTTTGTAACTTCTGTGGTTTTTGGTGAGTTGTTCTCCTGTGCTGCCCTGTGAGTCTCGTGCTTCTCCTGGACACTTGCAGGAGGAGGGAGAGAACCCACCTGCCTTTGCTCCTCCAAAAGTGCTCTGTGCTTTCTGGCCCCTGTCACTGTTGTGGTGATGCCTGGTAACTGTTTGGGTAACTGTGTGGTGAGTGATGGTCAGATCAAACCTGATGGTGAGATCAAAGCTCAGGAGCTCTTCCTCTGAGCCCTTTTGGGCCTCCCTATGGTCCAACTCAATGCCTTATTTGTTACTTTAGTGAATGTCTTGGCTGCACAGTCCTGGTTTTTCTCACTAATGGCTACAATTTACTGGGGTCAAAGGAATTCAAGCTATGTTCACTTTTCTTGTTCATGCTGTGTTCAGGCTATGGAGCCCACTTGGATATGATCATATTTTAGTAATCGATTCTTACTTAAAATAATGTCCTTTTTACCATATGAGAGGGTTCTGAAACTTTAATTGTATTATTTATTATGAATTTATGTGTAGCATGATATAGACTGGGTTCAGGTCTTCTGAATGAGGTACTGAATTGTGTTCTGTACTATCTTTAAATTATTTATTAAGTAATGTTTATCATGTGCTCTGTGATCAGGACCCCCAGCTGACCCAACAGGACTGTTTTTCTCAGCCCTCTTTTGATGATCCCACTCTATGATGGAAAAGCTACTATGGTCATAAGTGCAAAGTTATGCAGACTTGAGAAACACTTTCTTGCTGATACTGTTGCTTAATTTGGAATGTTGATTCTGTTGTCTGGAAGGCAATTCTGTTTGTTCCTAACACATATTTTGTACAAACTGTTTTGAATTACTTATTTTCTTTATGCTTAATGAAAAATGTTGATTCTGCAGAGATTTCTGACAACTGATTCTGTTTGGACTGAAAGACAAAGAAGGGTAAGGCAAAAATTGAGGGTTTTACTAGTGTATCACTAAACATCCTGAGACTGGGGAAGTTGCCTGGGGTTATGCATTTAGACCTGGTTGTAGCATCATCACTCAGGGTTCCTGCCTTTTGAGCTTGTTTGCTCATTTGTTTGTTTGTTTGTTTTTAAAGTTTTGTGTTTAAGAAGTGTGGGACTTAGGAATTTGTCAAAATATAAGTTGTTTTGATTGCTAATTATCCTAATTGATAAACATTTGAACCATAGTTTCAGTCTGAAAAGCTCTGTAAGCATGCGGTTCTCCCCCCACCTCAGTATGTATAGCGTATCAGTTCTTTTTGTTATATTCAAAGTTTGACCTCCTGGATCTCTGACAAAATGGCACCTTTTAAGACTTTTAATAATTTCTTTGCCTTTTGGATGACCTCCTCAGTGTATCAGTATCCTTTGCTGAATTGTACATTCACTCATGCCTTTTGTCTGTGTCATGTATAAAGGTAGAAGAGCTTTCACAGTTCTTATTGAAATCCTTCTTTCCATTGTTCCCAAAATTTGCCTGGGACTTAATATTTAAATTTTTTTAAACTTCTTTTTTCTCACTGTAGAGTTGACTATTTAGTAAATATGAACAATGTTCTTTAGTCTTATTGTGTAATCACTATTACTTTTGGATTTGTAATCCCATGCGAAAAAAATCCCTGGATAATTTGGACAAGAATAATTTTCAATAAGCCTATGTCAATTATCTGTAAGTTTATTGCCTTCCTTCAGTTTGTTTTGTACACAGTTCTATTATGCATAAAACATCTCTTGAAAGGGTAAATTGCTTTTGATAACTCAATTACTTTTTAATATTAGAATCTAGTTTTAGGTAATGGGTAACAATTTCTTACCCCTTATTTCTGTATTATTGTCAATAGATTTGTTGATTTAGTACAAGCTACTGGTAAACACCATTGAAATCAGCACAGGTTTGCTGCTGACTTCAGTTGGATATGAAAAGTTAAAATGATGTCTGTGAAATTTCAGTAAGTGCTTTATTAGCATCCTGGTTAAAGTGAAAACAAAAGGCAATTTGTCTAATTTACCTGTTATTTCCAAGTGTGTCACTGTGCATCCCCTCAGAAGATACGTGCCATACCCATTAAAAAATTTTACGGAAAGCCATTCCTTTGATTTCCCCTCAATGGGTGTGACAAAGAGCATTTTACTGTGTTTAGGCAATTGCATTTACTGGAATCAATGTTTGTTGGTTTATAGTGATTAAAACATATGGAATTATCAGCATTAAGTAAATTGCCTTTCCACAGTCTGAATTTTTCTGACACAAAAATAATTATAGAGAATGTATTAGTGTATATTTGTGAGTGTGTGTTTGTGTAGGGCAAAAAGAGATTAATTATCCTGAAGAGCTATTATCATTCTATTAGCATAATGTTTTTCTTTCTTGATGATATACCTTAGATTACCAGGTCATTTAGGAGAAATGTATTTCACACACACATATACAGAGATACCTCATACATACAGATCAGTCATACATCAGTGCTATATTTAGTGTGTTTTAAGTAAAATGGCTCAAACTAGGGAAAGAATCAAATAATGTTTTAGCACCTATGAATTTATCTTCAGGTATCTCCAAGGGACTGTAACTTTAACAGTCAAATAACCTTTAGCCATTGTGAGAGATTTTACAAGAAAAATTGTATTTTTGATTTAGCCTGTGAAAGGGGCTATGATAGTCAAAGTGTAATTTCTGGATTTACTGTTCCTCTGAAATGGAATTATGTCTTTGTATGCTAGTATCAGTTTAAGCACCAGGGTTTTTACTTGAATGTATGATTTGTATTTAGATTTCTGCCAAATCCATAAATAACACAAAACAAACCCTTGACCTTTCCAACTATTTAATTGGTTATGATTTAACAGCTAGAATACAATTCAGGTTTACAGAAGCAAGTGGCAGCCGTAGCCAAGTTGGTCTAATAGGAGCAATTATTTTTTCTTACTTGCTTCCTGCCACTTAGATTGTCAGACCACCATGGCTACACCCCTACTACGGCCCTGTGAATTGGTACTTATAAATAGTAGGCAGAGTAAAACACAGGAGGAGGGTAGTAAGGAGGAAAATGCATGAAGTGGAATGTGAATAGATGTGAATAGCAGGTACTTTCTCTACTATCATTTATAGGGCATGTCTTCCCTGAGTCAGCAGCCTTCCTGCTGATAGAATTTCCTTCATATGCCTCTTCTGGTGTTGCCCAGCCACTCTGCCCTGTTTTTTACTTTCTCCTTGAGAACTACTTTGGCATCATGATCTTCTGTAAAAATGACACTTACAGAAGAGGAGGAAGTGCTGAAGGACTTTTAGCTTGGGGCTTAAATACTTTCCTCAGCTAAGCAGTGAAATGAATTGAAATTTACTTTTCTAGACAAGGAGTCAAGGGATGCATGGAGCTAGGGATGAAGATATGAAGAATGAAAATAGTCAAAATGATTGCACTTTCTGCTGGGGAATTGGAGAACCTAATGGATGTCTGGAAAAATCACCAGCATACAAACTCTTGGTCTTTAATTCTGTAAGATTATATGAGGAATAGGTTATTCAGCCGTTTTCTATTCAGGATAGTGTTTTTTCCTAAATGTGTTTTTAATCCAGAACCTGAATCAACAGGTGGTATTAAAACAATGTATTGTTAACATATGGAACATCTTAGCTAGCAAATAACAGTGCTCAGCTTGCACACACAAACTCTGCTGTACTAAGCATTGGACTAGTTTGCTTTCTTTGCAATATCTGTTACAGATGAAAGGTGCATCTTTGAAGCCCACAGTTATTTCTTTCTGTGGTTGTGTGAAATTTATGAAGCATTTTTTAATGTGTTTTGCTCGTAAGATGCAAGATGGGTGTGCCCATGTTTGCTCACTCAATGGCTGGAACAGGCTT
Source organism: Onychostruthus taczanowskii (assembly GCF_017590055.1). Taxonomy (NCBI): domain Eukaryota; kingdom Metazoa; phylum Chordata; class Aves; order Passeriformes; family Passeridae; genus Onychostruthus; species Onychostruthus taczanowskii. The sequence continues at coordinate 4,657,705 of NW_024500349.1, read as the reverse complement.
CTTCTGCCAGATGTTCTGCATGGCGTGGTCTTTAATGTAATTGTTTGCATTTGGCTGGGACCTGCTAGTGGTAAAACTGCATTTGCAGACAATTGTGTCGCCTTAGTGCAGAAAGAGTTTCCTTGAGGAAAACCACAAACAAATCAAATTCTGCACTTTGGTTTGAAATGCTTCGTGCACAGTGCTGCAATTTTCTCCTTGCCTGTATGAGAAGCAGCAGGTAATAACCCCTCTACGTGGGTAGACTGCTTTCCTCTTCCAAAACATGCACAAAAATCAGGTTTTCAAACCCCAAAGCACCAATTATCAAATGCAAATCTGGCAGGAAATATTGATCCTACTCATTGCCCTGCTTCCCAGGGGTGCTGTGGCCAAAGAAGCCAGAAGCTCCGCTCACCCACTGGGGCTGTGTCCTGTCCCACTGGTACCACTGCTCCCAGCAGCTTGCTGGGCTGAGTCAGGGCCATGGCCTTTTGTCACAGGCTTTTCACCCTGGAGGATGCATTGGAATTATAGATTGACTTGTGGTAAACAAATATTCTACTGGTAAATCTCTTATTTCTTCAGTATGACCAAAAGCTGCTCTGTTGACGTACTGTAGATGAGGATTTTCTACTCTCACAATTCAAACCCCTGGAGTCTTGATACTTTGCAGGCCTTTGAACTTAACAGTTTGTGATTCATTGCTATTGTGATTCTTCTGTAAGGGCCCATCTATTTCTCTGTTTTTTCAATTATATTAAACTCAAATTTTCCTTTTAAATAATTTTCTGATTTGAACAGAATTCACTACGTCTCTAAAATTCTTCAAATATCTGGTTGCCTCCTCTTTGGTTTTAGTTCTTTATTGCCCAAGCTGTATGATGAAATAGTAGTAGATGAATAAAGCAGTGAGAGTTACCCTACTTGTACACCTTATCAAAAGAACTGTGTTTTAGCTTTTCTCTTTCTTTTCAAGTGTTTTAGTGAAGGATTATGGAATCTGCTTTTATGAAATAAAAATAAATTAGTGTAAGCCAAAAACAATCCCTTTATCAATTGACTGAAGTACTGGTTATATGATAATAGCTCTCTTTCTTTAAAAAAAAAATGACAAAACAATGTTAAAAGTTCTTTATTGCCCAAGCTGTATGATGAAATAGTAGTAGATGAATAAAGCAGTGAGGGTTACCCTACTGGTACACCTTATCAAAAGAACTGTGTTTTAGCTTTTCTCTTTCTTTTCAAGTGTTTTAGTGAAGGATTATGGAATCTGCTTTTATGAAATAAAAATAAATTAGTGTAAGCCAAAAACAATCCCTTTATCAATTGACTGAAGTACTGGTTATATGATAATAGCTCTCTTTCTTTAAAAAAATGACAAAACAATGTTAAAGGAGTATTTATCTTTTGTCCTTTTTCTGTTCCATTTACTTTATTTCTAGCATCCCAAAGGAAATAAAATGCTGTCATCTAGTGTGATATACAGTGGGATGATGAAGAAGAATCATCTTGTATTTTTATTAAAGATGACCTACAAAGACATATTTCTTCTAAATTGGGCTTCTGCCCTTTTTTGAGATCTAAAAGGTCATTTGAAAAGAAAAACAATATTTCTCTTGATCTTCACTTCTTGCTCCAGAGAAACAGACCCATGTAAAATCTAGCTTTTATACTGGTTGAATTTATTTTTACCCAATATTGTTTACCTCATTTCAAATCTCCTTGTTTCTGCTGAAGAATCTAGTGGGAAGGGTATAAACATACAGGAAGAATAGCAAACATGTGGGCTGTACCCACCTCCCAAAGTAAAACCCCTCCTGATGGCTGGCCTAAATATCAAAGATGAAATTTGCTTCAAAAGAACAACATTAAAGCATTCATGTCCAAAGGGCATGACAGATTTTTGGCTCTTGGTTGCCTTTTATCGGGTATATCATAGTGAGAATTCTGAGACTAAATCATGGTAGAGATAACTACATATCTCATCTTAAAGATTTTCTCACTACAAAGCAGTTCAGTTAGAGCAAAACTGTGCATTTTCTGACTGTAAGTGTGGTAATTCCTTGTGGCAGCTATTCAGCCTTCCTTTCACAGGGACAGCCTTGGTGGCGACAGTAAAATTACAATTGCCTCACTGCTTATTATTGCTCTTGTAATGAATCATGCTTTCCATTTGGCTTGTCAAATTTAGATAGTATTCAATGACGTTTTGATGAGGGAAAGGAGGAAAAATGGGCTTGATGTAAGATTTCTGTAATAGAATGATGCATGTTTTAAGAGCAAAGAAGTAAGGAAATTCTGAGGTAGCTCCACTTCCTAAAGGGACAGCTATATCTACATATCACTGAAGGGATAAAAAGCTTTTTGTTTTGTAGCCATATGTTTTTAGCATCACCTCTGTTTTTGCTTAATTATAAAAGCAAGGGAATTCTCCCAATGACTCGAGAGACAGTAATCTATCCAAAGGCATCAGATTATCAATGCATTTCTGCCTATGTCAGGTGGCCAATTTGATGACAGAGGAAACTTCCTAGAAATTAATCAAGGAATAAATTTAGTATATTGTACTTCACTCCAGAAAGCTGCTCCTCAGTAAGTGGCAATAACGAAATGTGAAGCTGCAGAGAAACAGCGAGATCAAACTGAATATGATACTGTAACAAAGCTGCCAAGTCCAGCTAAAGAGATTAATATAAATACAATTCCAGTGTTAATGAAAAATGATGACTGGAACTTTTAATTTATATGTGCATAGCCTTTGCTTTGGTACAGAGTTAGATGGTTTCTTTTGTCTTTTTCTTTTTGGAAGAGTAGTTAAATCTTGCATTACAATGTATTTTCTGAGCTTGCTTGCTGATCTTTAGCCTCTACTTATCATACTTTGGTCTTCTTTTCTTTTTTGCTATAAGAGGATGTATTTTTCTTTGGTGGTTTGCCAGAATATCACTGCTAATGGATTTCTGGTGTGCTAGAATTTTTGCAATAGCCAGATAGAATTATATTCCAATGGCCTGTAAATATGTAATGTACTGCCACTTGAATTAGGCAGCTATGCTGTAATCATAATTTGCTTTCCCCTTTGCCTGTCTCTTAGCTAGACTACGGGAATTCAAGAGGTGCAATTCATCACTTATGGAATGTGTTTGTTTCCACATTCGGTGGTAGGAGTGGTACAATTTTGCAGCTGGGAATCTCAAAGACTAGGAGCTGATACTTCTGAATTTCTGCCTTTCCCTTGGGGACGAGGTTCTTGCATGTGTTTTTAGGGATTTTGAGTTGTGAAGGTCATCTGAGTTCACCTCAATCCTCATTCTGCTCGGTCTGGATGGCAGAAATGCAGCATTTTAGGCCTAAGTGTACACGTTTCCTGTCCAATGCCACTTCTGCCCTTTAATCCAGATTTCACTGACATCCTGTTGCATTTCTTCCCAAATGGCCTATTGAATTGAATTTTTTTTTTTTTTGCAAACTTACTCTTATTTCCAGACGAGCTCATTGTTGAAATATAGTAATAAGTGTTAGACAGTTAATGTTTGAAAAGTTTATTTTCCTGCTTCTGTAAAATCTCATATAAATATCCACTAAAACATGGTTTTCATGTAAGTACTAACAAGGGAGAAAACTTCACTGAATATCCCCTTAAGCTGCCATCTAAGTTAAATTTCAGGGATAAAGAGCACTTGCTGCTTCTGTTGACTTTTTGGACTTTGTACAGAAAATTATCCTCAATCAAAGAGAAAAAGAAAAATTTAGATAGCCTCTATCTATCTATCTTGGAATTGTTGTGATAGCCTTTATGCTGGTGCATGGTGTAATGCCCATGGATTGCACCAGTACAGTTCCACTATTAGCTAATGGTAGAATTCAGTTGGAATGGATAGAAGTTGTCAGAAAGTCCAAAGAAGCATCTATTATTTGACTTTTCTTCACAAAAGGCTCTTCACAATTCACAATGGTGAATTGTATCATTATCTGTAGTAACTTCCTCTGTGCTTTGTTTCAGTAAATCTGTGCACACACACACATACGCTCACACACACATATATGGGTGCATATACACGGAAACACAGAGGGGTGTTTCTGCCCTCCTTCCCTCTCCCCACAGGTGGGAATGCATTTAAGATTTTAAGTAATTCATACGTGGCTCCTGTTCCTAATAGCAGCATAGAAAGGCTGATACTTACAATAGAATTGTCTAGACATTGTCTGAGTGTGCAGACAGTAGGGCGAGGTAGGTAATGCAAATTCTGGGCTTGGCCTCTCATATGGGAGATGAACTTGAACACCTACCTCCTAGTGGGATTCTTTCAAATTTTCTGCTTTCCATTTCTGTTCCACTCCCCACCAGATTGAACAAGAGGCACTTTGGCACTTTGTCACTTCGGAGGAGTGAGATCTTTATAACTTTTGTTGCTTCTACAGATAAATTCTAAAGGGAATTTTTAAAATTAAATAGTCTGCTTTTATTTTGGTTTCAGTTTTTGCACCTTGATAATCATGCAGACAATTCTTGAGAGAAACTCCTTTTTTGCTAAATAAACATGAGAAAAACAAGGCTATTATTGCTTGGTCCTTGCAAAGCCTGTCACAAGAAAGGGAGAAAGGGTTTGCCCTTGTCTTTAAGTACAATAGTTCAGCACAATATGATTGAAATTTATTTTCAATTCTTTTGCACCTCTTTCTGTTATGAAGAAATTAAATCAGCAACATGCTGACACTTTACTGTGCCAGCAAGAATAGGAAAAGTGTTCAAGCTGAAATTCAGCAAGGAAAAGATGTGGGCATTTTGAATATTTTTGTTGTATGGAAAGCAGCCTTAAACTGTTTTCAGAATTGTTTGCAGGTCAGTATAAATCACTGAGGATGTAATCCCTTCACCCAGTGTTGCTGATGGCATAAACTCCTTCCTACACACAGAGGGAGCAGGAAGACCTCCATGGTGCTGTCTAATTGACAGTGTAGGTCTTAGAGGAATGGCTGGGGAATGAACAAATCATGAGTTGTTCTCTGTACTGTTGGCCCACTACTACTTCAATATTTCTAATCTGTGTGATATTCAAACAAAAATACACCAAAAGATGTTTTAATACTCTTGTTTCAGCTGTGTCACCCAGCAGAAAAAGAGAATGACAGTGGAACAGCACAAGGGCTATAGAAAACTGTCATGCTCCTGCACTTGAACAACTGCTGCATTTCAGTTTAGCTTTATCCAAATCTACTGGCTGGTTTTCAGTTATGCATTTTATATTATCTCTATTTAGACTTGTGTATAACATAAAATAATGTTATATGTCAAATTTTGCTGTTGGGTGAACATTAATAGTTCTGGTTGACTTCAGCAGGAGCTGCAAGCAAACATCCTAATAAAAGAACTTTGCCTTAGACCTAAATCATCTTTTGAAGCATTGCATATTCCAGGAATGTGCATCTCCCTGCTTTCAAAGTACAGAAGTTACAGGAATTATTAACAAGTCTCTTTCACTTGACCTTGGAAAGCCAAACAGAAGGAGCTAAATACTGTATGGGTATAAGAGGTCAATGTTTGAGCACCTTTGAGATCCCAGGCCCTGAAATCCACTGCCACCTTACCAAAGCATTTAGGATTTTGTAAGTCTATGTGGACAGTTAACACCCTAACCAGAACACAGTGGTCTTAAACACCAGCTGTCTGTAGAAACCGCTATAGATCTGCTTACTGGGACACTGTAAGTCCTTGTATAGTTTTTAGCTGTATTTTTATTGTTATTGTATTGTAACTATGCAGTCAGGTTTTCCCTGGGGTTTCTGAATGTAGCTAACAACCTCTGCTGTGGCTTATTGTTGTCACTTAAGGGAAGAGACAGAGACCAGAATGTGGGAGGCACCTCACCACTGTCAGCAGTGAAGCTGGCAGAGGAGCATTTTAGAAATCAAGAATCCTTTCCCCTCCACTTAGACCATATGGCAACCCACATTTTCCAGTTCATTACAAAGGAACCATAAGATAAAGGAATTTAAATTGCCAGTGAAAGACTGAGCCAGAGCTAGGAATAATCAATATAAAGAGAAACCACCTGGAGAAGTTAAAAGGCTGAAGCTGTGTTAGGTATTTTGCAGCATATTCTGATGGTATTTTTATGCTGTTTTAAATGGCTAAAGCAGGATTGCCTACTTGCTTGTAAACTGGGGACACAGCTGTCAGTAAACTGGAGCTGGAGTAGGAAACATTTCTGTGTTTCTACAAGTTTCTTCATTAACGGGAAGGAGAATTCCCAGTGCCTGATGTGGAACTTGGACCGCGTTTGCCATCCTGACTGGGGGACCGGAGTTGTTGGCTGCAGAATTTGCCTTTCGGGCACCATGGCTGTTGAGCATGTGTACCAAATCAAAAGCTTTTCAACTACCCAGTCTTTAGAGTGTCTACCTGGGATGTGAGGAACCTGATTTGAGGTTTTTTTCAGCAAATCAGCCCAAGTAGGGATTTTTAAAACAGGTCTGTTATCTGTCTTGTTTACTTAGGTGTCTGTTACTGTGTGAGAATTGACACTGGATAGATGCTGAACTGAGATAGAGAAATGCTTCAGGAATCTTTGGTAGCTGTTTAATGATTAAGCTGATGTTAGCATCAGTCTGAAGAACAACAAGAATTTTGTGCTTTAGTGACTAACAGAGGGTGTGAACAGATAAACTCCTGTTTATGTTTTTTCTTGTTTTGCTTTTCCTTACAGATACAAGACCTATGCCTTGAAATAATTGTTTTTATTCAAACTGTGACCCTGTTTTGTAACTTGCAAATATATGGTAATATTCCCATAATAAATGAGTAATGAGATTATGTTAATATAATAAAGCCAGGGCTGGCTTTAGTGGTGTACATGAAGTTCAAGATTGAGTAGTCCTGTCTAGTCCCCTTTGTATAAAGGTAGTTTTCTACCTTAGAACAAACTTAATGTCTTTGGGGTTATTAAAGTTTTTAACTGCAATGCATTTTATAAAAGCTTTTTTACAATTAAATTTTTTAAAATAAAAAATATGTTAAACACAAAATACAGATTAAAAAACAGCATTAAAATAATACCAACACCCCCAAAGTCTCAAGCTGAATGCCTGATAAGAAATTGGGAGAGGTGTAACAACTTTTGGAAAATGTCATGATGTGCCAAAATATCATAGTTTTTGATCTCTTTCAGCATCAGTGCACCTGTGCTACAGAGAAGGCAGCTGGTGCTGCCTTGTTGATACTGTCATCTGCCTTCTCACTCTGGTATTGCTAGATCTCAAAAAGTTCAGAAAATGGCTGATTGCTTTTTCTGGCCTTGTTGCAACTTGGTGCAAGCATTAACTTGTCATCACTATTGCATTTTTCATTGCATCCTTTCTATATGTGTGTTGCTCCCATTGATTGAATTAGTCATTTGGTATGATATTATTTTTTTTTTTTTTTAGAGAGAGACAATGCATACATATTACTCTCCTGGTCACACTGAGTCTGGCTGTTTTTTGTTAACCTAGGCACTGTTTTCTGCTTGTCAACAGTCAACAGTTTGCGACATTTTGAACTGTACAGCTGGAGAAGCATTAATTTTCAGTGTCATACTGGTGCATTCTTCGTGATAAATTTTTCTTCTTCTCCATGATACTGAATGTGAAGGGTCTGTGGAGTTAGACACTTTACAACTGCTGTGAGAATATTTGATGCAGGAAAGGATACCCTTTATCAAGTGCCCCTTTGAACTCTTCCAGTGTGAGTGCTGCAGTTACTTGGCTTGACATCAAGAGCAGCATGACATTGCTCTTGCAGTCCCACAAGTGACTTTTTACAGCAGTCCCTCTCCTCCTCCTCCTTCCCTTGGGACTTTGCCTGACTCTCTTCTTAGCTTGCGTGCTGGATTGTCTCTTCTCACATATGGTTATTTCTGCTAAGGACATCAGGTCCAGGACATTTGTGTCCCTTAGCTTTATTCCACATTAATTTCAAATTGCGTTTGTACTTGGAAAGAATGGACTGTCTCCGTGCTGGAGACAAGGAGCTAAGTAATCAAAGGAGTTTTTCATCTTGCCTTCAATGTTTGCTTAAAGTTTTAATGTGATTCTCTTAATTTTTAAATTTTCAGGTACCGTGTGTTATCTGCTGAACTATGGGGCTATTGTGCTCTGTATGGATCTTAGTCCTGTACCAATTCTGCCAAAATACTGCAGAGCATATTTCTGGGTTCAAAAAGGGGAGATTTCATGGTGGCAATACAGGCATATTTATACACAAACATTGTTTTTTCTGTTCTGTTTTCTCCTTAGCTACTGTTATGTTTAGAAGCCTCATGGTGTTTTCACTGCATGCTCAGTACTTCTTCTATCCCTCATAATTTGGGGGGGTTGCCTCTATAACAAGGGGTTACTTATAAAACCAATTGCCTATTACTGCAAGGCAACAGTCTCCATGCTTGTAAACTTGTGTAAGGAAAGGACTCTCTAAGACTCTCCTCAGTGCATAAATATCAAGTCATTTTCTTAGCAGCAGCCCCAGTGCTCTCATCCTCACTACCTCTCTTCAGTTGTCCCAAGATGTGTGTCAGGAGCTTGATGGTGATGGTGGGGTTTTTTTCCTCTGGAGTCTTGGGTTCATTTGGGGCTATTTTTATGTGGTTTTAAACTGTTAGAACACTCTTGTTATCCACAGGCTTTTTTATACAGTGATAGCTTTGTTTTCTTGTACCTTTGTCATGTACATTATTGCCCATACAGGTTTCCAACTATTACCTATACTTAATATAGGAATACATATCACATGATGAAATATGAGGTATGTGGACAACCTGCTATATCTTAAACAAGGCAGCCCATCCTGCCTGCCGCACCCTCTCACCTTTTCTCCTTTTTCTCCTTTCTTTGGGAGAAAACATTCACAAACACCATTTAATGTAGTGTATACGATCAGTATGCAGCTAAACTCCAGAGAAACGTTTGGACTCAAATCAACATATGTATGTTTCTCTTGCAGTGTGGAACAGTCTTCTAGTTCTGACGTGTACATAGTTTTTATGAGGAATGCTCTTTTCCTATTGTGGAGCTCAGTGCTGCTACTTTTACAAACAGAAGATTATTAAGTACTTCCAGGCCTGTAGTATTTTGGATTTCAATTTACAAGTGAAAAAGAGAGTCAGGATCGTTGTTGATCTTTGATTGGTCTCAGATACTTCTAATTGCTTCCTGATGCCCCAGAATGTTCATATTCTGGTCCCACTTATGTTTTTTTTTTGTCTCAAGTGTCTGAGGAAGGATTGGTGTTTGCCCCAGGTCGCTGTTTGCATAGTGTACAAGTGTGTGCAAGAGCTTCAGTGTTTGAGCTGCCTTGGTAGCCCACCCATCCTGTGTGTCTAGTGGTTGTGTGCAGCTGCAGGGAGAGGTGATCCAGTAGCCAGAAACAGCCCTGGGGGTGGCCAGTCCCCAGATCTACCATTGTTTCACCCACAGTCTTAGGAAATCACTGCATCTAACTCGCTCCATGTCTGTCCAGCAGGGTAGTAGACGGTCTGTAACTTGAGAGGGTGTTGTGGGCATTAACCTGTTTAAAGAGTGTAAGCTGCTCACCTAATAGGTGGATGCAAAACATGGGGGTTGAATACAGAACTTCCAAACACAAAGGCTTTAAGTGAAATTATCTATCTATCTATCTATCTATCTATCTATCTATCTATCTATCTGTCTACCTACCTACCTATCTATCTCTCTCTCTCTCTATATATATATATATGTATCTATATTTATCCCAGGACCTAGTGTGGTAGTAATTTGCTGTCTAATGGTGCACAGAGGTTTGTAATATGCACCCTCAGGAGTGAGCTATCCTCTGATACTTAGATGGTGAAAATGGGTGGGCATATGTCAAAGACAGCTACTAAATTGAAATGAAAATGGGAGAAAGCTGTGATGTCTTGCGTGCTGAAACAATCGGCGAGAGAAACACTGTGGCTTTCAGCTCACTGCTTTTCCCATTTTCCCTTGGTGGGTTAGAGCTATTTTTAAACTCTGTATCTTTTAAATAATGCATAAGTTAACAATAGAGACTTATAGTACTGGAAAAAGCCACACGAGTGAGCTTAAAAAACCTCAGAAAATCCTACCCAGACTGCTTCCAGAAGGGTCTCTGGGAGGAACAGAGCACACTTGTCTCTTCAATTTCCAGACGTCTTCTGCAAAATTCCTTTTTTAGAGCAAATCTCCTGTCTTTGAACTGATTTTTCATTTGCAAAGTGCCTTCCCAGTCAAAACAACTGAATAAACCCTCTGCTGAGAGAGTTACATCACTTTGTGTGCCCTGTATTTTGGCATAGCACAGCCCAATCTGACTATGAAAGTACCTTGGCACCTTAGTATGTCAGGGGGAGTGCAGTGAAAAACCTTTTCCTCTGGGAATAGTATGCTTGGATGGTTCAGCTGAGCTGTGCAACTGCAGCTACTCTTGTTTTTCTAAGTAGTACCAGATCTGTGGTCCATGTGCTCCATGGCCATCCCAGGCACAGGCAGCCAAACCAGCACAGCTCGCATATCCATGAACCTGAAGGACTAAATGGCTGCCTGTGGAAAAGGAAAGCCTAGGAAAGGTGGCCAGCAGGGGTGGTTACATCCACGTGGCTTTTGCAGCCTGTTTCCAGCGGTCACGCTTTGGTTTCTGTGGCTGGCACGCATCCATGGAGAAGGATCAAGAGAAAGTGGTGGCTGGGAACATTGTCAACGCCAGACCAATTTATCTGCCCTGATGGCTCTGAGACAAAAGGGGTTGCAGGGCCTGAGCCGCCAGGCAGATGAATTATCCTGGCAGCTCGGAGATGGGTGACCTCTGCGGTCAGGAGGCGGCGTGAGCCCTGCCACCCCTGTCTCTGCAGCCCCCCAGCAGCTCCGGGGGGCTGCAGGCAGGACGGGCGGCTGTGCTGGTGCTGCTCCCTCCTGCCTGCAGCCCCGGAGCTGCTGGGCCGGGCTGAGGGCGGCCGCTGCTCTGCTCGGCCCAGCAGGGCCTCGAGCAGGGCGGGCAGAGATGGAGCAGGACTATAAAATTTACAGCGTTCCCAGGGGATTCGGATCTGCTGCATTTTTCATGTCATCCAGATCTAGTTTTGCTAATGAGACCTCTAACTGAAGGAAAGGGATAATGTCAGTTTCCAGTAATCCTTGTTTGCCTTTTTTTCCTAAAAAGTGAACTGTAATGATCTTAAGGGGAAAAGAGCATTTTCTTAAGGAGAAATAGAGCATTTAGGGATCCAGTATCAATCATGTAATTTTATTCTCTTTCACTTTTGTCAAATGCTTTTATATTATCTTGTAGACAGTAATAAATATTCATGTGGGTGGAAAGATAGCACTACTTTTTTTTTTCCTCAAGTACATTTAGAAATAATTTGCACTCTGGTTGTCTGAAAAATTACAGTTCTGTGCTGGTTTTCAAATGCATTATTTTAATGCTTTATGAGATATTTTGGGTGAAATGGTTAGTGATTTGGAACTGTTTCACTGTAAGAATTCTTTTTTATCTCTTTCCTTAATTTTTAAGAATCTGTATATAGAAGATTTTACTATTGATTGCATTTGGTAGAGAAGGTTTACTAATAAATGTCTGTTTTTAAGTCACTAACAAATTAATATTAAAAAATAAAAGTAGTACCAGTGTGTTAGTTATAGTCCATAATTGATGTAAAAGATAAAAATAATCATCAACCTTATACCAGCACAGCAAATTCTTTAAAGAATATTTGTAATTCCTTTTTGTGTCACTGACAGGGGTGACAATTTGTGATATCTGTTTAATTTAGAAAAATTACATGTACTACACCCACCAGCATAAAGTGGTGGGTGTAGTACATGTAGAGTTTCAGGCTATTGCTCATGGTTTAGTGTCAAGGGGAGAACTCTTAAGTGTTTCAGGATGAATCTCAGTGGAGAGTTGGAGAACATACTCTTTGATTTACCTATAGTAACATTAGGGAATGAGGGCTCTAGTTAAAAATTCATGTGTCAATTACGTACAAAACATTTTGTACAGGTTGTAAAGAAGGGATCGATTTGACTCTATCTTGCAAAATATGTTGTAGTTTACTGTAGCATGGCATGTATGGATCTCTCTGAGTATTTACCCAGATGTACAACTGGGTGCTTCAAACAGCTGGCATAGGTGGGTTTTGCCTCACAGGCTGTGTGTTCCTTGTCTTTGCTCACACTGAAGCCTAGGACACAAAAGCTGGTGAGTGTTCCCCACTGTGCCTCTCATCCAGCTTTGGCTGTATTTTAGGATGCCCAGCTGGTCTGCAGCTGTTCCCAGAACCTCTACTTTTCCTCCCCCTTTTTCCTGCCCCTTTTTGTCTCTCGTTGATTCTTTGAGATTTGCACTATTGTTTCCTCTCTCTTCAAGCTTGTTGCTACAGGTGAAGTGACACATAGCAGTCTTGTGACCTCCACCCTGTGGCCTGTATAATGAATTGACACTCTTTGGCTTTTCTAGGTTGCATGGCTTCATGTGGAGCACTAAAAATTGTTCAGGTGAACTGTGTCTACAGATTGCATGTTATTTGTAGTATTTTAATAATTTTCAGACCTAGAAAGATGCTTTAGACCAAAGTCCAAGTTTACATTGAGGAGAAATCCTTGTCCTCAGTCTCTCATCCTGGGGCTATGCACAAAGGCTAGAAGAACATGAATGCCTTCATGCTTGGAGAGGTCTTTGTCTGTGAAGTTGTTCCCAAGAAAAAAAACTACAAGTGGCATCCTTAGGAAGACTACCTTCACTCTGTTCTCACTTCCTAGGCTTAAAACTTTTCAGCCTCATGGCAGCAGAGTCTGTTTTTGGGAAGCTTCTCTCTCAGGGCATGATACGTGGAACACCACCACAGGTAATGCAGGGATGAGCACGTGCCTGTGCCTGAGCCTGTGCCCCAGCTCTAGTTATTCTCCTAGGAGAGGCTTTGTGTGACACCTCACACCTTGTGCTTCTGGCATCTTCAGTGCTGCTGCCCTGCAATGACTCTGGGAGCTGGGGAGATTGCTCTCACACACCCTTTCTACATAAACATAGATACTCACACATCGCCATTTCTTTTTTGTGACAGACGGATTGAAAAGTTTATTATTATTATTTAGACTAAAATAAAACCTACTGCTAATGTCTTTGTTTTTTTAAAAATGGAAAACCTTCTGGTCCTTGAAGATCTGAGAGGTACAACCCACCTCCCAGTTCTGGACAGCTCTGAACTTGTCATGGTAGAAATCTTCCATCTGTAAGACAAATGTTTAAAAGTCTCAGCAATTTCAATTGAAATTCTGTCCAATTAATTTTTTTGAGTTGCGAGAACTCTGTTGTGAAATTCTACAGTAGGCTTGACAGTGATAACCCATTTTCTTATCAAAACTTAAATAAGTAATTGCTGTAAAAAGATTATTTTCTATTAGAAAAACAATGTGTATGTTTGCCAAAGTACCCTCCAATGTCCAATTAATTTTTTTGAGTTGTGAGAACTCTGTTGTGAAATTCTACAGTAGGCTTGACAGTGATAACCCATTTTCTTATCAAAACTTAAATAAGTAATTGCTGTAAAAAGAAGATTATTTTCTGTAAGAAAAACAATGTGTATGTTTGCCAAAGTACCCTCCAATTTATCAGTCTTTCCGACAAAACCAACAACAGTAATAGTGGAACTTGGGCTTTTTTTTTTGGGCAGTAGTTTCTTTTTCTTCTTAATGGGTGAGAAACAGCAACAGAAAGGCAAACAAATATGTTTTTTAAAAATATTGCAAAAGCTTTTCAAATCTTGACTTACATAAAAAATATACAATATTTTAGCACTTTCACCAACTTTGACTTAACAAACTAATTTATTATTGTGCTTATTATTCTTTTGGTTGTATTCTATTTCTGCAAGCTTTCTTTTTTTCTCCCTGGAAAAAGTACTGCATTCTGTGTTTCATTCACTGATTAGTATGTTGTTGTTACCCAGTCATTGCCTTCTCTTTGGTTCTAGTGTAGAGTTCTATGCTGTACAATTCTGAAAAAATTGAGTTTAAGACAAGACTGTTATTGTGCTTTTGGAAATGATATTGTGCAAGTCTGGGATAGTAACTCATGATTTTTTTCCATGTCCTTTTATAAACCCATATCAATGGTACTGCTAAAATGTGTATTTGTATCCCGAATAAATTACTGGGGCTCAAGTGGCCAAGTAGCAAAGAATAATTGCTTATTTTGAATTGTTTTCCAATTCATTACTACAAGTTGCTCATTTAGAAAAGATGAATAAGATTCTATTTTGGTGTTTTTCTCTTACTTAAGAATCTTTGAAGATTGAAAAAGGAATTGCTGGGGGGGGGGAAAACTGATTTGGAAAAAAATGTTCATACGCTCTTTCTCACTAGACAAAGGAATTTGCTATTTGTATATTGAATTACCACTAGAGAACGGAAACTCCTGATTAAACTGATAAAAGTGTAAAGCTTGTGTGCCATTTATGGTCCATTTAGGACATGACAAAGATGCTAACAAAGTAGAGCTTTCTGAACTGTTACAGCATGGTAAAGACTTTCTGTCTTTTAAGATATGCTAGAAAATGAAATGAGAGGATTTTGCATACAAAATTATGATATGCACAGAACTATATCAACATGGGCATCAACTGTGGGCAGAGGCCTTTAAATACTTGGGCTGTGTTTAGGTAGTGGGGAGGGAGAATGCTGGTCACATAGCTTAGGGGGCTTCCTTAGGCTTCAGGAATGGGGTCACTCCTGGGACACTGAAGGGGTTTGTTCTCTGCTCCTTTCTTTTGCATTTTAGTTTATTTGCAGTTCTACGCATCTCATCACCTTTCTGAGGTGATGGTGTTTTAGTATAAATAATTCTACTTTATTATAGTACAACTGGAGTATTAATAATATAATAATGAATACATAAACATGAATAAATATAGATAATAGCTGTACAGTATAAATAATCATTCTTTCACTGTCATTTCTGTTGAGTGTGAGTTCTGGGGTTCTGCCTTGCTGGAAGGAGCAACTCCCATGCTCTACTCTACACCAGTGCTTTTGAGGAGCAAGTCTAATTCTACATTTTCTGAATAAGTGCCACCTTCTATTTCATTTTCTGTGAATGAAGCTGAAGCACATACATGGATTCAGGCAGGCATACCCAAGCATGCTTGGCATAGAGCCAGTCACTGTGATCTGAAGTTAAGATGGCATGAGTGTTGCCTCATCTCAGACGCTTAGGTCTTTCAGGGCCTGAGTGCTCTTGACTCCCACTCATTTAAGTGGGAAATGGGCAGCTTCACCTTGTGCATGCTCAGATTAAAGGGACTGGAATATGAACTTCATATCTCAGAACAACATCAACATTCTGTGTATTCAGAAAATTTCACAAGCAGCTTACAATACCTTGAATAACACTGCCTAATTTCCTGCTTCTCAGTTACCTCATTCTGGGATGAAAATGTTTTCTCTCTTCCCCTTGTCCTTAATGTGTACTTCCTGCTGATATTATATATTAATTCTGCAAATGCATTATTGAACTTCAAAGAGCATTTTAGGCTGCAAACTGTTAAAAACTGAAATGGATGTTTGAGTTAAGGGAGAACACATCTACTTTGCTTTTAATTTGTTTAAATAGTGTTAATTTCATACTATTTGTACATATGGCTTAAGACTTAGTGGATAATTGCATTTCAGGAGTTTGCTCATGTTTCTGCTGTTAAATTGAGTTTTATTTGAGGAGATTTTAAAGTCAAGTTCAGTACAAAAAACAAACCCATGTATATTTGGATAGATTCTGGGTTGTTTTTCATGTCTTCCACAATGAAGAGGTGTAGGGTTTATTGTACCAAAATGAAATAAGATGTAGAAATGGTGGAATTCTCCGTGAGAAATTTGTCTATACCCCAGAGTCTGGGAACCTCAATGAAAAGAAAGCCTGTTGTATTTAGAAAAGGGTTCTGCTTGGTTAAGATTTGTCTCCCTTAAAAATAAGGGAAAGTGTAATGTCAGTAGATTTCAGTGACGACAGGTCCTTCTTGTAATGCAGAAGGTGTAGCAGGTCTTTGCCCTGCACTCTAACCAAAATACAAACTGTTGTGTAAAGTCTGAACTCAGTAAGGTGATGATACAGATGTTGGAAGAGCTGGAATCGGCCTGTTCTGCAGTGCATCACCCATCTGCCACTGGTGTAACCATATTTTCCCACAAAATTACTTTCCTTTAAACTTGGGTGTATCTTTAGGGTTCCCCTACACATCTGTATTCTTGTTTTAGCACTTACATATTCTTGGCCAAAAATATCAATCTGAAATGTACAATGCTTGTTCTAGATAATGAACTGATTTTCAAAAGTGCTTTGTTAATGGATATAATGAACGCTTAGCAGCTCAAAATATCTCATGTGTAAGTTCTTGATAGAAAATGCCAATTTAGGAATGAAGAGGGAAGAGGACTGACAGCAAGTCCAGGAGACTTAAAGCAAAGCCTGCTGTATCTCAGACATGCCAACATTTTCCAGTTAGTCTTGTTTTTGCTTCCTTTGGTGTCATGAATCACTTGCATGGCAGAGTAGAAATGATGGAGTTGATTGCAATCCAAGTGTTTTCTGGAAAGCAATGATTAGGTTACACATCTTTTTAGAGATACTCCAGTTATACTCCTTGGTCTGAATCAAGCAAATCAGGGCTTTGAATGTGAGTGTACAGAGTTGGTTCTTTGGCTATATGGAGGTACTTTCTGGAGGGGGGAAAAATCACTTTAACTGTTACATTTTGGATTAAAGTTTCACAGCGGAAAAGTTGGAGGAACTTTTCTGGTGTAAAACCATTTGTTGGGAATTCCTGGTGAGCACTTTTTAAAAGATATGTTTTCACTGCATCTGAGGTGTCTCAGCCATCTTGCTATCTGTCCTTACACTCTAATTCTCTACCTGCTGGACAGCATAGTTGATTCCACCTTCACACATTGCTGGTCCCTAAGGAAAGCAAATGTAAAGGGAAAGTACATTTATTCCTCTGAAAGCATTGCTTAAACTTAGTCACATTACTTCTAAATTCTCTTTTTTGTAAGTTTCTGGTGATGGCAATCAATGTTTGGGATTACATCATCCCTCTCCAAACACTGATAGCTATATGCAGAGTCAATGATCTTGGAAGAAAAGTCTCTGTGATTTAAGAAAAGTCTAAGTCTTTGTGATTTAAGAAACAGCTATATTTAGTTTTGCAAATTGCAGTTTAATTCACATCTCCAAATATTAAGACAGAGTGCTGCAGATTTCAGTTGTACTAGCAGTGTTACCAGATGTACTGAAAATATTCTCATGAAAAAGCATAGAGAAATGATTAACTGATAGTAGAATTGTAAATATATCTGGCTCTGTTTTTTGAGGGGGGAAAAAAAGTCTGGGTGTATAAAAATATGTATAATCCTGTATGTTTTCTAACTTAAAAACCATTAGAATTCTTGGAGGTTGGTTAGCTCTAATTTATATTTTAGCTCAGAATTACATTCTGCAGTATTGTATGGAGCTTTTGGAAGGTTTTTTTCTTGTTCTGAAAGCCGCATTAGTGTCCCTGATGATTGCTTATCAAATTCATTGCATTCTGGAACTTGTGTCTTAAATCCAGCTTTTATTATAAGCAACACATGACATGTTAGGAGAATTATTTTTAGAAACATAAATAATTTAAAGTACTGAGCAAGATTCTATAAATATGTAGTAAGGATGATAATAAGGATATCCTTATACATTTTTGTACTGAAAAGGAGAATACAGTCTTGAACGTGTGCTTGTCAGTGTGAGCTGTAGGTATAACCTGTGGTGCCCTTTATCTAAATTACTGTTGTCAAAACCACACATGATGTTCCCTAAGAACTAATGTGCACTGCTGTGAGAGGCTCTTGAACTCTCCACTGAGGTGCTGAATTATATTCCCAGAGTATTCCCCCTCTGATTTTCAGAGGTGCCTAAATTAGGAAGCGAATCTCCCAGGATATTTGTTGCCAGCAGGGAGAGCATGGTCTCCTGCAGAGGGTGGTCAGGGCAGAAGGCTGGTGGGAGGGTAATGTCTTGCCTTTGTGAACAACTCTCTCTCTCTCTCTCTCCCATTGTGGAGTAGGGCATCCCAGAGGGACCAACCTCCCAGCTGGCTGCCCTGTTCTCCCTTGGCTCAGCCAAGTGAAGAAAGGGGAGGATAGTTTCCTTGTCTTTTTAGAAAAGTCCTTCTATATCTTTGTTCTGCTGCAGAGGTTCCTTTAGGACACTGGGTTACCTCAGGATGAGGACAAGTGAGGAGCTGGAGCACTTCTTTTGTTAGAACAGTGTGAGCACATCACTGAGATTGCCAAGTAAAGATGACAGGAGATTTGAAAGTAGGTTTATTGTAAAAATGCTTGGTCAAATTCAGACTCGTCATTCACTGAATTCAAATTTTAATTAGAGTGAGCTCTATGTTCAGAGGCAGATGACAGCTAGAGCCATCTGCACGTGACCATGTCCTGGCTGAGGGGATGGCTCTGCAGATGCCAGCTGTTCTCCCAGCCAGACCCCATTACCCAGCTGTGTTTCACGTCCCACTTCTGGATTTGCGAGTGGACCCTTGGATGAGCAAAAGGACAGGACTGCAAAGAGGAATGGTGGCTTTCAGAAGTGATACTGAGGTCTCTATCCCCTGTCTCTTTGCTGAGGAGGCTGTTAGAGGCCTTGTGCTGCATGGAGGGAGTCATTCAGGATTAGAAACAAGGGTTCTGAGGGGTAATAAATTCTTCTGTGTTCTTCAGGGCAGTACTGCGTTCTTTTGAGGTTTTCTAACATGCTGCTAGATAGCATTTAAAAGGGTCTGCAGCTGTTCTGCACCTTTAGATTTTATTATTTTTTTTTTGTACTGGACATGTTTGCTATGCAGTTGCTTTGTGAAAATTAACCCTTTCTAAATGGACTTAAGCTTTCATCTTGACTTTATTCAGCTGTTTGGAAAGACATTAACTTGGAGTCCTTTGAAGGAAAAAAAGACATATGCCAGAAGGGCAGAATATGTTCCTTGTCACTTCTGCATCTGCTGGAATTGAATGCACACTTCATCTGCTCCTGTAGGATGCACTTTACACCATCACTGTAGTGCTTTGCTGTGCCACCTTCAAAATGTAACTGTTTGATGCCAGGTAGTTGCCAGATTGCAAAGAATGCCCAGGTCTGAAAAGTCAGATGCACAGCCTAAACTACAGAATGTATGACAGTCCTAGAACAGAAAAAAGAATAGATAAGTAACCTCTAAATGAAGAGGTTATTTCTTTGAAAAGTAGTGATTGGAACTGACGCACTCAAGTATGAAGATCTCTTTTCATCCTAAAGAGAATTCTTCACGATAAAAATAGATAAGATTAATAGATAATAATAAATAAGTTATTTCTTAGAAATCTATTCTCATTATAAATGGGTGTATAATGTTTCTGTCTATAGTCATACCATACCTGGAACGTAAGAGGGTACAGGAAAAGACAAAATAGTCATAAAGATTTGCATTATCACAAAAAAGAAAATTTCAAGTCTCTGCTGGAATCAAGCATTCTGGAGATGTAAGGGGGTGGTGATTCAGATTTAAAACTCAGTGGGAAGTATGCAGTATACTTGGATCTGCTCTGACCTGCCAGTTTTTCCATCCTGGGATATGTATTCTGAAATATAAACCATGGCTTAGGTGGCAGCATGAGAAGTTAGAGGTGGGGGTTTTTTTGAGCATGACTGAATAATTCATGTCAAATGCTGAAAATGTCTGTTAGCACATTATGTGGTAGGTATGCAGGATAAACCAATTTGGTTTGTGTTTGAGTCAGGAAAGAGAACATGTGGTTTACTGTTTTCTAATAATTAGAATTTTGAGCTAGAATTCTCCCAACAGACAGTTCTGCAGGACTGTGGACTGGTCCTGATTTAAGAGAAGATGACATGAAAGATGAGAATAAAGGGATAAGGAAAAGGTGGGGTGAAGGAGCAAGAGAAAACAAATAAGCAGATTGGATGTCTCATGCTTAGTGTATTGTTGGTAGATGCCTCCTAGGGATGTAAACTCTATCCTGTACAAATTTGTATGGATATATAGCATATAGAGGAGCTCTGTGTATGTATATGTGTGTATATTTATATATATACACAAATGCATGTGTGTGTAGAAGAAATTGATGGTAGCAGCAGAGCATCAGTCAAATGGGAACTTGTACCAATGCTGTGTGACTGAACCAGCCACAAACTCTAGAACTTTATTTTCTTTATTTTTAACTTTTTTTGCCATCAGTGCACCAATTTAGGTGGATATACAATCACCACTAGTAATACCAAAGTTTTACTCCTGTTCCCTTACCGCTTAGACACCAGCCAAGTTATGCCACCTACCAGCATAACTGTCTTAATACAGAATTCTGTTGTCTTGAGGGGTGTGAATATGGGGAGTTTTGTATATAGAGGAATAAAGTTTATCTTAGGGTATGAAGGATGTGTGACTTATGATAAGAAAAGGGAGAGATATTTGAACCTGCAGGAGTTTTCCTGTAGGCTTGCCAGTATGAGTTGAACGGTAGTCCCATCCATGAAGCAGCAGATGGGGAACTGTCATAGGTGCATTTACAGAAAAGGATCTCCAGTTGCAGATGTGGAGCAGTCTCTGCAATGGGTGCAGTCAGTAGGGTGATGCTGGCTCTGTACACCTATTGTAGGTTACATGACATGCGTGTGAACTTTGTATTTAAAAGCAATGCAGTGCTAATAGAAAAAATAATTTGCATCCTGTAAGCACAAATGTATTTTCTCTCAGTTTCATAAAATGACTTTGGATAGAAAAGTAAATTTAAAATACCAAATTACTGTGTTTATTTCACTCTAAGAAACAGTGACAGTGATTAAACACATAAGAAATAAAACTGCATCATACCAATGTTCCATCTGTCCTGGCATTGGAAGTAGGAAATGCTGTGAAAGAGCACATGTGCTGGGCCACATTCAGGTTCCATTCCACTCACGCCCGTAACATCCATGGCTGTTTGGTTGGAGATGCCAGACAGCACATCCCTGTGCCTTTTATAAAACACCTCTTTATGAACTCGTTGTCCATGATTTCAGTGCCTTTCAGAGAAACCTTCTGACACTGTTAGCCTGTGCAGCCTCCTGTGGCAATGTGGTGCAGAGATTCACAGCTTGTTGTGTGACACAGAGCTTTCTTTGATCTGTTTTAAATTGGTCTTCTAATTTCTTCAAGTACTTCCGTATTTTACTAATGTGGAATTAGGAGAATAACAGCTTTGCATTAATTTATGGCTCACATGATATTGTAAACCTCTATCATATTCCCCCCATCCTCATCCCATCCCCTCTTCAAATTGAAGAGCCTTTTGAGTTTAGAAAGGATGATTTGCACAGGGAGGCAAAGTAACCTGCTGGGTCATCAGCAGTGCCAGAGCCATTTGGCAAGCCAGACAATTTTTACTTGGAACAGCATTAGAAAACGGATTTTTTTTTTGCTTCTCTGAAGCTAGCTGTACTCTTGTAGTTGTGTATCCTAAATGAAGGTTGATGATTTTAAGTTTGAGGGAGCTGTGATAATTTCTTGGACTGGGGTTAAGTAATTAGTATTCTCTCAGAATCTGGCTCCTGAGGATTCAGTGGTTAAGGGACTCTTGTCTTCCCACTCTTCATTCATTTTTAAGATGTGCCATGAATTTTATTTCTCAAGCTCTTGTGTCATTTGTCTTGTGTGGATATTTTGAGATATTTTCCCAGTAATGCAGCCGGCTTCTTCAAGAGACTTCTTTCCTTGTCTCTTTCAACTGTGTGATTTTTTTTTTTTTTTTTTTTTTTTTTTTTTTTTTGCTTAGTTTCAGGCTAAAATCCTGGTTCACCACAACTGAATTGTGGGACCTTTGACTTCTGAACCACACAATGACCCATGCTATTAAAATTTACCTTTTTTATCAAATAGTGACATTATAGTGCTACAGGAGGTAGTTTTATCTTCTTGCTCTTTAAATTGCCTGTCACTGAAGATGTTCTTCATGTCATGACTCATTTTTTCTTAGCCCCTCTACCAATATCTTAGAGTTTCAAGCCCATTTCTGTCTTTTTGAAATTCCAGCATATTTTCTTCTTCAGAATAGTTTCTGGAAACTAGTCTAGTTCCTAGATTTAAGGTTTGTAATGTTTTAAATTGAAACTATTTTTAGGTATACCCTTTTCTATAGTTAACATCTTTTGTGAGCAAACATAAAAGTGGTGGTAACCTTTATTTCTGGTCTTCTTTTCACTGAAACATCTCAGGTACTTCAACAGTTGATGCAATCGCTAGATTAACAAAAACCCTAAACTTCTCTATAATTTTTCAATCTATTTATGTCAATACTCTGTATATAAAAACCACACTGTTTAAAAGAAATTATTCTTGGTGACTACTGCATAAAAGATTACTGGGGCATGCAACCTTTCAAATATTCAGGACAAAATGCAAAGTTCAAGCAGCAGGTAACCATGAATGTTAGGGGGGTGATTGTCCTAAGTGCTTATAAAATAAATGATGGCACACAGCGGGGGAAAGCTTTGCTGTCATTAACATTAAGGGTGCACATTTTAAGATGGGTATGTTCAGTGTTAGTGCCAAACTGTATCTGTCTTGAAAATATACTGACTCCTTCTCTGGTCTTTCTTGGCATCATGCAGATGTAGGAAGCAGTGGCATGGATGGGCTGGGGTGTAAAGGAGGTGTAGGAATGTGACCAGGGAGAGGGAGGTAGGTTTGGAAGAAGGTGATGAAAGGCAGAAGCTGAGGCAGAGCATAATTTGGCCCTTTGTATTCCTATTTTCTGCATCCTAATTAAAAAAAAAATAATTCTGTAATTGTGCAGTTTGTCATCAATGTAAAGTAGCCTGGGGGTGAAGCAAGGCTGTGCTGGCAATGAGGCAGTCTGCTGGACAGCCCCGTCTGCCTGTTACTGAGCTGTAAATTGTGTAGGTGCAAAGCAAGTGGTGCTGCCTGGTCCCTTTGACAGGGGTTTGCTGCATGGCTCTGGACAAACATCCCCCAGACTGAAGCCTTCACCCTCTGCTCCAGGTACAGTTTCTTGTTCTTCAGGTACCGTGAGGAGGACACTTGGGATCAGCTCTGAAGAGCTTCAAGAGCTCCAGCATTGTGCAGACTGCAACACAGAGCAGGACACATCCTAAGTGTGTTAAAATGAAAAAGACACTGTATTTCTGCAATATATGTGCTGTCAAGTTTCAGACTGGGCACCCAAACCAAGCAGATACTTTACAGCATTTTAGTAGTGAGGGAAGTGCTAACTCTCCTGAGGAGCATTACTTGGAGGACTCTATGTGTTATGGGAATACTTTGAGAGAGCATAATGGAAATGTTCATGAGTGCAGGAATAATTTGTAAATTTGCTCCAGGGTGAGACCATGTATACAGTAACTACAATGTGAGGGCAAATCTTGAAGTAAGATACCAAATAAAAATATTTAATAAAGTCCTTTCACTAAATGATAACAGATGTCCTGTACAAAATGTGTGTGCTGTTTTTAATAGCATGAAGTCATGCCGGGGCCATGTATAATACTTACACATCCAATTTTTCAGTTTTTCTCTTTCAACATAGCATTTATGGACAATACACAGAGCTGGATTGAAATGTGGTTGAAATCACAAATGAGTTTACTTGGGAAATGATTTTCCATATAATATAAAACAGCTTGACTATATGAAGAGGCATATTAAAAACAGGATTAGACCTCACTAGTATCTTTGTGCAGGGAAATTTATAGCCTGTGCTTCTTGTGTGCATTCCTCTTCCTTTTCTTAATGTTTTACCATCCTCTCAAATACTAATATTAACTGTTTTCATCCTGACTTTTAAGTAACAAGTGCATGAGCAGAAAAGCATGGAGAAAACTGCTTTGTAGTAAGGGTATGAACTTGGTCTAAAAATACCTGCTCATTTTAACAGGATTTCTGAAATTTCTGTAAGAAAAAAAGAGAAGTAATTGCTTGAAGAAATACTGGTGTAAATTATTCATCAACAAAAAAAGAGTGAGGTTTTATTGATACTTGCATTGCAATCATTACTGTCAGGAAAGCTCCTGGATAAGTAGCAAAGTGAACCTTGCCCAGACTGCTTTCAACTCTCAACAGAAGTTTAGAGCTAGAAAAATCCTGTTTCACCTTTCTGCCTGACAAGAATCTTGCAAGCACCAGCTGTCTGCTCTTTCTGACTGTTAAAGTCTCTCATTTAGCACTAGGGTATCTTGAGTAGCAGTGTCGTCTTCCCATGGATACTGGGAAGGCTGTGTGTGTGTGTGTGTGTGTGTGTGCAGTTTCCTTGTTAGCACACTAGATTAAATCTCTCTGTTATCTGAAAGAGAAAACTGTAATCACCATCCCTCCATCACCAGCAGTATGAATTAACTGCCATGTTGAATTGCTGCCCTTTGCAGTGCTTGTGCCACGTAGTATTTTATTATGCCTTACTTAAAAAAACCCCTATTTGTTATATATCATATCAGATGCTATTTGCCAATTTCTATATTTATATTAGGAAATACTAATATTAATGCAATATATAGAATTAAAATATTGTTAATATTTAAGTTTCCATAAAAAACAGAACCTGAAATTAGGATATTGGAGCTACTTTAGGTATGTTTTGCACTTAGTTTGGTGTGGTAGGGAGCTTTATTCAGATTTTCTTCAAAAATAGTGGTAAGATACTTGTGGTGATATGAGTAAATGGTTAGTTTGTAAGTATGTCTCTTCCTAGCTGCAAAGCATAAATACAAGCTTTTAAGTCTTTTCCCCTAGAAAATGGAAGCAATATCTATTCATCTCACAAAGTTGCCCTTACAGTCATTTAGATAGAGGAGGTCAAACTGAATTGCAAACATCGTAAAGGACAGGCCAAAAAGTCCTTGGTGTGGTAAGTACAGATGGAGAATGGCACCGTGGAATGGCACTGGATGTACTTCAGGTGCAGCTCACGTGCACAAGGCATGTCCAGCAGGGCATGCTCACACCAGCCTGAGCCTTCGAGTCACCGCTGTTGCTTCCACAGGTTTTCCTTGCAGCTATTGTTGTGTACGCTCTCCTTTGTTATGGTAGTAATACACAACAATAGCTCCTAACAATATGTTAGGAGCCATGTGTGTAATAGAAATCTGGTGAAACTAAGGAAGAATGTCTTCAACCTGCTTGAACCTTTTCCCATCAAGAAATGAAGCCAGTTCAGAAACAAAACACATGCTGTTTGTAAGCCAGAACTGTGAGACTTCTTCTCTAAAGCCAGAGGTGGAAGCCTGAAATGAAGCCAGTTCAGAAACAAAACACATGCTGTTTGTAAGCCAGAACTGTGAGACTTCTCTAAAGCCAGAGGTGGAAGCCCTGCTCAGGGCTGCAGAGCTGCTCTGCAGTTTGCAGTCTGTGCTAGGGTGCAGGGCAGTTACTATCCTGTCCTGCAGGCAGAGTAGCTGTTAAGGGATAAAGGACTAAGTGTATTTTCAAGTCAGATGACATTAGGGATCTAAGTGATAAGCCCTGGAGAGGAAAAAAAGTGAGCAAATGTTAGTATTTGGAAGAAACATCATCAGAGATTCAAGTTGTATAATTTTGTGAAATGTGAAATTAAGCTCCAGGAAAGGACTTAGAGTGGGTACTATTCAGTGTTTGTGTATAATCCCTTGAGAATTTAACCCATTCTTAAGTCCCTAATTGTTGTTTGAAGAAAGCCTTAAATAGTTAGTACAAGTAGGAAAACTAAGAGATTTCTTACTCCATTCTCCCTTTCATATTATCTGCAACAAGGACAGAAAAGTATGGTAAGAATATTTTAAAAAGAGGTGAAACTTCAATTTGTGTAGACAAGAAGTGGCTGTTTTTCTCCGTTGTTTTTTCCTTCCTCTGAGCAGACACTCTGAAAATTGCTGCCGTATCTATGAGAAGCTATCTGATTCTGATTGATTAGTCCATTTGGCTAACTTAACAGATACAGTCATTAATTAAATTAACCATCCACAGAAAAAGAAATTCAGCAATTCTTTTGATGGGAAGGAGGAGATGAAAGTTTCAGAGCTGTGGTTATTGAAGCAGATTGGTTCATAGAGTATGGAGATAGCTAATCCCCTCTGAAGTGAAAAGAGAGATCGTGCATGAGCAGAGAGGAGGTTTCTGGGTAGGCATGAGGATAAAGGAGAATTAAAGTGTCCCATGTAGTGAGATACAGAAATCTGCCAGCTAAGTGGCTTTTTTGAGTTTATCTTGCTGTATGTTTTAGTTAGCTCATGGCTGATACTGAAAATGTTCCAGGACTTGAGTGTGATAGAAGATAATACAAATTGTCCTTTTTACTCTTACTGACTGGCAGATAGAAACATCCATTCTGTTCCCTCTCATCCAGTTTTCCACTTTCTTGCTCTTTGTTTTACGACAATCAACCTGCCTTATCTTTCTTGGTGTACAAGATGAGCTGTATTAAAAATGTACTCTGACAGTCACTCCTTCCATAGCTAATTTTTCTGTTAATACTTGTTAGAGGATGTACACCACTGGGAGAGAATATTTCATTTTATGGGAAGCTTCCTCATCTTCATGTGCCTGGTACCCTGACAGTGCCCATTCCTCTTACTGCAGCCCTCTCAAGCACGATGTTGCAGGAGACTTCCTTCTCATAGCTGGCTCTGCCCCAGGGGCTAGCAATAATTGTGCAGTTGATACTGCATCTATCTCTTATCAGCGTCTCCATCATTTCCTTGAACCTCTTCTTTTCTCTTGAAGATCTCCGTATGTCTGTTGACAATTTCCTGCTGGCATTCTACCCATCCAGACCTTTCTGCTGATTTCAACTAAAACCTTGTCCTCCTGTTCAGTAATGCATCTTCCCTTAGATCTCTCACTTGGTGTTCTTGTCTGGTATCATATTTATCTGAAATTTCAGGTGTACATAATGGAGAGTTGTAGAGACAGGTAAGGGTGAATAAATGATAAAGAATTTCTACAGTGTTCAAGGAGACACAGCAATGATATCAGATTATCATGAAGCCACTCATTTCTTTTATTTGTAACATTGATGCTGACAAAGATACATTATAGTGCTATGTTTATGAGCTCCCTTTATTTCTACCTTTCTTTATTTTTTAATTCTTCCTATGGTCTCTAAAGAGAGTCCTATAATTTCTGCTCTTTTTGTTCCGTAACTGTTAGGCTTTTCAGTCTCTTAAATCTGGAGAGGTAATTTTTATGCAGAAGCTGGTGATAGGCATTTGCCTTCTCTACTTGAAAGTTTATATTAAATTTATAGGGATAATTCCCAGGTTTTTCGCCATTTTGTATTCAAATGCAAACCTCTTCCTTTTTAAAACATCTTTAATCACCTATTTTTTTTTTATTTTTTGTCTTGAAGTGCTTTGTAATCTCTCGTTTTTTCTTTCTGTTTCTTTAAACACTTGACCTATTCTGTCCTGTTTTGTCTTGCCACCATGTTTTTTTGACCATTTTTTCTTCCTGGAGCAGCCTCTTTCTGCTGGGGAACCCATCTATATCCAAAGCTAATCTGTTTTCATGGGTTCCCAATCCCAGCTTCATTTTGGTAAACTGTTGATTCAAGGTAGAATTTAAGTGCATGTATATGCATCCCCTTGGATAAGGATAATTTCCTTAGCTGAGGGCCTGTTCTGTAACAAAATTCACCCAGCTTGTGCCTCTTGTGTACTGTTGTGACTGGGAAGGTTGGAAGAGCAAAGAGGAGCTTGCTCTTTTTTTTTTTTTTTTTTTTTTGTTCTGGCCCTTATGCTTTTGAATCTGTATGGGATAGGCTCATATGGACTTTAGATAATGTTTCAAAAATGCTGCTGCTGTAAACAAAATGACACTACTTAATTTGTGTGCACTGAAATAACAAACCTTTGACAACAGAATTGCCGTTATTAGTGTAGCAGTGTTTTTCCTTGTAAAAGCAACAGATCACATGTGCTTTTTTCCTGTGAAATGTTTTATTTTTAGGTGTTAACATATGCAGTTTTTTTCCATGCCTTTTCAAAAATTTTGTACCAATGCCTCAGCAAATATTTCTGAAAATCTCATTCTGCAATATTGTCAATTATAGTGTTGGTGTTTTTTCTCTGTAATTTTTCTATCCTTTGTGTTTCTAAGATTTTTTTTCACAATTTTTTTTTCTTTTTTTTAATGTGCCAGTTTTATTTATAATTAATACTAAAACTACCATTTAAGCTGACAAAGATGGTTTCTAGGATAGATCGGCAGGCAAGCTAAATTATTCCTGTTTCATTTCTACCAAAGGAAAGTGTGTATTTATTTATGTTGAAATGCATATTATTTTAATGCTTATTGTCTTATCTTGCTTAAATAATTTTAATCATATTTCACATGTATTTTAATCTAGATTTTTTTTGTTTTAAAGGAAGGCCTTCTATTAAAATGATGCAGTTTTGTGCTTGTACTGTTACTACAGACTAAACATGACTCCGCGTGGTGATACCTTCTGGCCTGAGTTTTTAAGATTGTGTGTAATGGTTAGTTTGTAGATTAGTTTTTAACAGTGTTGGTTGTGTTATTGGATCTGCAAGAGTGTTGTGGTTTTTATGATATTTTTAGTGCTGTGGATCATAATAATAAAGCATAACATGACTTCATTTATGGGTTTTTCTACTGATAAAATATTCTCAGATGTATCCTGCCATGTTACTTAGGACGGGCTTTAAAAATGTTTCTGCATTTCAGATCTGTGGTCTGTATGCAAGCTGTGGTCTCAGTCCCCAGGAGCTGTGCGGGCAGGTGACCTTGTGGTGTTTCCCTTCCAGACAGGCTCATTTTGGGAATCAAGGCACTTGTGACAGACCTTGAGAGGGGTGGGAATGCCAGCAGCTCCCCAACTGTTTCCAGACTATTTGTCCTCAAAATAAGGACCGAGCAGGAGGAAAAAAATGGATGGGCCTGTTTAGAAATTGTTCTTTTGGCCTACTTTGAAAGTAAATACAACTTGAACAGCCTGGGTATGTCCATCACTGGGGTGGGGGGTGGGAGAAGAGCAGCTGGCTGACCATCAGCAACCCTGCAGCTGGGTGCCGCGGGATCCTGTGTAACCCTGAGGAGAAGCAGGACCCTCCCAAGGTGCAGGCAGAGCAGCCCAGGCCAGGTCAGAGGGACGCTTGGACAACTGCCCAGTCCCAATAGCCCCAGGGCCGATGGTGAGGGAAAAGTGGAAGAGCTCAGCAAGCATGTATGAGGCTTCTCCAGAGCCCTTTTCCAGGACTCCAACACTTTGAGGTCAGGTGCAGTGTCTGTATGTTTGGCAGCTCCCACTTACATCAACTAGCTTGTCCATTCCCAGCTTGAACCAGTACAAACCTCTAGCATTTGTACTTTCCTGCACTATGTTGAACATTGTAATCAGCAGCTGTGCCAGAAAAGGTTCTTTTTAATTAGTGTTGAGCTCGCTGACCGCTTTTGTTACTTTCAAGTGCTTGTGTTGTACAAGGCAGAGGATGATCAATGTCTTTGTTTTCTCATGCCAGACACAATTCCCAGATTTTTGAGAACATAACATATGATCTTCCAGAACATTAAAACATTAACAGCAGTGTCCTTTAAAAAGCAGTGATTTTGTTTTACCCACATGAGAAGATCCTGTGTTTCTCCTTGTCATCCCCCCAAATACAACTCTAAGGTCAGAGTTAAGCCATTCTGTTTGATCTCAGTCTTTGTACTATACACTTTCTTTACTGTCTTACGTTTTATAATCTCTTGCATCTTTCTTGGCATGAAAACCTTTGTGTCCATCCGATAGGGAGGAAGACATTAGTTTAACTGAGTCCCCCTGAAATAATGAAGAGTAAAAGTAGAGCCCTAAGCTATAAAGGAATCTTTATTAAAGCTATGGAAGCATAAACTTTGCTGAAAGAGTGTAGTCAATGCCGGGAAGCTATATCACTAACTTCAGCAAGCTAAATGAAATACATTTTAAGAGAACATCTGTCTAAATTACTAAATCTGGAAAATGCATACGAGACCTTATAGAAGTCTTTGAGCTTCCCTCAGGGCATGAGTATCCTAAATATTTAATACTTGCTTCTAAGAGGAATCAGAGTATTGTAATCAGGAGCTCAACAGCATCTCTTTTAGGTGCTCCTCAGTAATGGGTCATCTGCAGGCAGCTGTGCCAGGCATCAATACAGATATTAGGGCTGGCCAGAATTAAAGGGGTTCATCCTGGTTCTGCAGTGGCCAAGGCAGTCAGTCACTCTTACTTTCACCCTTATTGAGAGGTGCTCATTCCCTCCTTTGCATCAGCTCTGGAGCTGATTGTACCTCTTGCCGGGAGGTTTCAGTTACCTAATGCAGCAAAAACAAGGTTTTGTTGAACCCTCCCGAGCGTACCTTGATGAGTGCCAGTGCTGACACCAAGAGTGTTTTGATGAGTGTTAGCTCTGGCACTGAGAGTGTTTTGATGAGTGTTTGTGCTGACACAAGGTTGGTTCAGTGCTTGCTCCTGAGGGGGCATTGAGACTTCGTGCTTTCAGCAGTGACCAGCTCTGAACTCACTGAGTCAGAGGAAAGCCCACCTCCATGGACAATTGTCCCACAGATGCTTCCATTCAGAAATTTGTTAGCAACCCTCATTTTGTTGCTTCTGTCCCTTACACTTAGATACAAAGTATTTTTTTTTAACATCCAATTTCCATTGGCTCATTGACAGTCCTTATGCCTTTGAGATTCTGCCAGCATCTTCTATAGCCCAATTAGTTGCTCCTGTTTCTTGGTGTGTAAATTGAGGTGCGTTCACATTCCCTCACAACTCAATTTTTTGCTAGACTTCAGGAGACCCTCTGTGTTTCCAGGTAATGGAACTTTGTAAGCAAAGTTGTCCAGTACCTGTCTGCAGTATTTGAAAAGTGGTCTCCTTTGGGCAGTGATATTAATCATACCTCAGTTTGACTGGAAATACATCTTCTTTGATGTATTCTGGGATGACAGTTGTGTTTTCCAGGAAGACATTCTATTGATCTGCCAAATCATTTTGCTAGAAACAAGTGTGGTCATGTCTCTCTTTCTTATAAATCAGGCCCTCCAAAATATGTAACAGAAATTCCCTCCAGCCCTTAAGTGC
Organism: Onychostruthus taczanowskii; assembly: GCF_017590055.1. Lineage (NCBI taxonomy): Eukaryota > Metazoa > Chordata > Aves > Passeriformes > Passeridae > Onychostruthus > Onychostruthus taczanowskii. Next base: position 4,626,595 of record NW_024500349.1, on the reverse strand, counting down.
ATAAATTTGCTATTTGTAGAATTGAATTTGATCCTATTTCTAATAACCAGTCCTGAAGATCATCCAGGTCTTTCCTATGGGAGATTTTCAATCTTTTTTATTTTCCTTGTTTTCTGATTTAATGTTATCAGCATATTTCATTGGAATGCTCCTGGGTTTGGTGCCTAGGTAATTAATGCAAATATCAAGCTGGCAGTTTTTGGGGATGATATTGGAGGATCCATACTTCCAACTTTGTCCTGCCTGGGGCTCACTCAGGGCAGTCGCCAATGTCTCTGTGAGCAAAAATGTCCATGGTCCTGCTGCCTGTTTGGCCAGGATGAAGGTCTGGAAAGCTGAGCTGCAACTGCCCTGCTGCTCCTGCCCTTCTTTCATGTGGTCAGTTCATATCTAAGCTCAGGTGTTTTGATATTTGAAGGAGAAATACTAAATTTTTGCCTCTTTTACTGAGCAGGTTTTTGCTCACTGCCTCCTGCCCCAGTGGCCAACTTGCCTCTTGTCAGGTTTTCTTTACCAATTCATCATCTCTTCCAGCTTAATTGTCACTGAGGTGGAACAATAGCAAGACTTTATACTGATTAATCTCAGTAAAATTTTGTAGTCTTTGAACCTGCTTATTGAAATTCACAGTGTAGATAATGTGGTCTCTTCCAATCTTACCAGTTCTGTGATTCTGTGGTTTTCCTGACTAGAAAATAACTATGAGGAAGATAATTTGACTGGTTTAGCATTTTAATGGCTTAGTAAATACAGCCTGCATTTAATTTATATATGTTTGCCTCAGGTCTGATTGCTTTTTCTCCTTGATGTTTGTTCCAAGTCCTTGTGTACTTGGAGGCTGGGATTGCTATTGCTCAGAGCCTTTTCCTCTGGCATTGCTGAAGCTGCAGGGCTCCCAGGGAGTGTGTGAACCTGCTCTGTGAGCCTGCCTGGGCTGCAGCTCCGGGGGCCCCTGGCTTTGCCTGCCCCGGCAGTGTGGAGCTGAGCGCACCATCCCGGTCTTACAAGGTGATGTCATTGTTGTGCCATTGTGTCCTTTGAAACCTGCCAACACAGCTGCTGTTTTCCCTCAGATTCCAACTGGATTCCAATTTCCTCAGATTCCATCCTTCTGCTTTTTTGCTTTTTTTGAAGTTCACCTAACTTCTGTGCTCTTTGCTTTTAGCAGCAAATAGAAGGAGTCTCTTGAATTGCAGTCAGTGTCAGTGGTTGGTTTTGGACCTTCCATGAACAAATTCCCCTCAGTTTTCCTTGTCCCACTTTCTGCTGTTAAAAATCAGTATGTCACGTGCACTGTGTAACTCCATTGGACATGGTTGTTTTAATGATTTTTATGAACATTTTAGGAAAAGTATCCTGCGGGTTTTGCCCTTTTCAAATGTAAATGTTTAGTCAGTGCTTGCTGAGAGGGAGTACAAGAACACATGCACGAGGCTTATGGTTCTTTTTTTTTGTCTTCTTGCAGTGACCTGCTGTCTTCTGAATATCTTGAGAGGCATATCGAGCAAGGTGGGAAGACAGTGGAAGTTAAAGTAAGAATTTCCTTTTTATGTTTCTCTTTCTTAATTTCCTTGGCTTTTGATCATGAAAACTCACATATTTTTGTGAAAAGAGAGATAACTGATTTTTCAAGTGATTTGTTTTACTATTGTGAGGCAAGCATGTTTCATGTTTTCTAACTTTCAGCTTTAAACAAGGCAAATAACTGCATTGTCAAATTTAGTAGATCAGCCATTCAAAATATATTCATAGTAGTTCTTTTTGCTAGTAAGTAAACTTCACTTTTGATACTTATTGAAGAAGGTATTTTTGTTTTGGTAGATAGCATTTTCTCATTGTACCAAACCCCAAGTTTGTTGGTTTGTTATGAGCTTCTTTGTAAATTTGAGAATAGCAATATTTATTGTATAATATTTCCAAATATCTAGTCACCGGTTGTGTATTTCTTTGTGTGTTTGTTGGCTTGGTGAATACAAGATGCTATTTGTTGCTGTTCTCTTGTGTGAAATGTCCCACAGCCTTTGCAGAAGTGTTTTGTTCTTTGCACGTGACATAAGAGATTTTTCTTGAGGACCCTCTATTTGTTAGGACTTATTTTATAGATGTCAGCTATAACTTTTGTATCAATTACTGTAGATTATAATAGAGTGTTCAGAAATGTATTATATATGCTACAAAATGGAAACTCTAAATTTGCCTATCAGGTAAATATTAGGTAAAATTTTGTTTAAAGTTTACATTTTATTAAAAGAAATCCCCCCAATTATTTTACTAAATCTGAGATAATCTAAACCTTTATAAACCTTTATCCACTGGATAATCTAAACCTGTATAAACCTTTATCCACTGGATATCTGAAGATGCAAGTTTTCTTTGGTTTATTCCCTTCTGTCATTTGCAAATAGGAAGTCTGCTCTCCCACTATTATCAAGATAATAGTCTGCATACATTATCAGACTGAGGCAAGCACATACCTGTTCCATTAAATTGTAAAGACTAATTCCTCAGTCAGCTCTGCTCTGCAGTCAAGAAGTCTTGCTTGACTGAAGTTCAGAATAGGAGTCAAAGCAGAAATAAAGATAATAGCTGATATTAATAAGAGAAAAACAACCCATTTGTCTACATTTAGATATATGTGCAAGTTATCTAAGTTAATCCATCCAAGCCCTGTCACTGAATTGTTCCTGATGAGCAAGCCTTAATCAAACAAGGAAATGTTTGAAATCAGCAGCTCTTCATATCTAAGTACTGTTTAATTGAATGGGAAAGTGATGGGAGGATCAGGCCTTTCAGAGGAAGGGTCAGGAAATGCTCTGGGTAAAACAGATGCGAGCCTCAAGGGTCCCACAGATTATTTCTCCTTGATTTAGATGCTGAGCCAGGGTCAGTGTATACCTTCAGGGATGGCTATCACCGCCTGGCTCAGTACTCTCAAATCTGCCTGAAGTAGAAAACTATCATTGCTGCATTCAGCTTGATACTTGAGGTGAGCTGAATTGGGAGTGAAAGGGGCTGCAAAGGCTGCAAAGGCTGCAAAGGACAGGGCTTGCTGCTGGAGCAGTGAGTTTCCCTCCCCGTGCTGCCCTGTACCACGGGCAGGGGTGCAGGGGTGGCTGGGCTGGACAGGTGGGCTCCTCTGCCCCTCCTGTTCCACTGCTCAGGAGTTCTGCCAGCAGCAGTCCTGTGGAAGCATGCTAGGAAAGGGAATGTAAGCTTTTTTCTTGTTTTGTTGCATCTGAGTGTGTGGGATTGGCCGAGAGGGAAGCAGCTGCTGTGACAAAATGTCAGAAGAGCCTGGTGGCCACAGTCATGGGAACATTTTCATAAAAGTTCAGATACCAAAAGATTTTTGGAAGAGTGCAGGCTACTGAGTACGCTTTAATACCAGACACTGGGTGAGGCTGATTTCAATACTCAATAGCTGTTTAAAAATAAATCTGGTTCCCTCTGACCAGTCAGTATTTTTCAGAGCACCTGTAAGTTCATTTTAGAGCTTTGTTTGTCTGTTGAACAATTTCTGAAAAGACTGGCAGTATCTGTTTGCTTTGGTTTTACATCAAATATTTTGAAAATCTTACTGCAACTATAAGAAATTTCCGTGATGGTGATTTATTACCTTTGATTACTGTGGGAATTGTTTACCATAACTGGTAACATAATTATTATACTGGATTTTAGGGATTGTGCAGATTGCTTAGATACTTATTTAAAAATAGCTACTAAAATGGTGCAACTTAGGGATAAATCACAAAATATGCACTCAGCTATGCAGCATATTCCAAAGCAGAATCTGAAGAGGTATTTCAGAAAGGAGACAGGTTTCTATCAGTTGCTTCAACATGCTGCTCTTCACCCATCTCTGTGCAGTTTATCTTGGCTGTAGGCAGAGACAGAGGCGGCCTGGCAACATCTCTCTTGCTGCTTTGGTGGGAGAAATGGTGACAGGAAGAAAATGTCCATCTGCCATCCACTGCCAGCTGCAGGCTTTGAGCAAGCCTGCTCATACAGAGAAATGTCCTCCTCTGTTCCTGGCCTTCTTACCAGAGAGGTGTATCTCAAAATCCATACGCATTCCCCCTTGCATTTCTCTGTGCAGGAAGACTGCCCAGACACACGAATGATCAGTGCTGCTGTTGTGCCACCAGCAGTATGGGAGAAGAAGGAGCTTTGAGGCACGGTGTGAAAGCAGCTGTACGTACATGCAGCAGTTTGGGAATGTGTCTGGAAAGCGGATCCTGCCTTGGCTCATATGCAATGTGGAGTTGATAACTACTTTTGCCACTCCTCCCCCTCTCCTTCCCTCCCAGTAAAACTTCCTGTGCTGTAAAATACATATGGATCTTCTGCCATTACTGAGAATGCTTCAAAGAGGAGAGGGGGGCAGGGGAAGGGAGAAATGTTTATACCATGAAAAATGCCACTTCTTAGTAGCAAAAGGATTTTTGCTTTGAGAGGAGTCCTCAGTTTAACATACCTTTTTGTCATAAGAAGACGTTACATTACGTTTGATTTCTGCATAATTATTAATATATTAGATCATTGTGAAGGTGAAAGATATTACAAATGTTTTTGTAGGGTACCAGCATTTAGCTGCTGCAGAGGAGAGGCTTCTTGTTAATTTGGCACCTCAGTTAGGCAGCACCTAAGACATTCTTATTAAATCAGCAGCAGTGTATAATGCCTAATAAAAACGAAAGGAGCTAGATGTTCAAATTATTTCAGTGTTTTCCCCCACACTCTCCTTTACTGTACATCACATCTCTACTAGGAAAGCAGGAATGTTGGCCTAAATTCCATCTGGTAGCAAAGAGAATAATCAATTAATAAGAAAGAGAAAAACCCTTCTTGGCATTGCCTTTTCCTGATTGTGTCATTCCAGACCATCCTATGCTCATAGCACGTCAATACTCAACCTGTGTATACCTAATGTTGTTGCAATATATCTGTGTGTCCTTTCATCTCTCTTTCTCCCTCTTTTTTGGTTGTCATTCTGTCACTGATGTTGCCAGTGAGATGAAAGGCAAAAAACAGTTATAGTGCTGAGTAATTCACATTGCTGGATTTTTTTTACCCTCAGAAGAAACAACTGATATCTATTCAGTGATATTTTCTCAATAAAATGTTTCAGTTTTCCTCTTCAGAGTGTGTAGAAATGTATGTTTCTGCTTGTATTCCCCCAAAACAATGGACACTTCTACAAGTTCTTAGGAAATTGCTTTCTGAAAAAGATTAAGCCGTGAAAATAATTCAGTCAGAAAACTTGCACAGGTAGAGATGTTAATAAAGAGAGATGATAAACACCAGAAAATTTTGATGGCATGTTTAAATATGGCTATAGAAGGAACTGTATTTCATAGGCAGTCCTTAAAGTCTGAAATTCTTGTGTGTGGTGGTGTAAACACAGCATGTATATTATGAGCACAAAATTACAGCGAGAGTACTTACAGCATAAACTGCTGCTTTTTGCTTCAGCCTCTCGGCATGTTCCTATGATAGCACTGAACAGCATGAATGGAGACATATCAGATTCTGGGTACTGTTTTTTCTTTGTTGTAGCATTAACAGAGGAGCTTTGGCCAGGCTTGTCCTGTGGGTTAGGACTGCTGTGTCCCACGCTGTGCTGAGCCCTTCTGCTGGGCCCTGCTTGTGCAAGTGCTCAGCCTTGACTGGGCTTTCTTCAGAGCACCCACAGCTGTCCTGTCCAGCTGGGGGGACCCAGCCCAGCCTCCTGCTCTGTGGGGTCCCAGCAGAGGGGCCACCATTGTAGTTTGGCCAATGGGGGGTTTGGGGCAAGTGCATTTTGATACTGCACAACAAAGAAGAGCTGTTAGCTTGCAGAAATAGTCATTATGTTGTGTGTGTTGTTTGACTGGTAGAGTCTGCAAGATGACTGTTATCGTAGCTTACAGCTATTTTAATGCTTCTGCACAAGGGGGAAAATTACTGTTCTTCATTGCCTTGCTGTGCTTAAAGCCTTGGCTAGTGTGTGCCATGATGTGTATTTGAAGGGCTCTTTAAATGTCCTTTTTAAGGAAAAATTATGCATAAAGGAGAAAAACATGAAAATCTTGAAAGACCAGAGGAGTCTGGGTACCCTTGATAGGGTCGATATTGCTTTTTTCTGTTAAACTTTCTCCTTCAAATCTGGTCTTCTTGAGCAGTCCCTTGACTGAGGGCAGTGTGTGTCAGTGCACACCTGTGCCTGTGTTTGATGAGACCTTATCCAAGTAGTATTCCTACATTTCTTTGTTATCTCCACAGGTATAAACTGATCATAAGTCTACAATAATTTGTGGTGCAGCCAGATTAAACACTTAACCAGTGAGCAGGTCATTTTAATAATTGACTGCTATGTTTCCGGCCTTATGGCAAGACTGGAAGCCATCATCTTCCAGTTAGGGCACTCCGAAAAGTGATTTCTTATTATTCTTCAGGTTTTGGTAAGTCACCTCTTTGTAACCAAAGAGGAAGGTGTTTCACTTGCCAGGAAAGCCTTTATGCTAAACAGGCTTTCCTGCAAGGGATTACATTTTCTCCTGAATAGCAGAGTGCCAGCTGGGCCGGCAGAGGACAGGATGGGAGTGCAGGAAGACTCAGCCCTGGGAGGCTGGAGCCTGGGGCTGGTGGGGAGCTCTGCATGCATCTATCTGAAACTTTCACAACCTGCTGATGAAAACTGAAAAGGAGAAAATCATAAATAATGCAGGAATTATATATGCCTGTTTCTGGCAGAGTTTTTTTTGGCTGCATCCAGAGACTAGAGAAGCCATTATTATCAGAAAAATCACTCTCAATCTTGTTTGAGAGAATACTTTGAATAAGGGTTTCTGTAATGTTGTCAGATCTCTCTGTTGCGCCCTCAACAGAGCTCTCTTAGCAAATTACTAACAAATCTAGACCATAATCTACTTTTTAGTGATAGCAGTAAACTAACTGAAGAAGAGCTGATGGGAGTCTGTGAGTCTGACACAGTTTAGCAGGGAGTTCTTGCAAGGTTGATCTTCAGAGTGCTCTCATCAAATGTTTTCATTAATGACTTAAGTGAAAAAAGTATGTGTCTATTAATGAAATTTGCCAACAGTGAAAAACTGAGAAGTAATACAATGCAGAGAAGGATTAGTTGGAAAACTGACTATCTTTTGACCAATGGAGTAAATAAAAGACCGAATAGAACAAATGGCAACTTCTTACACTTAGGGACTGATTATAGGTGTTTGTACTGTATAATGAAAGTTCATAAATTCAAAGTTACACAAGAAGGGGGAGATTAGAGTGTAATAGTGGAACAGAATGGCAGGATGGAAGCAAACTGATCCCAGAGTATACCGGTCAAATTGCTTCCTCTAGGTTTTGACAGGAATGAATGTATCTTGGTGAAGAGTAGACAAAATTTTAAAATTTCTGTGTGTTTTCAGTTATTCTGGACATCTTTTTTTCCCCAGTAGTGTTATGCTGTCACACTAAGTCCATAGGCATTGAGAAATATCTCACTTTTCTGTTGTAGCATTTTTTGAATTCTGTAAGCAAGCCCTTTAGGGTTTAGAAAACGTAGCGTCCTCTATAGGATACCAGGGCAAGATAATCAGCCCTCATACATAGTGCATTTTCCTGACTTAATGATCCTGCAGGCTGGCACTTTTAATGTACATTTACAGTATATTTTTTAAATATCTGATTATCTCCCTGTTATTACTCGCTTACTTTTTACATACATTCTACTACCAAGGAGAAGAAAATTAAAAGTAACAGCTTTCCATATTAGGAGTCATTCCCAGGTCATGGTTTTGAATATACTACGCTAGAATGAATCCCTGATCATGATTCATGTAGGATTTTGCAGGTTTAATTATCTTGTCTCCCTTTTCTTTGTGACGAAAAAAAAAAAAAAAAAATCTTGTGGGTTTAACTAGTACTGCAGGGGAAAAATGTCAGAAAGTGGAAGTGTTCCAGAGTGTAAAAAGTATATTTCACTGTACATTAAAAAGTACATTTTACTGCGAATGTGGACCCCAGTGATGGCGGGTGGTTCTGCTGAAGTGACAAGTCAAGCGACTGTGTGACCATCAGGATTCACCTCTTGGGTACTCTGCCATAGTTTTCTCTTGTTCCAGAAGGAGGACAGCTTGGACTTGCAGAAAAATCTTTTCTGCCTTTGAGCACCTCTTGAGTTATTTTCCACGAGCTGCAATAACATACGACATACATCGCCAGAGAGTGGTAGCAACTAAGTGTTCTGTAATCTCAGACTGTACGAGGACTGAGTATGGCTGAGAGAAATTAATTACTGCTATAACATTAAAGAACATCAAATCGCTTTGTAGATGCCCTTATTAAAAAATAAAAGTGTATTTTTGGATTTAACTTAATCCCTTTGAGGGGGAATTAAGCTAAGCAAACAGGAGCTGCTGTACTTCTGAAGGAGTGCTTCCATGCAGCGTGCTTTAGTTTGACATCTTTACTTTCTTCATCTTGACTTCTGTAAGTAGCTTTGCCTAGGCATGTCTGTTGTTCCCTGTGGATACCAAACTGGCACTGTATTATAAACAGTAGGTTAATGTTTCTAGACACAGCCTTAAACTCTGTGAATTTTCACTTAGAGACAAGTTCTGTCATTCAGAAATAATGAGCCAATAAGGATATCAGAGTTGTATTGTTTTCTATTTTCCTCAGAACTTTATGTCCTGTTGACTGATTGGTATCCGTGTAGGTGTTGTGTTGTGGTTATAGTAGTCTTGTAAATCACATTCTTACACCTTGGCTTCAGACTTGGGTGATGAGCTGATGTGGCAGATTGGAATGCGTTGATTAAAAGGAATTTTCATATTGTCCCTTAAAATGTTTGCTTCCATTTCCCTGGAACAGGAATGCAGGAGTGGAGCAAAATGACTATAATTTAAATTACTTGTATGCCATGACTGAGAGACACTAGCCACTGCTACAAGAGCTGTCTTAAAGACAGCAACAGAGTAGGCAGGAAGAGGTAACCTTTTCTCCTCTGCCTCATCTTTGCCTGGCACCTGATAATAAAAAATAATTTCCCCTAACACCAAGGTAAGTCAAGGCAAATCAGGAGTCTGTTTTTCAAGCAGATGCCAAGGCAGCTTCCAGAGCAGATGGTGTGGTGTTGGCATGAGCTCTCTATCCACACCCTGCAGTGTTTTGTGGGGCATCTTCTCTCATAGCTACTGGGCAGTAAACACAACCCTCATTTGGCCTCTGAACTGGGAAGCTGGGCTGATATCTTGTGCCATCTGCTGAAGGCTCCTGCTGTGAGTCACTGATGGCAGTTGGAGCGAGTCGCCTGCGTGCAGGATCCTGTCACATACACGTGTGTCTCTGTTTGTTAAGAGTGCTGCCAACAGTCTTTAAACATGGGCGTTTTGTGGAGAAGGCTTAGAAGTGGCTGTGCCTTATCCTAATTTTGGAATCCATATCTCTGATTTCAGAAACTGAAACGGCGTTATAATCTAATGTCACCACAGCGTGTCGGCTCCGAGCTATATGAGCACATGTGGTAGCCATCCTCCCACAAAGGGAGGGCACCGTTCACAATTTCAGAACATTTGGCTTTAAGGAGACTGCAGTCCAGAAACTACTCTGCAAAGAGGTGGTGCCAGGTCCCTGGCGTTGTTACTGAGCTGAGTAAGAGCTGAACTCAGGGCTCAGCACAGCAGGGCTCCTGCCAGTTGCTGAAGCGTGTGTCAATTAAAAGATGTTTTCTCTCATTGCAGTTACACAGGTCAAAGTGCCATTTTGACTCTTCTGTTTACTAATAGAAACCCATTCACAACAAGTTATTTTCTGCTGTAGAAGTCAGAGAGCAAGGGTGCATTTTCTTTTCCTTTTGCTGTTGATCGTGCAGCCTTAGTTATGTATTTTTGTAACTGGTGGCCCCACAATGGGTAGCCCTTTAAACAGCTTATTGTTATCTGGCAGCTCATTATCATCTAGCATTCACAGAATGGTGGTTTGAGCCTTAGCTGGCCTTTTGGGAACTTTCCCCTGCAAGGAAAGAGGGAGATATGTTACTAGGATTTGAATTAAACCAGCAATCTCCTTTCCTGTGGATTTAAAAGTGTTAAAATAGGAATATGTAGGAGAAGGAAGGTATTCATTTTAAGGTCAGTGCCTGACTGTTGCATGTGTTTTACTGGCCAGCACCTCTCTTAATTGCAGAAATGGCTTACTTGGATATCCAATGTAGAAAGCAGATGAATGTGCATCCTTATTTTCCTCCCCTGGGAAGGTCAGTGTCTCTGAGGTGAATAACAAACTCTGCCAGTGTATGGTCAGCAGATGCTTTTTGCACTGTGACTGCAGAGAGGAGTGAACTGCTGCCATTAATGACTGTCGGGGCTGTTTTTTCACTTTACTTATTTCACCCTTTATTATGAGTGTTGGTTAATGTGTTTTTCATCTCTTTTGTGTCTGCTCAGCAGCTGATGCCTCTCAAAGCAGGGACAAACTATCTTAAAGAATAAAAATGGAAACAGATTTTATTTGCATTTGACATCTGTGTCTTACCATTTTTAGTGTCTTTGCCACACTACGTACCCAACAGGTTGCAAGAAGACTTGTACTGACATGGACAAAAGGGTTGCATCTGGTTAGAGATGAACTGTAGCTGTTCACAGGGTAAATAGCTCTAATTCAGGATTTTGCTAGAATTATCCAACTTAAGCATCAGATGAAGGCTGTTTTATGAATTGACAACTATCATAATCATTAACTTGTTTTAATTGACCCTGGGGTCATTCTGGGTTTTTTTGGTTGGTTGGTTTTTTTTTTTTTTTTTTTTTTTTTTTTTTCCTTGTAGCATGTTATTTCATCTTTATCTCTCCAAATTAATAAACTTTTAAAAAATATCTATTTTCTGTGCTGCACTCGGAGTAGGTTGTCCTTCATATCAAGAAGGTTCATGCAAGAAGGATAACTTACTGATCCAAGGAAATGGACAGCAGAGTGCTATGGGCATTGGCAGAAATTTTGCCTTGCAGGCAAATGTGTGTTGCAGGTTTGTGTCACAGCTGTTGTCACCAGGCTGACCTTGTCTCATAGGAGATGACATTTAGCCTAATTTTCTCCCAGACTCTAGAGCGACCAGGTTCAGTTTTAGAGCAGAAGTGGGTAAATGTGCTGCTCAGACTTATGGCTGGCCATATGTCGAAGAGCGGTCTGATTTCCTCTCATCTTACACTGAACCATTCCCCAGTAGCTGGCAAAGGCCAGTGTGGAGGTTTGATTTGCTGAGATGGGCAATTACTGCTTTTGAGAGAACAGAGAGAGGCTCTGTTAGCTACAGGAAGCCAACAACTCTTCACAAAAGACCGGTGATGTTCTGGACTGAACTCTAGCTGGTGCTAATTTCAGCTCTTAAGGGAAGTCTTAATTATCATATGGGACCAGAATATTTTTAGGAAAAAAATGAAGATTTTTTTCCCCAGCTTTTGTCTCTTTGCTGAAGACACCAGTAGATAAGAGAGACAACCCTAGTCCTTCAGGGGGTGTTTCCAAGAGCAGAGTAAAAGAAGATAGATATGATCATGATATTTAGTGTTTGGTGGTCTTAGGGCTCTCACATACTGTGATTTTTCCTCTAATACAGTGCATTTTATGGCACACCTGCTATAAAACAGGTTTAGTACATGCCGAACCCAGAACAATTTCAGCCTCAGCACTATAGTGAAACAACAACAGTAAACTTCTTGCCCAAAATTACACGTGCTTGAAAAAATCTGTCCTGTAGAGTACCTTTATGTGTCCTGATTCTCAATACAGAACCACAGAATCATAGACTCATTAAGGTTGGAAATTACTTCCAAGTTCTTTAAGTCCAACCTTTGACAAAACACCATCATGCCAACTAAACCATGGCACTGGGTGCCACATCCAGTGGTTTCCTGAACATGTCAATTCTCAGAATTTGTAGCTTTAAGTACCCACACAGGGGTCAAACTCAGAACCTTGGTGTTATGAGCACCATGCTCTAACCACCTCAGATAATCACATGCATCATGTACTCGGAAAAAAAAAAAAAAAAAACTATCTTCATTTAAAGAAGTGAAAATAATTTTTTTAGCTTAATTTTATTAACTGGTTTGCAGCGAACTTATGTTATAATGATAGGAACATAAATACATAACTAAAAAATGTCTCCTGGATGTTAGCATATAGAAAGGAATGTTTTGTAGTGATAAGAACTGGTCCCTGAGACTGAGATCAGAGTTGTGTTTCTGTCTCCACTGGAATTACCGTGAACTCTAGTAGATCATTGAGTTTAATTGATTTGATTAAATAGAGTAGAATTTGTGTATCTCAATTGCATTTTTCCCAGACAAAAATTTAGACCTGGTTTTGTTATATTTTTCTCTTCTAGATCTGTATGCCTAATTTTTTTTCCCATGGATTTATTACAGAATAAATTAATTTGGAGGTACTCTCATGTGACATTTATTTGATTTCCATTTGAAAGATCAAAACACACTTTTGAGCCACAGACTGGACTCTTAGTATGAAAAAATGTTCCTCCTGGTTGAAAAGACATGGTTTTGCAAACTAATGTAGCCTGAGATTCTATTTCTCGTACATATTAACTACATTTTCTGAGAACAAACTAATTTGTGTAATTACTCCAAATTCCTTCCACAGCTAGAAGCCTGTACAACTCCCTACTGATAGTCTTTTCAGTATTATTTCCATATCCATGCACTTAATTCCAGTTATGTCTTTTACAGGAATACTACTTCAAGAATTCTCTTTAGAGTGTATTTTATTGCTCATAAGGTTTTAGATCATCCATATAGTTTGATTTTTAGCTTTGTTATTTGCTAACTGGAGTCTCTCTTGTTTACTTCTTATTCATATATTCCAAAAAGACCTGAAAGGCTTAAGCAGTTCCATGATCCTGTAGAGGGGAAAGTTCTACTGACTGAAAGAAAAAAAATAGCAAGTCAAGACAGCTTAAAGAAGCTAAGATATAGGAAATAAATAGGTAAATAGAAAAGGAGGATAAAATGGAGAAAATGAGCCGAGATTTCAGGAAAAACAAAGAAGTATATAGTCTCTCTGAAATCAAACTAACTTAGGATATTGGTGGCTAAAATGTACATGAGTGCAAAGCAGAAATTGAAACAATCTCCTTTTCACTGATACTTGATCTGTGTCCCAAATTCTGGATAGTCATAAGAAATGCTGGTCCGGGGGTGATGGGTCATACACCTGCTGTCAGACACACCTTGGTGTAGCCTGGGATGAGTCAGCCCCAGAGCCTCTCACCAACGTGAGACAGGGAGTCAAACACTGCCTCTGTGGCACCGGTTTCCCTTCAGATGTCTGAGCAGAGGGGTGCCCACGGTGGGCAGCATGGTGGTTACTCTGCAGGTCAGCGTGGTGAAGGACTTCCTTTGAGCAGGCTGAGATCAAGCACTGTGAGCAGCTGTGCTCTAACAAACAGCCTCCTGTACTCTCTTAAGGAGTGCACCTCAAACCAGAGGCACCCATGCATTGGAGCTGCTTTCAACAGTAGTTTCTTGTAGAAAACAGAACAGGGTTTCCTGATCAAAACACAAAACTACCAATGTAGCCTACATATTTTCTTACCATTAATTTGATCCTCTTTTTTTTTTTTTTTTTTAGTTTTTGAAAATTAGCCCTCATATTTTTTTTACAATAAATTGGTCCTCCTTTTTTTTTTTTTTTTTTTAGTATTTGAAAAATAAAATCTGAAAGCATTTAATGTCAGATGTCTGAAATCACTGTGCTATGCAACTTGCAAGTGACTGCTGGCTTCTGAAACAGCTGTAATTGTAATCTCTTTCCCTCCCTTTGGTAAATGGACATAAATATTCAGAGGGCTGGGTACATTAGGCTAGGTATATTATTCATTCATTTGCTGGAAGAAGTATTTGCAAGTAAATGCTATTAAAAAAGAAAAGTACTGAAAATCTCCTTCATAGTTCTTTAACCAGTGTTAGTGCATTACAGCATAGATAAATTTGGTGAGACACTGATAGGTAAGTTATTCTGAAGAGTAGATGTCAATGAGAATTTAAGGGATGTTTGAATTGTTTTTTGTTTTTCTAATTTTACATACAAATATTGTGCAATACTGAATAAATTTATTGCATGTGTAGTAGGGCTTATCAGTGAAAGCCCTACTACAGTGAAACCGGGGGGAAATTTTTGAGTAGAGTCAGCTGGATTTAATAGAAAGGTATACATTTTATTTGCAGAAGAGAAGAGGCAAATATTCATTTTCATTGTATTCCTTTACTACTTAGTTATTCTTAGAGGTTCCATTAGCTTTGGAGTGCTAGTGACTACTTTTCCTTTGGTAGTTTTTTTCAATCAAGCATTGTTATTATTTTGTTAGCATACCTTTCTCCTTGGAAGAAGGAAATTGCCTTACCCTCAGAGCAGATGCAGAGCATCCTGTCTGATGTAGTCATGTGCAGAGCAGATGCTGAGTCTAAGCCCCCTACTTCCAACTCTTTTTCCAGTCAGTGAAGAAAGATGAGCACTTCTGGAGTAATTTGTCTCTGAAATCCATCTCAGGATGTCAGGGGTTTCACACTGAGATTGTGAAATTCACCATTTGGTGTACAGTGTCAAGATGATGGTGTTTGTCTAAGTACCAAACCAAGGCTCAAAGAAGAGGGGATGAACACCCACATGAGTGATAGTGAGTTCTGGGTGCCATGCCAATGGCTTGGGAAAGTGTTTATGAAAAAGCCGTCCTTGACAGGATGAAGTGTGATGCTGTGGAATGTCCCATGGATTTACAGTCTCGATTTCCAATTTCAGGGAGGAGAACATTGCTATTATCAGGGAAAAATTCGAGGAAATTCTGTATCATTTGTTGCCTTGTCAACATGCCATGGATTACAGTAAGTCTGCTGTTTTGTTTTTACTGACCTTTGTTTATCACTCTTTTAAGGAAAATCAAGTTGCTTATAGTAAAATGATACATGTTTATAGCAAAAAAAAATGCTATTTATTTTCCTATACTGCTTTGTCACCAATATTAAGCAATCAAAAATCTTCAGAATTTACTTTTTTTTTTTTTTCCCCTAAACTCAGGACTAATGCAATGGCCAGGCATTGTTTTAAGATAACTTATTATAGAGATGGCAGAGTAGAAGTAGCTGAAAATGTCCTATTCTACATAGGAATAAAAACAATGCCAATGATTTATTTGGAAATTGTGTCCTTTTCGAACTTATTATAGAGATGGCAGAGTAGAAGTAGCTGAAAATGTCCTATTCTACAAAAATAAAAACAATGCCAATGAATTATTTGGAAATTGTGTCCTTTTCTTGTTGCTATAATGATGTATATGCTTTATTTCTTTTCTAGGATCTTTACAAAGAAAATGTCACTTTAGAATTTATCTTGTGTTGTCCATTTTTTTTAACAGAATTTCTGGCCTTAAGCTATGTGTATGCATATAGTAAAATCTTGAAAAATCTAGAAGAAAAGGCATGAGGGTGCAATAATTTTTATTTGAAGTGCATAATTTTACTTATAAATAAAGCCTCTGTCAAGTGAAGGCTACATAAAGCTGTGTATGGGTTGTACAGCTTTTGGACCTGTCTACTTTTGGTGCTATTGAATGATGCTAGTCAGGTTTTCAGATCAACCAAGTGCCTGTCACATCTGGGAATTACAGGATCTCAGCACTACTAATACTGACATCAGCTTGCAAAGTCATGGCACCAAGTGGGCCTGTGTAGAGATCACGTGAGCTTTACCTTTTTCTGTGGAAGCAGGGTTTAGCTGATGGAAATCTTCTTCAGCCTATTGTCTATTTGCAATTATTCTGTAGTTCTGGTATCAGTCATATAAGTACTTTCATTTGAGTAGTGTCTTTTATAGTTGTATATTCTTTAGTATGAAGGGGAGAACGCCTGCAGAAGACTTGTCATCCTTGCACTTGTCTGATTTACAGCTGTGCAGCTCAAGAAACTTGAGCCCAGTTTGAAGCATGGACAGTAAGCCTAAAAATAGTAGCTTCCTAATGCATCCTGAGGCGCTGCATGGCTTCCATTAGCAGTGGTCCATTAGGTCTTGGCCCCTGCTAACTCCTAGGAGAAAAAGCAGGAACAAAGGAGAGCCTGCATATGTCTTTCCCTGCCCTCTTTCTGTGCATTTATGCTTAAAACTGACTGTTCTGCTGCTCTGTATTCTTCAATGGCCTGATATGCAAATTAGTCCCTTCTAAAGTTACATGATAGATGATGCATTTTTTTTCATTGTATAATTCAGCTCTCTCTTGAAAGGTATCTCCCTGTCTCCTCTCCCCACCCTCCCCTCCATTTTTTTTTCCCTTGATATAATAAAGTTTGAGCTGAGTTCTTTGACACAAGCTTACTCCAATCAGGCTGGTATTTCAAACATCCAGTATGAGAAAGTAATGTTTCCTGAGCTGTATTAAACTCACATTCTCTGCCACTGCATTTCCATCATTGCAACTAGCTCCTACACAGCTGATTTTAAATGATAATTATTAGAAACTTACACTGGCAATCAGAGCTCCTTAGCTTCAACCACACTTTGGAATATCTTGCTGGAATAAGGGTAGCTGGGCAGAGTTGTCTTCTGCAAGGTCTGCGGGGCAGGAGCTTTGCTTTCATGAATTTTAGGAAGTACACAAGACAGAACAGATGCCTTTAAGAGAATAACAAGCTTCATATTTCTAAAGGTCATGCCAGTCTCCTCTTTTGCGTATTAGTACCTCTAGATCTCAGCCAGCAGAATTATTCATACATGTGAAAAATAGTTGGGGTTTTTTAATCAGAAGTTATGAGTTCTTATTTTAGTAATGTCTGCTTTGCGTCCTTCCTTTTATTAGTTAAATCAATCACATCTGGCCGACAGAATGCCTGAAATTATGCATGTCTTCTTAATGACTTGGCTAATGACAAATGTATCTCTGCCACCTCAACTTCAAGCAAGCTATTTTGCTTGGACTTTTGTTTGTTTTCTGTGGATGTGGAGTGACGACGGTTTGCTATGAGTTAACCGAGGAGGACTGTGGCTGCAGAGGCCAGGGTGGCTGGGGTGTGGGTGAGCCGTGGCGAGGCGCGGCTCGCAGCCCGGGCTGGGAGGCGAGGCAGCGGGCACGGCTGGGATCCTGCTGCCGGCTGCTGGTGGATGCCGAAACTGCCGTCGCTGCTGTGAATTCCGCTGTCACGGCTACAAACGTGATTGTCTGAAGAATACACATCACCAAAACGCAGGCTTTTGAAATGTTTTGCTTTCTCTTAAACACACCCATGGGCGTGTGGTTTCTTCAGAGCACACTGGCTCTATGGTAGCTGGTGGGAAAAGAGCCACGAATGCTTTGAGGGGGCACCTCAGGTCTGTAGGTCAGCTGTGACTATTATTCTTGTCACTGCTGAGTGACCTGATCAGAGGTCAGTGCTGCTGGAGCAGCAGTCTCACAGGAAGCTCTTTGCTGACAGTGCTTCACCTTGCAGATCCCGCTTAACTAAAGTTGCAATTAGAGGGAAGGAAACTGATAAAAAGCTACAGGATCTTCCCCAGTCTCCTTTTTTCCAAGCAAAGAAGCTCCAGTAGATGCTGGAATATTTTGCTTAGACTGTATAGACAGTATTTCCAAAGTATTTCCAAAGAATAGGCATGTGTAATTTGAAAGGTGAAGCAGCTTTACATTGTAGTTATGCTCGTACTTGATATATGTTATACAGTCAGTAACCCAGGTAACTTCTGTGAATGTCAATTTTGCTGATAAAAAATGCTGCATAAGAAAAAAGAAAAGGATCTGCTTTTGTTCCTTGTAATTCTTGTTTGGTTTGGGTATTTTTAACAGTAACATAAGTAAATAAATAATCTCGCTTTCATGCTGTTGTTGTTGTGTGCAATGTGCCAAATTTGAATTTACAGCTCGTATTTAGGGCCAAGCTTAAACACTGTAGTAGTGGCCCTTTGAAAGTGACATGCTGATGCAGCCTAATCCCAACCATGTCACTGCAATAAAGGAAAAGTTACTTAAAAATATTCTGGTTTGGTTGAAGATCATAATGTAAGAAATAACATTTATTCTGGTTTGGTTGAAGATCATAATGTATTGATGTAAGAAATAACATTTGTTTTTCTGATCTTTGTATATTTGTATCAACACTTTATTTAAACGAAATGCTAAGGGAAGAGTTAATAAAAAACCCATTAAAACCTAAGGATAATTCAATTCAATTAAATATCATTTTTATTTGGGGAAAGCTATACATATGTTCCAAAAATGAGTTCCTAATGACAGGTCCCTTATTTATCTGTTGCAGGTAGATATCTCCTGCATGGGAATGGGGGCTTTGAACTGGATTTTCAGTTGGTTAAATTAGCCCATTTTGTGTTTATATGTGTTGTAGAGAAGGTTTGTGGAAGAAAAAACAGTCTTCACCACAGGAGAAAATCTTTTGAAAGTGATGAAACAAAAAGATTGATCCAGAATTGCATTCAGTTCCTGAAACCATTTTAAACTCTTCATTTCCCAAATATTTAAATTTTTAAAGTATATTAACTTTTAGAAGTTACTTCCATGTTGCGCTAGTGTTTGTTTATTAAATCTGTATTTACCTTTCCTGCTCTTGACAGTGGGATGTTCTATGATGGAAATCATACTTACCTTATTGAGCCAGATGAAAACTACACTTCAGATGTAAGTAGAACTTACAGTAGTCCTGCTGTGTTTTTTCTGAGTACAGTCATCCATGGGTACAGGGTAGGCATAAGGCCGTGGGACCAAAGGGTCATCCCCTCATTCCTAACTCATTTACCTTGAATGTGAGACTCCATCTTCACTGACAAAAGCAGACCTGCAAAAATTAGACAGTGATGTGTCTATGTGTGTGCTCTGTAGCTCTTGGCTGTAGAGCACGGCAGCACTAGAGGAGGGTCCCTTGGAGCCTGTGAGTGCCCAGTCCCCTTCCTTGGCACTTCCTGCTCTGGGTTTATTGTATCACTCTCCTGCTGGTTTACCCTTGACTCCAGTTCAGCAGCTCCTGGGACTTCCGTTGACTTTCCCTGAGCAGCTCTGGGAGCCTAATTTAGGCCTAGCTCTGTGTGCTCAGCCACTGTGTTTGAGGTACTCAGATATAAAAGGTGGTTAAATGTGGCATTAGCCATCACGTTGCAGTTGGGAAAAGAACATGTAGAGCAATGGTGCCTGGCAACTTGCATGTTCTCTGGGGTATGTGCTGGGTAACAAGAACCTTTAGATTTGTCTGTTTAATGCTCATGAGATGGATTAATTTTTCCTGATATAATAATGGGCGATTATTTACTATTTCAGGATGACTTCCATTTCCACTCTGTTTACAAATCCAAGTTGTTTGAATTTCCTTCAGCCGACCTGCCGTCTGGTATGATTTTTTAGTATTCATGACTTATTGAGTGTTTTAGTCTAAGGCCAAATTTGTTGATTATATTTGATAGATCATCTTCTGAGAGTATATTGTTTTGTTATATATACCTTCTTTTACCCAATTTAAAAAAAATACTGAAAAAAACCATTTTGAAACAGTGAAAACACAGGAAAAAATCTGAAGTGATGAAAAAAATCCTGAATCTAGTGAATGAAATCTCTCCTAGACCTTCATGTTGTGATATGTGTTTCTCTTAACAGGTCATATGGTCTGTGGGCTGGATTATGTGCTGGTAGCTGTAGAGAGGAAAGGACTGAGGTAGCCTAGAGGTGATCAAAATAAACACCACCTTGATGGTGGTTGATAACTCTTCATGGGTTTTTCTGGTTTTGAGATACAGGGTGAGTGCCATGGAGTGAGCATAAGGAGACAAGAAATTGCCCAATGTAATTTCTGTTCAGTGACTCTGATCTCCAGTCCATTCAGCATCTTTCACAGTACTGGCTATGATGAGGGCCATGCTTTTCAGTGCAGATGAATTTGGAGGCAGAAGTGGTTTCAGGTGCTTGTAGTGATAAATGCCCATATTGTGTGTGGAGGGAGAAAGTTTTTTTTTAAAAAAATCAGTTTTCATCTGAGAGGCTGGCTTGCTAATTGAAGCTAAAATTGCAGTATTTGTGACATATCCCCATTCTGTCAAGGATTTGCCAGTTTTACAGATGTGTTTTCCTGCCCTACAATGCATATCCTAGATAAGCGTAACTGTCCTTCATAGACACAGACATTTTGGAAGAAACCACCTCCAGTCTGACTTCTTCTGGAGAGTTACAGATGTTTGGTTATCTTGTTACAAGCTATTTGTCCTATGGTAACATTTGGATCTGAGATCTTAAGGTGCTGAATACGACACGCAGATGGGTTCATCTCTGGAGCATTGTTTGTGCAGGTCTGCCAGTTGTTAAGCGAAGTAGAATGATTCAGGGAACTAGTGAGAAAAGAAGGGGGGAAAAAAGGGAAATTGCTACAATCTGGTTGATTTAATTTGCTCTGAAGAAGGAATCTGAATCCAAACAAAACCAGGGTCCCAGCTTGGTACCTCCTGTCCTGGGATGATGATTGCCCAGGCAAGGCAGAGGCAGTGTTGGGATGGAGGAACACGAGCACAAAATCTCATGACTTTTGTGCAAGGCATTGACTTCTGTGTCACAAAACTTCCTGTGTACCTGCACCTTACACGGGTACCATGCTTAATACCTGTGCTTGCAGAGATGATAGTGTAATGAGAGCAATTTATTGAACATAAGGTCACTAATAGAGTCCATCATTTATCACATTTTCTTGAGGGCATATAACTCAAAAGATTGGAAATAATGCAACCAATGCTGAGTTTAAAACAAATCTTCTATCTTGGGTTGTTAAACTAAGACATTGCTAGTGTTGGTACTTACTATCTGTAAGCTGTTTTATAAGATTTCCTTAGTGAAATCTGTGTTTTCAAGATTATGGAATAAAATTGCTTTCTGCTTTTAAAACTATGAAAAGGGATTAATTGCAAGTAAATGCCCCAGTTTCACCTCCACCAAAGCTTCTTGATTTTCAAAAATCTGTCAGACTAGGGCTTCACGGTTTTGTTTTGGTTATTTGCTTTCCCACAAAAATCCAGACATACTTGTACAGTTTTGATTTCACTACAGATAACAAATAAATAGTTGGTGGCTTTGCTGTACAAAGCCCAGCATGTGACATAATGGGACATGCTGCCATCTAGATTGAATTCATCTAGATTGAATTAGAATCACAGGATGGTAGAAAAGGTTAAAAAGGAAATTCAGTTGCAGAGTGCTAGTCTTCTCAATTAGGCAAGTATTTGTAATGTGGATGAGAGGTACGGGGCGCTAATCTTCTATCACTTTATGTTTAGGGTCCCATGTATGGAAAAATAGACTTTAATTCACAGTCTACTCTCCTACATGCTCATACTTGTTTTTGTAAAATTGTTTGAAAAGGTGTTTCTGATGTTTGTAGTGAAAATTATAGTACATGTATAATATTATATCCTCATTAGGAAACCCAAAAATTTTCTTTGTCTGTGATCATTCAATTTGTCTCTGCCTGTAAGTCATCCTCCATGCATAGTCACAGTTCCAGAGGATGAAAGCTCTACCAGTATCTCTGCTTCTTCCCTGCCAGTCTGGAGAGGTCAGACTGCTGTCTTAACTTGACTTTTTTTCTTTAATTAATGTTTGCAGTTAATTGCTAATAGTATTGTTGTGATTGATTTTTTGAAAGTACTACAACAAAACTATTGTTAGCAGTAGCAAGCCCTGTGCTGGCATATATCATCATAGCTACTCTCATAATTTATCAATTGGACTGGCCTAAGGAGATTTTTCATGAAGCCAAGATTTTTCTCTTATCTTTAGAAGAGTGTGTATGTAAAGTAAGACTTCCACTCAGCATTTACACTGCATTAGGAATGAACTGGGTAGATTATCAGCTTCAGTACTGGTGTTAGAAAGGGGAAAAATTCAAGTGGTAGGGATTACCCAGTATCAGTGATAGTAAAAGCATACAGTATTCTATCACGGTTAAATAGCAATGTACTTTATACATTCTTTTGCTCCCTGGGTATTAAAAAATACCCCAAAAGCTGTTTCAGAAAAGAATTTATTGTACTGTACTTTGCAGTGGTCTGAGGAATAATGAGGATTTTAAATAAGGAAGCTTGGACAGATGACTTGGCACGCTTAGAGCATTTGACTTTGTATTCACTAGACTGTTTTTTTAACAATCTCTGTTGAGATCTACAAGGCCCTGGCATGGTTTTAGATAACAATATGTTAACAAAGGTGCTGTTTTTTCAAATAATACGTAACAGATACCCTTTTCTTTTGGGATCACGTGAAAAATATATAGATACAACACTTAGGAACATGATTTAGTGGGACTTGGCAGTATTAGATTTATGGTTGGACTCAATTTTAGCAACTTTTTTCCAATCAAGATGATTCTATGATTTTGTGAATCTTCATTACATTTTTTTGAGGCAATCTATTCCCATCAAAATATCTGCCAGACTCTCTCAACTATCAACATTCCCTGTGATTTTGCTGGTCATGTTCTTTTACCTGAGGGTCCTTGGCTGGAAATGCAACCTGTGTGCATTTATCCATCTTGTGAGTCAAAAGGCAGTGTTAATGTGTGTTAATGTGTTAATGGTAAGGCCTGCATCATTTCCCTTAGAGGTGACTGACTTATGATTGTGAGTAAAATCATCACATTTGCTGGTAAAGTTATCTGAGATATACATATATATATCATATATATGTACTGTAAGTTATTATTTTATTGGTTGAAAAGTGTTATTTTTACCGGTTTCATTAAGCATGTTATAAAATAAAAAATGTCAGGTTGAGATACAGTTGTGTGTCTAAACTAATTGTGAGTCTAAAGTAATAAACATACATAAAGCATAATCAAAAACATTGTAAAAAGGTTTTCCAGATTTGGTTTCTCATCATTGTTCAAGCTCAAGAGTCTGCAGGTCTTTAAGTAATAAATAGGGAGCTTGGGTGTGATTTAATTTATCCTTGGTCTCTTTTCTAAAGACAGTCTTCAAGTGCATTGGTGTAACCATGAAAACATTTTTAAGTAGAGAGACTGTGATTGTCTAGGTTGCTCCATGAAAACATATCTGCAAACCTTACATACCAAAATGACACCATAGTTCCTAATTTACCCAAGACAATAGCAGTTAGTCATGCTTTGTTTTCCTAGTTTGTCTTAGTAATTTGCCACCCCTGGTTAAGATTATCACTTAGGCCTGGCAATGTCTTGTCAGATGGGCAATTCAGCCTTGTGTTTTAAGATTTTTCTGATATGTCAGCACTATCAAATTCCTATCAGCATGGTTTTTAATTCTATTTTTGAACCTTATGCAGAAATTGTACCATTAATGTACAGCAGGAAGTGAAGCTGTGAGAAACTTGCCTGTCTCACCAGCAAAACTGAACTGCTCAGGAATTTGTAAAACAATCACAAGTTGTGTACAAAGATATGTGAACTGGAAGTCTCTTAATTTACACAGCTCCATCAATCCTATCGGACAATAGGGGTGTCCTATAAACACTATTATAGGACTATTTACTTCACCTCAGGACTGCTAAAATCACTGAAACACTGAAAGAAGTTTTCAGTTCCTTGAAACTGAAAGGATGTCCAAAGCTGCAGAAAGCACAAAAGAGGGAAAGAAGTGAAAGGAGAAAGATATTATTACAAACTAAGAAACTGCACACATTTAATTTGCATGAATCAAAATGATCTTCTTGGGGTTATACGAATAGCAAACACATTTATACAAGATAAGGAAAGAGCTTTATTTCACATAGGGAAAAGAGAGGCAGGGACTATGTAAAATTAAAGATGGAAAATTACTTCTTGAACATTTGAAAGAGTGAGATCAAGTGTTATCTTCTGCTTAGTTTATGATGTGTCCTTTTCCATGAGAGGCTAGTAATAGATTTGGTGAAAAGGATTTGGCAAAAGAATAAACTACTTGATGCTTATGATTAGAGATTTAAGAAGTTATAGACACAGAGGGATTAGCAGGGAGGAATATTGTGTTGGTAAGTGAGCATTGCCAAAATCTTGTAAGGTTTCTCCCAACTCTGACATATTTTGCTTTGTGAGTATAATCATCTTAAAGCATTAATTCTGCCTTCCATGCTCTTCTTATTAATTTAGGTAGCTATTGCAAGAGCTCTGTGAATGTCTGCTGAATTCCTGAAAATGTGATTCACTCCATGGAAGTACTATGCTAATAATATTTCATGCCCAGTATTGGTGAAGTTTTGGCATAGAACATCTGCTGTGCTTTCTGAAGCGTGACACCCACAGATCATCTGTTTCAACAGACCCAGATTATCACTAGTAGAGTTTTTAATAAGAGCCGTGTTACTGGGAAGCATCTGTAGTCTTGCCTTCTAGCTGGAAACTTGAAAAAAATGAGTTGTTGCTGCATCTGAAGTGCTGAAGAATGCCATACTACTGTCATGTTACATCAGGGTCACTAATTGCTGGGCTATATTTTTGTAAATATTCCATGTATTTGTCTGTGTTTTCTGCTTAGAATTCTGGCAGACGAATACTACATCACAGAATTTTGTTGTAAGGCCAAGACACAAAAGAAGGAAAAGGCAGGTATGTGCCAAATGCTTGTTTATAAGGAACATGCTGTCAAGTTTGTTTCATGTCTGCTGAGTTAATTTGTCCAGATGGAGTCCTGCTGCTCCTGCTGGTTTGGCATGAGATCTCTATATCAATACAGCTAATACAAAAAGAAGTATCTAATGTAAGCTAAACATTGATGGGTTCTCTTGGACATTGCCTACTGGAAGAGTTAGGAAATTTTAAAATACTGCTATATGGAAAATGAAAAGGTAGGTAAAATAATTTTGCTCCTTGTGAGTATAGTTTTATCAGAAACTCCCATAATAAAACCTATATATATTTTTTAACATGTTGCAATAGTGATAAGTAGCTAGTTTATCTCACTTTATTTTGTTTCAAAAAACTATTCTAAACAGAGACTTTATTCCCTGTTTATTAAAGTGGGGAAGCCACTAAGTGCAGACGTCTGTTACCCGTTACACTCTGTTTTGTTAGACCCTAAGAGTTACATTCTCTCCATAGGTTCGTCAGATTCCACGTAAAGTTGAAGAAGAAACAAAATACATTGAGTTGATGATTGTAAATGATCACCTAATGGTAAGACTGACACATTTCAACATCTTACAATTAGCATCAAATTGTCTTAATTTATCCAGAGAGCATAACAATAAAGAATATTATAAGGCTGGAATAAATTCAGTATGTCCTTAATAGAAGAGGTTATGGTCTCATTAACCATTGATGAAGTTGGTTTTGAATTTTGGCAAGTTAATTGCACCAAGAATGCAACTAAGTGTGATGATCAGAAAGAAGGGTCAGAAAGTAACTAGTCGCTAGAATGATTTAAGCTGTTGATTTTATTTGTGGCTTTCCTGAGCATTTGTCTTAGTTACAGGCACTCAGAAATCCATAATGCAGTTATTTCAATTGTGCAGGAGCTGTTGAGAATGGGGAGATTAACAGTGACTAGATTTTTTTGAAACATCCCAATAAATGTAAAGAAAATGATTTTGTTAAACTTTTATACTTGGTCTGGGAAAATGCAGTGGGGTTTTTAACATAGTGGAAAGACACATAAAAACAGTGTATTGAAGAAAAGACAGACTCATTCAAATAGGAAAAAACACAGATATATGTCAGTGAAGATAATTTATTAATCATTTAACGAAGGAAATATCAAAGGAAATGGCAAATTCTTCATCATTTGCAGTTTTCAAAGGTAGCTTCAAACACAAACAATGGATTTTCTCTTGAAGTAACTGGATTAAGTTCAGCTTAGTAGTTCCCATCCGACTGGTGACATTAGATGATTTTATGGTCCCTTAGGCTTTAAAATAAAAATATTTTTATAAATCTTGTCTACTTCTTATGTAATGTGCAGCAATTCTCTCATGCAATATCTGAATTAGCAAAAATAGACATGAGAGTGTACAAGTGTACAAAAAGTGTGCCACTGTCCTTAGATACTGTACTCCTCCACCAGCTCAGTTTGGGGAACACAGGAATAAATTCTTGGATTAAAATTAATAATATTGGATGAAAATTCCTTAAATCACTATAACTGTGCTTGATCCTAAAGACCTGAAGCTACAATATTTCCTTTGGGATCCTCCTATCTGTTCAGGCAGATTTTCTTCAAGGACAATGTTTCCTAATTTTGTCTAATCACAGCTACTGCAAGAGTCAGTCTAGTTAGGAGTTTATTCTCTGAGGTGAGTGCCAGTGATCAAAGAAGCCAAATAATTTCCTTCTGTAAGAAGGAAATATCATTCGCTGTGGCCTTAACTTCCTTGGTTTTGGTGGTTTTCCCTACATTCCTGCTTGAAAGGATGCCTGCCCTATGCCCTAGCTGTGTAAAACTTCTTGCCCACTAAAAGATCCTAACTTCCAGAAAATATGGACAATTTTAATTCCAAAATCGAGCATCATGGGGCACAAGATGGCAAAACATTTCTGAAAAGCTTGTACACTTTTTTTTTAAATTCTTCTGAGATACCTGTGACTTTCATGCTCATGGTGCTCATTCATAACTGTTTTTTTTCCCCTGCAAATAGGAGTACCTGGATAGCTGTTTCTAGTGCCATTTTTATAACACTGCATTACGAATTTCAGTCAAGATGCCATTGGAATTTGATTGCTGAAGTGGTTTGAACCAGTTACTGTGGCTGTATAGAGTGTGCAACTATACAACAAGAAAACAGCTTAGGAGAGAAAATTGAAAAAAAAAAACCACGGATACAGGCACTTCTGGGATAATACATCTTAAGGAGTCTCAGCTACAGAAATTTTTGTTGCTAACTTCTGCATTGGCATTTGTGATTAATTTTAAAATTGGCAACAATAATGATAATGAAGACAGTAATAGAATGTTACTGTTCTTATATCACTTTCCAGTTAAGATTCTAGGGTGCTTTCTAAAGAGGAATTAATACATCCTCACAACAGCTGTTGTAAAGTATATCAGTAATGTGCAATTCTGAGCAATTTTCTACTATTGGTTGTAAACATTGCACTCAACACAAGAGACAAAACCTTGTGCAGGGGTGATATTGTTGATATTGTTGATATTGTTTTTACTTCATGGTGTTTTGGAAATGGACTTTGTTTTTCTGAATCTGAGCCTGTTACTGGTCTGTGCTTTTTTTACAGTGTAAAAAGCACCGCCTGTCAGTCGGCCATACCAACAGCTATGCCAAATCAGTTGTGAACATGGCTGATTTGGTAAGTATCACTCAGCTATATGTTCTTTTACATGTGAGATGAGTCAAAAGATTCTTCTGATGATAGATGCAGGAGTTGTCAGTTTGTGATGTAACAATAGTAATGTATGTGAAGATCACAAATTTTCATCTAGAACCACAATCATTCACCTATAGAGCATTTGACTAACATAAAGCATCAGAGGGGTTTTATTTTGTGGCTTTAAGCATTTAAGTATCCTGCTGGATTGGTCCCTTGAGTATGAGTTTTAAGGAGCACCTGAGATATGACAGATATTTCTAGCACAGGATCCCTGTTTTGACAACTTTAAACCCAAAAGACGATCTGAAACTCTAGTGCATTAAAATTTCTCCAGAAAAAGTGCACTTGAGTAAATGAGTTAGAATAGGGACAGTCTGGTGAACTATGTGGATTGTATTTATATATATGCTAACTCAGACAAGCTGCTGGCTCTTGTACCTCACCACAGCAAAGTATTAGAAAAAGAAAAGTATTCCTAGAAGAAAATGTTTGAAAGCATTTGGTGTGGAGTGTTGACACAGCATTGAAAGGATGTCCCTTTTTTTTGTGATTCAGCCAGCAGGAGTTGAAATACTCGTGTAGACATATATAACAGTGAAAATTGTGGCTTTATAGATCATTATTCCGCATAAGAGGGCCCTTGTGTGCCATTGGGTGAGCTGGCTGTTATAAAAGACATATTAAGTTCAAATCTTTGAACTATCTGGAATGTAGTAATTTTTCAAAAATCACATTTTTCTTCTATGTACCTCTGCCTGTGTAGGCTAAGAGAAAGCTAAGAGAACTGATTGAAGAATTAAGCCTAAAATTTTGGTTTTACTTGGTTTTTATGTTTGTTGGTTTTAAAGGAGATAAAATCACCTACAAGAATGTAACGTGTGCTAGAATAAGCTAAATATTTAGTTATGTAAAAGTGCAAGCTATTACAAAAAAGGGGTGAACCTCACCTTTTTTCTATTTGACATAATATATTTGTTCATTCTGTTAATGTACTAGATATATAAAGAACAACTTAACACCAGGATAGTATTGGTTGCCATGGAAACCTGGGCTACTGATAACAAGTTCACCATATCTGAAAACCCCTTGGTGACTCTACGTGAGTTTATGAAATATAGGAGGGATTTTATCAGAGAGAAAAGTGACGCAGTTCACCTTTTTTCGTACGTAACCTTGTGTGATGTTATATTACTGGGGTTTTTTCTTTCCTTGGGGGTTGCTTCTCACAAGTGGCTGATGTATCTCCTTTCTGTTGTGTGTGTAATCCACAATAATTCAGAAAATAATGTTTCAGATGGGGAGGTGGGAAAAAAATTAATGCACAAACTGCCTGCCAGTGCAACTAGAGGTTTGACTCTTATTTTAACATACTAAGCCTGAGCTGCATGCACTGTAATCCTTTGTTATTCTGTGCAACCACCTACTCCACAAGTGCAGCTATCTGAAGAGTCATGCATGGTTCCACCTCAGAGGTTGACTTCTTCAGCAGTAGAGCACAGATTATTTAAAGGCAGAACATTGGTTTTGAAGCCAATGAGATTTTCTGCTGAAGTGCACTATGGCCTGCTGTACTTTGTTGAATAACCTGCATGCTGCAGGATTGCTGAAGTGTTTCAGATCCTCAAAACAGTTGGTTCTCCCAAGATATTTGACCTATAAGAATACTAAACTGAGAAAAATGTTATTTTCTCTAAGTATCTTAATTGTTTTTAAAATAAGATTGATATGATAAAATATATTTGCAAAAATACAGGAGAGATACATGGCTGAGATTTTTGATCCACACATGACATCACAGATGAATATCTCTGTTGGAGTCCTTTTTTCTCTCTGCTGACTGTTTTAGGAGCCTATAAGAATAAACTTAACCTAAACACCTCACTTCACATGACTTCAGTAGGGTTCCAGGATACCCAAGCCCGGTATCCACCCTCAGAATTTTCGCATGTACCTAATTACTACCACTGATTTCTGCCTTGAAGAAAGCTAGTAAGATTTGCAAAGTGGTGCTTGCAGATTTTGGTTTCTCTGTGTCTTCCTCTCTTTCTGATCTTCATCTCTTAAATGGGAATCAGGTTTTCTCATATCCTTTTTGTAATTTCTCTGGTGGCATTGTAAAGTCTTTGAGGGGTAAGTCTGGTTCTTGTGAAAATGTATGTAGTGACTAGGACAAAAGAGAGCCCAATTTGGCTTGTGGTTGGACTCTGGATACTACTGTAATGCTACTTCCAGTGCTATCCATAGCACCACCATCAATGATGTTTGTGGTGTTGCATTCATAGACTGTTTAGAAACAGCAGTTTCTGAAATTATGTCTGTGAGTGAAACACAGCCATGTTGGGAGGTGGGGGTAGCTGGTGTGATGTTACAGTGGTTACAAATGAACTTCTGCCTTTAGCACAGTAAGCCCACTGTGATCCTTCTTGAGGTTTTTCTCCCCTCACCTGAGAAAAATAATTTGCCAGATGGATCAGTACTCTCAGGTGGAGAGTATATTTTGTCTCCAGTAACTGGCAGTTATTCATGCTGATGTGGTCAGCACCAAAGAGGTGATTAGATTTAGGTGCAGAGTGCATCTGTTCTTTGGATGAGATTGGCTGTAGTTCCAGGGAGTTTTCACCTACCTCTGCATCTTCTGCTAATGTATCTCCCTTGAGTTTTACCACATCAGCACTGCCCAATTAGACACGTGTTGTTTCACTAGTCATGAGCTGGGAGCATGGTGGCCTCTCCTGAGCTCTGCCTGGAGCACGTGCCAGCGGAAAGCACTCGCTGCAGTAGAATGTCAAGAAACAAGAGGCTGGACAGATCCAAGTGGTTTGGCAAAATAGTCCCTTTCTTCTTATATTGGGTAGTCTGAAAAGGAGCAGGGAAGATGGTATAAATTTTCTGGAGATAACTTGTCATGTGAGCATTGTGAGTGGTTATCTGTTTTTCCCATTTGTTTTTGCATAATTTGCAGTGTAGTGGTGGCATCCAGCATTTGCAAATGCCAGCTTCTCATTTGGAAATCAGAGGGGTAATTACTGGAATAGGCAGGTGCAAAACTCGTGGACTGAGCAGGTAAACATATTTTTCTTTTCATTTTTGTCAAAGGGGGAGTCGTTTTCAGAGCAGTCGAAGTGGTGTAGCCCACACTGGTGGAATCTGCTCCTTGCTTAAAGGCGGAGGTGTGAATGAGGTAGGTGGGGATACTGGTATGAGCAAAAAGTGGTGGAAATTTATCTGCAGGGAATTTATCAGTGCAGACATGTTCCTCAAAATATTTTGCTTTTTTTTTGGCTGATGTAGACTCTTACTGCAGCTCTGTGGAAGGGACACTTCAATGAAGAGTGATGAGTGAATAAAGTCAATACACTTCAAATACACTTTAAAGCAAATTCTGCAATATCCTGTCATTCATATTTCCAGTCACAATGCCAAGAGAGAAACAGACTTTCTCTTACTTATTTTGTCTATAAGCTAGTGTTTAGTTTTCATCTGGCTACCCTGAAGTAAGAATTCTAACACTGCATATGTGATTTTGCATTTTTTTCCTTGATATGAGAAAAGCTTCACTTGAATCTGAGATACCTGAGTGTTGCTGATTACTTTTCCCACCTGCTTTCTTTCAGTTTGGAAAGCCAGACTTAATGGCAGTCACCCTGGCACAGACCTTGGCCCAAAACATTGGCATTTTCTCAGACAGAAGAAAGCTTCTAAGTGGTAATTTTATTTGCTTTTTCACTCTATCTCAAGAGAATTAAAAAGTAGAGGATCTTATTAGTGTCCTGTCAATGTCGTTCTGATATGTACTTTTTCCTTCTGTTTCTCACAATATAGAAATATTTTTATTTCTTGCAGTAACATGAGAAGGGTCTGATATACTAGTTTTCCTCTATTTGAGCAAATCTTTGAGGAGTATACCCCTGCTTGTAATTCCTGACAGCACTGGTGTCACTATTTCATCCAAAATAGACCATAAAGGTGCCTGTTGCTTCCATTCATTTCAGGGAGGCTGGTGTCCCACCCACAGACCAAATGGCTGCCATCTTATGACACAAGGGTGGGAATTTACATTATTAGATCAGGGTATAATGAGGAGCCTCCTCAGTACTGTGGTATAGGACAGTTCAAACAATACAACTTTTTATCTGTTTTCCTTGATTGATTTGCTCTTGTAGATTATCCAAAACCCTTGTTTCTCCTATAGATTACCCAATATCCAGTATTTGCTACTGCTACTATTTCTCTGCTGTAACCTTGGTATTCAGCTTCTTAGTTATCCCTATTTACCTGCAATGCTTTAATCTCCACCATTGTGCCCACAACAAGCACCTTGCCTTCCTGCTTCCATGTTATATGAAATCCCAGCTTGATATGATTAAAATAAAAATACAGTTTTGAAACAATTTAGATAATTAACTGGAGTGTGGACTTACTGGATTGTGTGTGCTTATGTGGCCTTCATTTAATAAGATAAATTACTCTATTGATTAGTGGATTTTTTTCAGATATTGTAATGACAATATATAATGCAGAGATAGCTGCATTTAAAGTTTTTGCAGATTATACAATATCATTTTTAAAAATAATCAGAAATGTAGGACTGATGCTCTATCCTACAGACATGTTCAGTATTCATTTTCCAGCCACATATTTTTGAGTGGATGTAGGGGCAGGGTAAAAGTGAAAATTATAATAGTGGTGACTCCCTTTCTTTATGGCTGAGAAGGGTAGGACACTGTTTTGGTAGGGAGAGAGGAGAATGCAATTGTTAGACAGAGTTTTGTTTGCTTTCTAATTGTACTTTTAAAATGGAAACAATAAACTGATGTTCGTGTGTACAGTAAGAGAAGTTATGGAACGTGAAAGTGGAAAGCATTTCTACTGAAATTAAAGCAAGACACAGTTTTCAAAGTGGAGGATTGAGACCAGAGCAAAGTGATCCCAGCTGGCAGGGCAAAAGGGAGTTGCATGGGGGAGGAAGGGAGGGAGGGAGAGCCGAGGAAGAAGCTGATAGATCCTGCTGTACTACCTTGTGTTCATTGATCATTCCATGCTTTTTTTTGGTCTCAATTATTGTTTGGGGTTTTCCAAGGGAAGATTTGAAGATTTTCAAAATCACGTTACCATAGTCAAAGAAGAGAACTGAAAAAAAAAAATAAAGAAATTTGGGAAATGAGTATCATCACACAGGAGATGAGAAAGCTGACTCATGATTTGCAAGTGCAGAAGGCTAGCATTGCAGTTTTTTTAAGAGAAGGAAAGAAAAACAGGACATATTTTCAAAGCTCAGGATTGCACAGAATCATGTAGAGTTTTTAAAAATTTTGGCAAGTTTCATTGATGCACTTAAACTAAGGTGTGCAATAAACCAGCAAATTATTCTTTCCTACTTCTCTGGAAATATGAAATGGAATTGAGTACAGTGTGCTTTTTACTGTAAGAATTGTATTATTTTGGACTCACAAGACTCAAGATGTAACTTTTAATTTTATCTTTATTTTTTTTTGTCAGGTGAATGTAAGTGTGAGGACATGTGGTCTGGATGCATAATGGGAGATATGGGGTAAGGCAGTTCACTAGAGAAAATTCATGTTTTTCATACAGCGACCTAAAGGAAAGGTGTGAAAAGTTTTCTCTTTCGTGGTTCAGCAGAATATTCTTCACGAGTCCATTAGTTATATACCATACAAAGACACCTTCAAAGAAATGTGAGAATAAGTGAGTTCATAAGAAGGGCATGTGAGGATTTTTGGTGAATGCTGATTTAACTTGGAAAGCACAAGGCTCAACAGTCAAGTCAGGTCATTGCAGAGAAGCAGAAGCAGACATAGCTTATTTTCTCATGCAAGATTCTTACTAAGTTGTGGAAAAAATGGCACACCCTAATTCTTAAAATCCTATAATCAAATTTCTGTGGCATGTCTCATTTTCAGTGTCTTTGTTGGAATCTTTCATCTTTCTCTATCATCTTTTATCACACAGTTTGTGTGATATTCTTAGAAAAACTGCCCCCGTTGGAGGCTGAGTAT
This sequence comes from Onychostruthus taczanowskii, assembly GCF_017590055.1. Lineage (NCBI taxonomy): Eukaryota > Metazoa > Chordata > Aves > Passeriformes > Passeridae > Onychostruthus > Onychostruthus taczanowskii. Next base: position 4,593,285 of record NW_024500349.1, on the reverse strand, counting down.
GTTCATACCCATGTGTAGTGTCACTGGGGAGATTTTAACATAATGACTGGTGAATCAGCTAATTTTTGCTGGTGGATGAAATTTGATGCTTTCGGAAATATATTCAGACCCTAACACTTTTTATTACAAGTCTGTCTTTTATCATGCATATGAATTATAGTCTAGTTTTAGATATTACTTACATTGTATTCTAGTTTTAGGTATAGACAGGGCTCATTTTTTAATTAATTTCGAATGGATCCACAAATTTTCACAATAGCGTTGTGGTCAGAAAAATTTTGAGCAAAGTGTGTCTCATTCAAACCTCTTTGAAAGTGTGAATGTGTGCCCTTTTCATCTTAAAATATCTGAAAACATACCTGGTAGGATTTTTCTGATTTTTGGTAAGTTAAAAAACCAGTCTGAGAGGCATTTTTGAGTCTTATAAAAGTTATAAATTCCTATGTTAGGGCCTTTAAATTCTTTATCTGAAGTTCAGACCTTTCACATAATTTGGTACATGAAGAAGCCTTGTATTTACCTAGCTTATTGCTGAACTTTGGTGAAATCCACAGCCTCTGTAGTGTTTAGACCAAATTCATGAGCATTACAGATGGAAAAAGCCAATTATGTTTTGGAAGCTATCTCTCCCAGCAGTGCAGGATAGCACTTTGGCTAATATTTTTATATCCAGTGGTGAGATGATAGAGGAAAGCCCTTGAGACTCCAAAATCTCCTTGAAGCATAAGTACATTCAGGACTATGGACCTGAATATAAAGATCACTGCAGTTGCCTTGGGAAAAGTTATTTCCCTGTGAAAAGGATCCATGCAAATATTCTCTGCATCACATTGTTTTTAGATGGGGCACGATGCCTCAGGGGACCTCTGTACTCAATTGAAGTTTACTGAGTGGGACACATGACACAGAGGGAAGCTGAAATGTTAGGTGGTGTTTGCTAGAAGCATGTTTAAAATGGCATAACTCTATTATATAAAAATTCTGTGAGTCAGGGGAACCATTTCATCTAAGAGAGAACTAAACTATAACCTGTCTTTTTCTCCTGCAGTTTGTATGGGAGGAAATAAACGTATTTCTGAGATCAGGCCTGTTAGTGGAACAAGTCACACTTGTCGAACTACATGCTGTAATCACATTTGTGCTGTTTGGCATACAAAAACTTAGTGAAATATTCTAGAATTCTCACATTCCATGAGCTCTTTGTCATTGTTGAAATTTCCTTGTTATTTACTGGAAGGATTTTCAAATAGAAAGAAATAGAATAGTCAGATAGACTTACAAACAGATAGTCACTCTGATTCTGAGCAGCATGTTTTCATTCTTTTTCTGAAGTATAACATTATAGTTCTTCTGTTTCTAGAAAAGAAAATACAGTGTAAAAACCACCAGAGAAAGTAATCCTTCTACCTTATTTTGTTAGGTACTATCTTCCAAGCAAGTTCTCTGAGTGTGATATTGAAGAGTATCATGAATTTTTAAACAATGGAGGTGGAGCCTGCCTTTTCAATAAACCAACCAAAGTAAGCATTACATTAATGTTTAATATTATTTCTATTCTATTGCTAATTTTGATGAAACAAAGAAAAATGAAAATTATTATGTTGGGAAAAAACCCTTTATTTTTGATAGTTCTGGTTCTTTCTAACTATTCTGGTAACATATGGGTGTAAATAGTTTAGTTCATAGTAGTTTAGAAGTTACTTTTAAATAAATTTCTAATACAGTGGTTTCACGTCCAGTAGAGCATTCACAGCCTCTGATTGAGAATTATTCCTTACACAATTTGTTCAGAATATTGTGAATACAATACAATTTTGTATTTACAACAGCTCTGCAATGCAGGATTTGCAGCAGTGTTTCGGTATATTCCTGCTCCATTCACTGAAGCATGTGTTAAAATGTAAAGCAAGCAGGAAAATGATCTTGACTCTTTTCTATATATCATTAATGGTGACCTGTATTTAATGGCTGTCTTTCAACAAGCAAAGGAAAAGAGGGTAAGGCAGAAAGACAGTCCAATATGGAAAAAAGACTTATCTGGTAACTGAAGTGGTCACAGATGTAAAAGAGAAGAAGGTCAGTTCAAGAATGATGCATGTCCTTCTAGTGAATATGAGAAAAAGTGCATCTTCTTACAACCACGGAATTTCCATAAAACTTAAAGAGAAGAGAGAAAACATAAAATCTGGACAAGCTGAGCTTGCCTGTCTCTTAAAGGTCTCTTTTGATGAAAGAGTTTATTATTAAAAGTGGACAGAAAGCACTGTAATACATTAATAAGGTGTAAAATTTCATATTTAAAATGTACCTGAGTTTTAGAAGTTTGCTTTTTTCCATCCCATTAAAGGTGGAGAAATACTGGTAGATGTATTTACTTGCCAAGTGTATTATGTATACAGTGTAATGTGTCTTACTTGGTTTTATTTTAGTGTTTGTGTTCATTTACACATCTGTCAGTTGGAAAAAAAACCCAATTACTTTCCTTTCAATTTAGTTTGGCAGGACTTTAGGGTTTTTTTTTTTTTTTGGATGGCATGCAGAAATGTGAATTAGATGTGGAAGCCAGGGTGATCCAGTTTCTTTTATGCATTGTGGTTTGGGCTGGTCTAAAGGTTTTGTCAATGGATGTCTGTCTAATTAACAATGCTGTCAAAGATATGTTTCCTTGCAGGGATGGTGAGACAGAAACTTGTTTTTATTTTTCAAGTATTATGAGATAAAGGAAAGCTGATGTGACAAGGTGCAGTCTTTGGCACTGCTCCACTCTTAGATCAGCTATAATCCCAAAAATTACATCAGTGGCTGCTGGAGCAGATTGAACATATGCTCTTTTCAAATGAATGGATGAATGATATGACTTTGGGGAAAGGTTATTCAATTTGCTTTTAATGTTTGGGTTTTTTTCCTTCAATTTCATTTTCAGCTGTCTCTATGTGCTGCAGCAAATTGGCCCAATATTTCAAGGCAGAATTCTCTGTCACTGCCGTCTCTTTGTCTCTTGTGCAGCACACTGAGACATATTGAAGAAATTAAGCTGTCTGGAAAAATACATAGGCAACAAGCACTTTTAACAGCTCTTTAATGATTCTACAGGCTTGCATACATTTTATGTTAAATTCTACTTATGCATTGCATGCTGCAGTCAAATTTCCATTTCAATAGGGGATGTAATAATAATCAGCCAGTGCCAGGCTGTGGTTTGTGGCACAGTGAAGTACGTGGGGTGATGCTCCATCCTGTGGGCTCCTGACAGAAAGGCAGCAGCCAGTGAGAAATGCTCTACACTGTGCACGATGAGCTTGTGCAGATGGCTCAGGAGCAGGGTGATTTTTGGAATGGTCCTAGTTTAATTGGGGAACTTGAAGGCTGAGCTGCAAAATTTTAGTCTGGTGACACACTTAAATGCCTTCTCATTTATGTAATAAAAGCTACTATTATGTTTTTTTATGTCCAAAGGAAAAATATTTTCTTTTAGAAGAACTTTAAAAGTTTTAGGAAGACAGAAAAAATTAAACTGGAAAGGACAGATTGTCAGTGTCCCTTAGGAGAGGTTATGGCATACAAATGTAAAGATTTTGATCTTTTAAGTTACAGTCCAGTGGGAAGGCTGAAAGGAAACTCAGCAATACTTCCTGTGCACATCTGCCTGTGTGTAATACATACTTACAGAAAAGTGGGAAAAGTTTCTAACTGCGGTAGAGGAAAATGGAAAGAAAAATCCAACTGCAACAAAAACTGCCAAAGAAACAGAGCATCTCTCCCTCCCAAGCATTTCTGAGCCACATAAAAGGACTACTTTTTATGGCTATTACTTCTGAACTTACAGCGCAGGTTTTAACCTTTCAGCCCTTGGCATTTGAACTCCAGAACAACAGCAGTTGCAACTGCTATGAAGATAATGAAATTGTCACATCCTTAATTTTTTTCCTTTATTGTCGTACCTTTTGTTTTTCATTGTAACTTCTGCTCAAACTGAATTTACTGTAAAGCTGACATCTAAGCACAGAAGATACCATGTGACTCAGCAGCACTGCTGCATTAATTTTCAGGAGTGTTCATTCTCTGTATGCTTCACTTGTTTTGTGTCACTCTGTGTCTCCCTGAGTCGTGGGAACTGTTTTTCAGTTAATGCATTTGGAGTGCTAGCTTAAAAACCATGTTGCACAGAGCAAATATGACAATGATTACCTTAAAAGAGACATGCCCTATGATTTCTGAATTTCCACGCAGCTTCTGGATCCTCCAGAATGTGGCAATGGCTTTGTGGAAGACGGAGAGGAATGTGACTGTGGGACAATAGCGGTAAGTGCAATGTACTTTAAATTAGCAACCAGATTTGTCTGATAGTTGGTACTGCACATTGCTGCTGTTAATGATAAGTGGAGGAAGACAAGCAGGGTGAAGGTCATCTGCCCAAGGATTCATAGTATTAGCTCCCTGTGCAGAATCAGACCTTCAAAGCCATGAAAGAAAGCATTTTCCTAGATGGAAACACTTGTCAGTGCTAAGATGTTAGTATTTAATGACAATATGAAGTTAGAAAAATTATTTTCTATCTTGCACAGGAAGCAGCAGTTTCATGCTCCACAAGTATATGCCTTTTTCTGCCTCTAGGTCCTAAAAGAATGAAGAAAAAAATCTATTCAGGTAGTGTGCTAAGATGAGAAGTATTAAGAGCTTGGGGTTCATGTGCTTTTCCCATGTATTCTGTTCTGTGTGTGTGTGTGTGTTCCCAGGAGTGTGCCAGTGAAGGAGGAGAGTGCTGCAATACCTGCACCCTGACCGCGGGCTCCCAGTGCAGCAACGGGCTCTGCTGTCGGAAGTGCCGGGTAAGGGCAGCGACCTTCACTGTAGCAGCCTGGTGGGAATGCATCCTGGTGGCTGCAGGCACTACACCACATGTATTTTCCCTTGCAGACCTTGTGATTACTCTTCTGAAAGCTTACCTTTTAAAACTGGCTGAAATCTGATTTTTCTGAGGCTGTACTCTATCTTTTAGGCTTGGCTTTTTGGGGCAGGGACTGTAATCAAATGCAGAGGTAAATTGAATCCTTCCAGTTTCAGACAAGTTTGAATCAGGTTGAAGTTCTATGAGATCTCATTAGACATCCTTGCTTAAAGGATACATTAACCATAAAGGTTTCGTTACATGTCCCTTTTTTTCACTATGAGGATGGTGAGGCACTGGAACAAGTTGATTAGAGAAGCTGTGGATGCCCCATCCCTGGGAGTGATCAAGGCCAGGCTGGATGAATCTTTGAGCAAGTGGAAGGTGTTCTTGCCCATGGCAGTGAAGTTGGAGCTAGATGATCTTTAAGGTCCCTCCCAACGCCAGCCATTCTGTCATTCTTTGAACATGCACACCCTTATCCAAGTGCTACTCCCAATGCCATATGTGTTGCTCTGGATTTGCCCCATGAGACTGAATGGGAAAATCATACCACAGAGTGTCTGAGGGAAGGATAGAGTAAAAATCACAAAAGCACAGCCAGCAGAATTACTCAGAATGATTCATCTAAAAGACACCTGACTTTAGTTTCAGTTTGGTCTGCCTGTGTGTCCTTATGTGTGGACTGACTGAAATCCCGTTGAGTAAAGGGAATCAAACCCTATGTAAACTGTAAGTTATTCTTCTTGATACATCAGTAAATAGTAAAAGGAGGTTTAACCAGATCGTGACTGTAAGGGAGCCATGTTAAATATGACTTCAAATAGTTGTTTGTACTCATTTAGTAATAAAGATTATTAGTATTAATGTAGTTAAAACTGTGGTGTACTGTGGGTGATATTTTTATCTTTGTCTCTGCGCATTTGAGGGTTTCATTCCCTTAGGAGGATCATTAATAATAACTGTGGAACACATTCTTGACTTTGTGCTCATCCTAATGTTAAAAAAAGAAAAAGCACAGATTATGCTGGAACAGATCACATTTCCCTAAGCACATTCCCTTTTAAAATGTAATAATAAAACATATCAGCAGATTACCAGTGTAGGTGAATTTTGCTCAAGAATCCAAGTCATATAGGCACCATATTAAAGGCTATCAGAACAAAACAAAGCTTTTGTATACCTACCTTATTTTTTTGCAAATGAGAGAAGGGTTTATCTCCTTTCAGAGTGGCAAGGGTGAGTGAATGAATAGAAAAGTAGAATTTTACTACTGTGTTTATCAGGACAACTCAAAAGACTATATATAATAGCTCCCAAACTTGAGGTTACCTTCCCCTGTAATATCCTGCCTGAAAGCAGGAGTGAAGGAGGGGTTGCAAGCAATACATGGTTATTATGCATCCCAGAATCCTGTAGTATCTCTGACAACGTTTGTGTCTATCTGCATTTTTCCAGTGACTGGTAGAAAAAAGAAGCTGAGGGCTTAGAAAGTACCATAGTCCAGCTCTTCCACTGTTGTGTGCCTGTTCACACCAGCTTGGAGTTAACAGCTGTCCCCCGAAAAATGCATGTGCATGCAGATCAAAAAAATAAAATAAAAAAATCACAGGCCTGCAAAATGAACTGGGTATCAAAGTCTTAAGAAAACTTTGAGGAAAAATAAGGACTCTGTAATATGCCCATACCAGAAACACTAGTAATTGCCTAAATGAGATGTCTTCCTTCTTTTCCAGGTCTTGAGACTTAACACATAATTCTTTAGCCAAAATGTCTATATTAGGTCACTGGTACACTTTTCATTGTTAAATATCCAGTCCCTTAGAAAAGGGTGTCAAACTGTACAGAATTCAGTACATTTATTAATAGTTCCTGTTCTGCAACAACAATGGGGGATTAAAATAACCAAGGTGTTTATATGTAGAGCTCTGCGGTGTTCTTCATCCCTAGAGAGAAGATCAGGATGACTTCTTCTGTTCTGTAAAGAAGAGTAAAATAGTCCCAAAAAGGCATAGTGACCTGGTGGGATAATTGTCCTGGTTTAAGGCAAATTTGAGAGAGAACCTCTAAAGGCTTTCCTCTAGAAAGCAAATTCAATCAGACCCTCCCCCAGCTGGTTCGGGAAAAAGACTTCCTTGGAGAAAAGTGGAAAAATGAATAATGCTGCCAGCCACTGCAGTATTGGTTTGGACACTCCCAGGGGTCCTCTGTCCAGGAGAGACTTCTCCTGCTCAGCTCCACAATCCGTGCCCTTGGGAGGGGGTACCTCAGAGAGTGGCACCACTTGCACCAGTAAATGGCTTGAGTGGTGCAGCATACACACCAGGGAAAGGAGAGTCTTCCCACTTCAGTCAGCATATGAATATTTCCCATTTTTTATTTTAGATAAAACTGTAAGGAAGTATTGCATTTAAGGCAAGATATGGAGAAACCAAGACACTAATTTCCTGTGCTTTCTTTTTCCAGTTTGAACCTAAAGGAGTCTTGTGTCGAGAAGCAGTGAATGATTGTGATATTGCAGAGAACTGCACAGGAAATTCCAGCCAGGTGATTTTTGTGCCTTCTATTCATGAAACAAAAAAGCCCCACCTGTAATATCAAAATCACTATGAATGTTTTGTATAGTATGGTGTATAAAAATTGTGTTTAATCTGTTGATGCTGAAACAAACAGAATGTTACTGAAATGATTTTTCATATGACTTTTGTTGTATACTTTGCTTTCATGCTTGTCTGACCTATGATCTATTACTTATTTTCTCTTTCTATAGTGTTCTCCTAATATCCATAAAATGGATGGATATTCATGTGATAACAGACAGGTAATGAGGACTTCAGTTTTGTTTAAAGATTGCTTTTTATGGATTTTGTTTTAGGATCTTTGGAAGTCACCTGGGACAGTTTTGCTAACATTCATGACTTTTGGATGCTAGTCATATTTTTAATGAAATGAAGATAAAGAATCACATATTCTTTGCCTCAATATAAAGCGTGTGACTAATCTTTGCATTATAGAAATACATATTTTGGAAAATCAAGTAATTTGAAATATTTTCTGTATTTTTTTTTCTTTCTTACTAGGGTATTTGCTTTGGAGGAAGATGTAAAACTAGAGACCGGCAATGTAAATATATCTGGGGTGAAAGTAAGTGAATGTTTCTGTTTCTAAGTTGGTTGTAATACATGTGACTTGAAAGACTATCTTAGCTAAGAAAAATTATGGAAGAGACATACTGAGAACCATTGAAAATATCTAGAACAGTATGTCTCTCTTTTTCTTTCCCCCATCCTTCTGTCTTTCCATCCCCATTTCCAGCTCTTTCTCTAGTGTTGGTTAACTTGCTGACTGTTCTGAAATCTGAAACTTTAGTTCTCATTAATAACCATCTAGGGAGCCTATACTCCTGTTCATTAGTTTATTTCAGTGGGGACATTCTTGACCAATAAACGCTCATCTATCTGAACAAAATTTAACAAAAGTCCTATGAAGGCATCATAAAGCTTTTAACTGAGATGAGCACTGTGCAGAGTTTCATGGGCCACCTGCAGATCATGGTGTGTCAGTTTGGGAAGCTCTGCTTGCTTTGATTGTGCATCCCCATTTCTCAGGACATGGCTTTTCAAAGTCATCATCTTAGAAGAGATTTGTTTCTGTTTTTAGAAGTGACAGCTGCTGACAGGTACTGCTATGAGAAGCTGAATATTGAGGGAACTGAGAAAGGAAACTGTGGAAGAGAAAAGGACTCTTGGATACAGTGCAATAAACAGTAAGTTGATCCATTTAGAAAGCTACTAGAATGAGGTTCTTACCCCTGATCCAGTTCTTAAGCTGGCATGAAGAGACTCAGAAAGCCTCCTATGGATCAGATTTCTGACCTTCTTCTGCAGACCTTTGTGCAAGAAGTGCTGGAGGGAGTAGGGTGCCAAGAAGAGTTGATCCCTGACAAGAGAACACCATCTGAGCTTGGGAGAGCTTGGACTAAAAGTGGTCCTAGTACTCAGTGAGGGTTAGCAGTGCTGAGGAGAGAAGCCTTTGGTTTCACATCTTGGTGTGGTGGTCACTTTTATGCTGTGCCATTGCATTGATATGTTTTGTCCACTTTTCATGGTATTGTAACTTTCCAAGTATATTCCTGCAAGTCGCTGCCTAAAGCATTTTTTCACATTCTGCATATATGCAGTTAATTATTTCTGCCAATTTCTGAACCTTTCACCAGTCCTTATCAAACTATTTTTTCAGATTTCTCCATTCTGTCCATGACATTCGATTTCTAGTTCTGCCTACGGGTGAACTAATGTTCTTTCCCACTTTTTAACATAGTTTTGATAACCTTATTTCTGTTCCATTACAAATTCATAAGTAAAAAATATTCAGTGATATGGGAGATGTCAGACCCTTCTATTCTGTCAGTGCAAAAGTCTCCACACATGAGTAGTGAAGTTCCTTCAGCAGTTGAATTAAACTTGATGTCTATAGTTCCCTTACATATGTGTCCCATGAGAGTGTATTTAGAACCAGTATCTACTGTTGCTCTTCTCTGCACCAGTTACTGTATCTTAATAGATCACTAAATCAGTTTGGTGTGGTTTGTTCCTGACAGCTCCCTGCTTGTTATTACTCGAGGAATTTTTGATAATGTGGTATAAGAACAGAGTTTTCCCAATCCAACTTCCAAGGGAAGAATTTTCTTGGGAAACAGCATCACTTATGGGAGTTATTGTCAGCGGGAGAAAAGCAAGGAATAACAAATAGGTTACCAAGCAAGTGGTCATATTTTTGATTGTCCATTTTCATTGAATTTTAGTTTTTATGAGTATCTGTTTATTCTTTCAATGCAGGGATGTGCTTTGTGGATACCTTCTGTGCTCCAATATATCCAGTGTGCCCAGACTTGGAGAACTTGATGGTGAAATCACAACATCAGTCTTGCACTATGGAAAAGTCTACAATTGCAGGTAATTGGAAATCCTGAAAACAGAATGAACAATATCCATCTTTCACAGAAAAGCAGCTTTCTCATTCCTAAGTGGAGAAAAACTGTTTCCATTAATTTTTTTTCCCTATTAACACATAACCATTATTTCAGTTCAACATTTGTTAAGCTTCAGAAAATTAACTGCCTCTGGGGCAGTTTCGCAGTCGCCTCAGTAGTTAATTTTACCTGTAGAGACGTAATGCTCTTCTCAGGCCCTGTGATTTTACATTCTTTAATATTTGCCAAGTACTTTGTGTTCCCAGAATACTTAGACATATGCCTGCACTGCCAAAGTTAACTGGTAGCCTAATTCATTCTATATTGTAGCTGAATTGTAATTATAGATGTGGTATGTTTTGATAGCTTCACACAACTGTGAGTCGAAATGATGTCCTAAACAAGTAAACTGAGTTTTGTCTAACTCTAGTTGTTTCACAGGAAAAATGGTCCTTGTGTTCATGATTACATTTGTTTGATGTAGATAGTCTTCAGTTTGTTTCATGTTAGCCCGGTGAGGTCAGTAAGCCAACACTTACTCTTACCTGGTCCTGGACATTGTGCAGCACACAAATGCAGGCCCAGGGCCCAGTGTCTCAAGCAGTCCCATCTAAGCACAGCTCAAGTCTCCAAGGTCCTCTTGACTGTCTTGCAGTGGTGGCCACGTGAAGCTCGATGAGGACACGGACCTGGGCTACGTGGAGAACGGGACGCCGTGTGGGCCGGACATGGTGTGCCTGGACCATCGCTGCCTCCCCACCGAGGCCTTCAACTTCAGCACCTGCCCAGGCACTACCGACAGCCAGATCTGTTCAGGACACGGGGTATGCTCTTGCAGCCTTTAATGCTTTTTGTTGGTTTTGCTGAGTACCTGGCCTTGTGTAGTCTACTAGCTGGACCTTTCAGGAAGCCAGCAGTGTGACTCCAGACATCATAAAACTGGAGAAATTTTTGAAAAAGAAAAGGGAAGGAAGTACATAAGTAAATATAATGCATTCCCATCCAGGCATCTTAAACAATGAGTCATAGTTAGTATGTATTAGTTTTACAGAGTTTTGTCAATCAATGATTTTGCTCATTTTTGCTAACTTGATTGGTATTTCCTTCAGCAACACGCTGGAGAATAAATACAGAGGTTTTATGAACTGAGAAACTTGGGTCTCTGTTCTTCCAGAGACCTTCTCTTTTTAATTACATAAATAGCCAAGAAGATTCATGAAGTTGTTGATGATGTTGGATTTTCTGGGCTGAGAGTTCCTTTACTCTGGAAAAGAGGGCAGAGAGCTGTCTCTTGGCTAGTTTCTCTGCTCGGTGTGCAGTCTGTGGCTTTGCCATGGCCCTGGCGAGCCCCCTTGTCCCTCACACAGTTTGACACAACGGCCAGGGCCCTGTGACTGGGCTGAGATCAACGAAGTTGTTCTCTCTTAATGTCTTTTGTCTTGTACACTGCATTAAAACTTCCTTATTTATCTGAAATCATGCACTTCATCATATTTTGAAAAAAAGGTCATTAAGGTCAGTCTCCCAAAGCAATTATAATTGGTTCTATTAAATATAGATTACGTTAAAGTATGTACTGAATAAACATTACATCTATTTATATGAAACATAGTAGCACATTTAATGCATTTACACCTAACATAAATTAAAAATTTCTATATATTAAAAATTATTTTGCAAAATTTTGTGAGCAGTAAAATCATGGCTTTATCACTGTATAGGTACAGTGATATCCCTATACTTAAGGTATTAATTATGGGAATGGATGAATAATCTGATTTTTTTCTGAGCTACACTTTTGACTGCAGGTTTGTAGCAATGAAATAAAGTGTGTCTGTGACCGATTCTGGGGAGGAGATGACTGCAGTTCTCACATCAAAGACGATCTATTTTTTGATAAGGATGCCATCAATAAAGGTATGTTGTTATAATTTTTACCAGCAATTGAAAATGCTTGGATTTGAAGAAAGTTCATTGAGCAAAAGTAGGTCTCCTACTCTTTCAGTTAGTACAGAACATGCTGCTGCTGCAGGAGCCTCGTTCCCCTCTCTCCTCCCACAGCAGAAGCACTGTAAAGTGTAAAAGAAGTCTGTAAATGAAGCCTCAGTCAGTGCCTATTTGGGAACTGGTATCAATGGGTCCAGTTCCACCATGCTTGTCTCAGTCATCTGAGTGGCCTTATTAGGCATATTGATAGATTAGAACAAGCAAAAGATTACTGGAACATTCCATATCTAGACAGAAAGGTAATGCCTGACTTACATTTTTGAAGCGGAAGTTTTTATTCTGCTTTAGTCTTGCATACAAAAGAAAGATACATTGTGGAAAAATGAGATTGTAAATTCTGGTCATTAGAAATCCTTTGGAGGGGACATCTTCCAGAATCCTTAATTTGATTAATTTATTCAGCTGTGGAGAGGTGGTGAGCAAAACCAAACAAGTAGTCACTTTTATTCCATGGATTTGTTAGGGCAGGTTGTAAGGATGTAATCTACAGCAGTTTAATATTGATAATACTTTTTTGGCATACCTGGCACAGGTTTCCTGTGTAACAAGCATTCAGTTAATGGAAACAGACACAGAAGTCAAAGGTTGATTTACAAGTGGTTTCTTATGTCCATGCTATGCTTCAGGAGTTTATCACAGGTTACAATTAATCAGCCTAGTGAAAGTTGTTCAAGCTGGTTTTTGAAAGATGGTGCACTTGCTGGTTTTGTGTATTTTTCTCCTAAAACCATGTATATTTTTCATCTTTCTTGTGTTTCCAGGTGTGGTTAGCACAAATATAATAATAGGGGCTATTGCTGGCACCATTTTAGTGTTGGCTCTCGTTTTAGGAATAACTGGTTGGGGTTACAAGTAAGTACATTTTGTTCTTCTTTATAGAGTTTCAAAATATGTGTATTTCATGTGATAGCTGATTATGTTATGAAAAGACCAATTCAAAAAATCTAAAAAATCCAAATTCAACAATATTTATACAGTAACATTTTTTCATATTACCATTTTTCAAGCGATTCTTACATTTGTATGTGGTTTTAGAGAGCTTGATCCAAATTTGAAATTTATTTCTCATTTAGTAATTTCTTTTTTTTAGATGATCAAATTATGTTTTTACTGTATGTGACAAAGGAAATACAAGAGTATGATCTGATTAAATGATAAATGTTTCCTCATGATGAAGTAAATATAGCAAGATTAGCTCTCAGTCAGTCAGCAAAGCATTTAACCGTAGGCTTCATTAAATAGATGATTATATTTAGTCGGCTTAACCTGAAATTAATTCAAGCACATTTTTTGATAGGAAAGATCTGCAATTTGCAAATAAGGCTCAAGTTCTCTCCTGGTGTAGAGATGTCAGTGCTCACTGAGAGGCAAAATGGATTATATTAGCCTGATTGGTCTTTTCGTTTTCAGTTTTAATTATTTTGTGAATTTCTTATAAAACCAGAGGGATTTATGGTTTTTTTTGTTTGGATTTTATATTATTTATTTTTTTTTAATTTTTTTTTTTTTTTTTTTGCTTGTAGTAAAAAAGATTCAAGGGACTAACTTTATAATCTGTGTTTAAATGAGACTGTCACTTGAAGTCATTGGTCCCTAGGTCCTTGTTGTGCTTGGAGGGCAGGGCCGGCTCAGCTGCAGGCAGTGCTGTGGCTGGGGCACAGCCCCAGTGGTTTGGCACAGCAAAGTGGCACAAAACCCACTGGTTTGCCAGACTGAGGTGGGCTGAGGGCAGCTCAGAAATATGTAAGGAAAGAAGCATTTGGAATAAAAATCGTGAAGATGAGGATAGTAGAAAAGTCGGTTATGCTGTTTTGGTATATCACCCTCAGCTTCTGGCAGTATCTGAAAATCTGGACTTTTATTTAGATTAAAACTGTAAAAGTTAAGGGCTCATTTTGAGATCACGTCTAGCCAGTGGGATTACTTTTTGGAGGTTCACTTCCAAAGGTGGAGAGTGCACCTTTCACTAGCAGCTTCACAGTGAACAGGCTTAAATCCAGCATGAACTGCACCTTACACTCAGTGCTGACAAGCCATCAACATGAATATATTTTTATTGTTTATTCTGATGTAGCATATTTGTAAGTATGCTTATTTCAGAAGTGATTTCGTAGAAATATTTTGAGCAAAGATGTCATTCTGTATACAGTGCTTTTCTTTTTACATTTTTTTGGTCTTACTGACCACGTGTACCTGCATACTAAAAACTCGTTTTTCTTCCTTTCTCTTCTGTTTATATGGAAAGAAACTACAGAAGACAGAGGTATGTGATAAAAGTAGTGGAATGTGTTTTAGAAATCTCTTTTTCTTTTTCTTCTCTTTTGCTCCTTTACATACTACAAAGAAAATATTGAGATAGGTTATCATATTTTAAATAATATATGAAATCAGTATTCTATAATTCATTGCTTGAAATCCTGATTTCACTGGACTCAGTAGCAAAAACCAATGCTTTTTATACTTCTGCAATAGACTGTTTTATTTAGGAAAACAGGAGAATATTTCCAATAAGAGACACTGAAAATCAGCTATTAGAGACTAAAGTGTTCTTGGGAGGCTAAGAACTGAATAATTAATATTAACATGATGTTCAGAAGCCTTTTGAGACAAATTAATTCCTGGAGCTTCTTTGCAGTTAAAAATACAATGCAATTAAATTGCTGTGTGGACAAAGAGCCCATTCTTTCCTGTCACCCTGTTCAATTGATTCATAGCTAAAGCACAGTACTGGCTTCAGCACAAGGCTGAGCTTTCATCATTTCAAGCTTGTGGCCAAAAATAAACTGATTTCCTAGTGACTTGCATTTGGCTCCTGGAAGACCACCTCCCTTTGATCAGGCATCTGCCTGGCAGATGGGTCTTGTGGGAAGGAGTTGGCTCCTTCCTCTCCCAGTCCCCAACAGATAAGAGGATTTCTCAAATTCCCCTGTTTTCTGCCTGTATCGTTGCCTTCTTTGCTGCTTTGTTTGTTGCTGCTACCCGTTGTGCTTGTTCTCCATTTCCCTTTGTGTAGTGCTTTCTCTGCCAGGCTCAAAATATTTGTAAGAAGTGGACAAGCACTGTCAAGTGCTGGTTGTGTGCTCCAGGGTCAGATAGGCCACAGGTACAGTAACAAGTCAAAGGCAATGCTATTGAAGTCAAGCCTTATGCAGAGGTTGGTGGGTAGGGAATGCCACCCAGCTCAAGAAAGGCAGACTTTAAGGGTTTGGTGCTGCTTAGTGGAAGCTGGTGTATCTATAAATGGAGACTAACATGGCCATCAAGTCATTCTGCTGTGGATGTTTCAGTATTGGCTGAGGACAGAGCAGAAAAAACCTTGAAACAGACAGAGTCCACCCCATGTATGTTTGCATTGGAATATTAGAGAATGTAACTTCTTCAGATATCTTCATCTCCAGAAATTACTTTATGGCCAGAGAGCTGTGAGTGTGCAGCCAGTCTGCAGCTGTGTGTGAGAGCACAGGCAGAGGTGGAACCAACATAAGCTGAGGCTCCTGAAGGTAATGGAGGACTCCATCATTTTAAAGATGAGGAAGATATTTAGTAACTAAATCTCCTTCATGCATAAAATTAAATTCTGTAGGCTGACTTCTAAATAGAATATTTTTGAATATGTACAAGGAGTGCTTCATAAATGAAAAAACATACCCACCAGATTGTCCAGAAAGTCCCTTGAAAAAAAAAAAAGGAAAAAAACCCCACCAAAAATTACTCTTTAAAAAACAATGAAAACAAGATATTATAATATTTTTTAACATGGTATAAGGATTATACTTGGTACTAATAAGCAGGTAAAACAAGTAAACTGAAAGTGGTAAATGGAGCTAATTAGCAAGGATTCTGCCAGATGGAACAGTGTGGCTTTAAAGGACACAGCTACATGGGAGAAGTTATATCTGATGGAGTAGCAAGAGAGCAGTTTGCTAGAGGAACCCTGGGGAGTGAGCTGCATACCCATGTGCCAGCTGAGGAATGGGACAAGAACTGAAACTCCAGAGGTGTTAGAAGATGGAGAGTGGAAGTACTGCATTGCACCAATGATTTATGTGCCATATAGTTGGATACTTTACATAGCTCAGAAGCATTAGAAATCCAGATATGGAATGGAGAGGTCCCAGTTTAGTTCTGTAGTTGGACACAATCTGAATATGAATCAACCTGATAAGTGTGCATCTTGATAGGAGCAGGCTGTAGCAAAAATATCTTGGAAAGTGTGAGGTTGAATAAATACTGATGCTGGTATTATGAAATAGTCAACTGTCAAAGTAACTACTTGTACTTAGGAGGATTTTTAAACCTGGTGGAACTATAACTGGAATATTTGCATGGCAGGTATTCTCTGCTGGCAACGAATCTGCAAAAACTTTGCATAGCTTGATTAGAACTTTCTAATACACAGATAGTTTTATCTTTTTTTTTTTGTACCATAACTGAGATTCTAGTTCTGGAAAAGGATAAATTATTACATTACTGTTGTGTGTCTTGGCAGATTGAGTCTACTACTGTGGTAACCAGGAGTAGCTGAGAATTTCTGACACTGGTATTAGTTCCCTTACACAAGAATTCAGTTGAAAAACTGGAGGTTTTTATCCTCCTGAGATTTAAGCAGCTCAACAGGTTGTTACTCTTGAATTCTATCATGATCACAAAAGTTAAATGGTAAGCATTTACCTCAGTAGGGAAAAAAACATTCACTGTTCCTGAGCTCCTCTTTGATGCAGGCATGTATTCAGCTTAGGCTCAGTACTGGTGCTTTTTGCAACCAGCATGATGGGCTATTTGAAATGTCTGGACTGGTTATCCAGTGTCTCAGGAATCACTAACTGTTCACTTTGAAAATTGTGGTCAGAGTTAACATTTTTCCTTGTTTTCTCTTTCCAAAACCACATAATCCACTCTTCTGCTCATAACAGAAGTGTGTGGGAGTTTTCTCTCAGATGGTTGAATTATTTATTAATAGCTTTATTGTGTGTGGTTAACAGGTTTTCTCAAGGATTGCTATCCTTGCCTCTTTCTTTTAAACTAATGTTCATGCATGTTTGTGTGCATTCTAGTTCCTGTCATGTTTTCTGACTCTACAATGTTTATTACACTTCAGACAAATACCCCAGGGAGATTATGTAAAAAAGCCGGGAGAGGCCGACTCTTTTTATAGCGACATGCCTCCTGGAGTCAGCACAAACTCTGCATCTAGTTCTAAGAAGAGGTCTGCTTTTCTGTCGCATTTTCAGATTTCTACCTGTTCCATCACCCATTATTCCATTAGTCAGAACATTTCATTGTTTTGCAGCAGGTTTGACTCTTTCTTCTTTCTTTGTGGAATGTTTGAAATAGCATCCTTTTTGCTTTGATTACTGATTTTTCTCCTATGTCCTAGTTGTTAATTAGTATGATTAGGCCATAAAAAAAATTTTGCATTGTAAACCAATTTTTGTTTAATAAAATTTTCATAATATCCCTGCTTGAGAATTCATTTCAAGTAGACTGTAATAATAATTACTGGCTAAAAAAAAAAAAAAGAAACAAAATGCCAAAAACTTTTTTAATCAGTGTCATGTAATCAAAGAAAAGGAACATTGTCTTTCTTCAATAATAGTTATAACATAAAATGTTAAATATAAATGTTATTTTTATATCTTTATTTGTCAGTGTCATTAATCCAGTGTGTTGACTTAGATTTCTGCTGTCTCATATTAAAGATGATAGTGATTGCATTTTATTCACTTACTAGACTAGCATACTAAATGGTCACTAAGTGTTATCTTAGAAAATAATTCTACAAAGACTTTCTGCAGTTTTCTGTTTGCTGTTATTAAATTAGAGAGAATTAGGTTTTGCCCTAGATCAGATTGCACTAATTCCTTTATTATTCCAGTTGCCTAAAAAACTCAACATTTTAAAAGGGAAGATTCATTTAAAAGTGTTGAGAGCCATTTGTAATTGCTAAGATCACAATGCTCACTGTTCCTCTGCAGTAAAAGATTCTTTATATGAAAATCTCCAGCTAGCACTATAAAAGAATTTGTGAGAAGCACTGCATCCTAGAGGAACTGACAGTCATGAACTGCTTCACAGGAAAACTGCAATTCTCAAGTCTTGTCCCACTAAGCAGCCTACAACTGTGCAGTTGATGAAGCCATTTTCTTTGCTATTATTTCATTTAAAGAGAAATGTATGGATGGGGCACATATGTGGTGACATTTGCTATTTTGCTATTTGCTTGATCTTATATACAACTTCATTCAGTTTATTCTAATGACTATCTTATTAGGAAAACTCCAGTAGTGATTACTTAATTATCTCTAATTTTTAAATTCAGCTTTTTAGATGTATGGGTTGATTTTTTTCAGAAAGCAAGCATTAATCTTAAATGATGCACTGTTTGTGTTAGAGAATCTATTTTAAATTGGTTCAAATTTTGAAAGTCTTGGGAAAGCAAGTTTTCATAGCTTTGTCTATCAGGTCTAAATACCAGTTTAAAAAAAAGTTATTTTTAAATACTGTAATTTAATGTGTTTCTTCTTTCATGCAGTATCTGTGTTTCTTTTCATACTTCATTTATTTCATGTGTCTCTCTTTATTATTTGTTCCAAAAAGCTAATGGTTTCTAAGGTCTGTCTGTACTAGAGAGTTTTGTTGTTCCCACCACCAGTTCAGGTATGTTGTGCCACTGTCAAGTCTGGAAAAGTAAGTCTGACAAATATTCCATTAACATTGTGATACAGCTGACATAGTCCTTCCATTTGAATTCCCAGAGTGCTACCTCCTACCTTCCAAGCTGGTTTTGATTTGCTCTGTGTGCTGGTATGGATGGCATCTCTTGGGAGATGTTAGAGTGTCTGGGCCATCAGCTGCCTGGGCTTCTCCATGCTGGAAAGCACTACAGAATGTTAGCTGGTATTCAGAGGATGTTCAAGGATTAAGACATAACTTTATGATAACTCTTGCTATTATGAAATAGCAAACACCAAAACCATGATATAGCAAGACATTCCTGAACCTGAAAGTGACCTTGAAGAGGAGGAGGAAGTGTTTGAAAATCTGTCAGTGGATCTGTTGTTTCTCAGACCTTTCATGATGTGATTAAGTTTGAATTACTGAAACCCTTGGCTCACTTCAGTGTGACCGTGATTAGCCTGAGCTTCTGAAAACTGAAGAGCATCTCTCAGATGCCCCCAAGGAAAGCAGAGACTGAAAAATGCGAGTACCAGACTTAAAAACTACAAAAATAGTTCCTTTAAGCAAGACTTTGTAATATGTAAGTCATCTATTGTGGATTTTTCAACTTCCTCTTCTCTTTTGGAAGTAATTGTAAATCTCATGGCAAACAGCTGACAGCAGCTCTAGTTCAACAAGAGGCAGCCTGTTGCAAAACCCCACATGTTGGACATCGCCACATACATCTCTGGCTCTTAAAAGGAATGCAGGAGGAAAGAAAAAACAGTTTGCACCAAGCACCTAGATAAAAAGACTATTTTTGGCTTTGAGTTTAGCATTAGAAGTATATACTGCAGCTGATAAAATATAAGCATTCAAAATTAGCAAAAATAATGCAGAGTTACCTCTCCCCTGGCACTACCAGCTCTGGGTGGGAGGATGCTCGTCACAAACTCCTGAGCCCCTGAGACTGGTAGCAGTGGGTTGAGGGAAGTCGTCCTGGCTTTCCTGCAGCAGTATAAGAAGGGAGTGGGCAGGTGGGATGTGCTTGACTGTGAGATGAAAAAGCCTCGAAATGAGCACAGTAGTAAGGGCATCTTCCATCTAGGAACTGAGGCAGAGCTGCAAATCCAAAGGAAATCTGGTGTGCGCCGGTGTTTGTGCATTCCACAGCAGAAGAGTGAGAAAGCAGTGCTGATGCCTGCCCTTGAATGTGGGCTCATGGAACCACTGCAGGGACAGCTGCAAGGTGTAACTGCAGAGTTTAATCAGAAATCCTGGATGCTCTGCTAGTGCAGACAGACCTTAGGCTGTGTTTTGTCACTGGCCTCGGGAATGTGACCAAACCACTGAGCTAACATTGATGTGAGCCAATACCCTTAACAATAACCGCATCTGAGCCCTCCTATTCCAGGTCAAATGGATTATCTCATTCCTGGAGTGAAAGGATCCCAGACACAAAACATATTTCAGACATTTGTGAAAATGGGAGGCCTAGGAGTAATTCTTGGCAAGGTAAGTGTGAACCACTGTGCTGGCCAGAGTGGAAACCAGCCTCTGGACCACTGCTGCTCTGCTGAAAGGTTAGCTGATCTAAGGACAGCAGTATGACTCCTTAAAATTGTGCTAATTGTTATTAACTTGGAATTAGGATTTAGCAGCACCCTACGTAAGTGCCTTTTTTGCACAGTGCTTTGTCACAAAGACATTACACTTAATTTCTCCCTCCAGTGTGAGCTAAGATGAAAAAGAGAAAGAAATCTATTCACTATTGACAGCTTATGTGATTTTGTCAGGCAGTGTTAAGTGTTTTTCTTGAAGTGTAGTGATTTCATCAAATAACAGCTGAAATAATACATTTCCTCTGTGCAGTTGCAGCAAAAAGTAGAGAAAGCTAACCTAAGTGTCTGAGATAATTCAAGAGGAACAGACCTGTGAGATTTAAATGGTTAAAATTAAGGTTAATGGTTTAAAGTTAAAGGTAGCAGATCTTTTGCTATGGATGCAAAAAGAATATACAGTTTGGCATGGGGCAGGTGAGTTTCAAGTTGTTTTACTGTCTTTGTCCTTTGATTTCTTTCAGGTAATATAGGAGGAAACAGAAAGAAAGTCAGAGGCAAAAGATTTAGGCCACGGTCTAATTCAACTGAGTAAGTCTGAATTTAAAAAAGCAAAGCCAAAAAGTAGAGTTTTCATATTTGTTTTTTGTAGATGGAAATTAAGAGTACTGAAAAGTAGACAGCTGCGTTTTTGCTCTGTGGCCCATTCTGATTGCTGACTGATAATCCTGGTAAATTGTTTGGCTAATGTATTTCAACCTCTTTTGATGTATTCTTTAAAAATTAACTATTAATTTTCTTTTTTTATGTAGGCTTCCTCACAGTCGTTCCCATAGCAATTCCCAATGATGGTGGCAGCCTGCACCATCACTGCAGGCTTTTGTCTACAGTAAACTGCCATTGCTGAGTGTATCCTGGTTCAATACTGAGTTTCTGATAACCTGACTGTTTCCTACCCTTGTCTTCACCTTGGGTTGAGCCATTGCAGAGTTAGAGATTTGTATCTCTGCATACCTTCCTGGAGGTTTTAGGAGAGATATCTGTCTGCTTTGAGAGTACCTTGAAGTTTGCCATTGTAAGCCTGAAACAGCCAGTCTTGACTAAGCGTTGGTATAAATGGGTAATTAAAGTCTCTACCAAGTGACAGATCCCCAGACTTTTCCACTACAGCTGAGAGTTGCTGGCTTATTGATTTATTGATTACATTTCCTAAAGAGCCCATGTGCGCAATGCTTCCCACACAGGAAGAGCCTTTCTTATGTACTTAAGCCTGTTGGTTCAGGCCCCTCTTGTGAATGAGTGGTGAATGGCTGGAAAGCTCTGGGCTTGTCAAAAGCACTGGCCTGCTCTTACAGCACTTACACCCACATGAATGGCCCCTTCTTTGACATTGATGGCAGTGACAGTGTCCTTCCCCATATCATGACTACTAACTTTGCACCTTGATGGGCAAATGGGCTTGATACCAACCCTGCTGTAAGCTAATAATGCTAACTGCTCCCTGGGCCCCATTTTCTTTGGTTTGGGGATTTTGAGTTTGTTCTGAAACTTTTCTATCATCTACAGTGCACTGTCTTGAGGTGAGTAGGCTCAAAAAGGGTTCCTAGAGAAAACCCTATATTACAAATTACAGAAACAATACTTCGATGCACATTGCAATTATAACATTGCATGGTCAAAATGGCATCATGGAATCAGAAATTTTAGCCCTTGGAGGAGTTTATCTCAAGAGTCTCTGTGCTCTTTGTGCTGATAAACTCTGAAATGTTATTTTGCTTGTTTTCTTTTCTCCTTGCATGAGATAGTTTGATAAAATCAAAATTAGCCTGGCTAATCTGCCAAAAATGCAAATGAGATTTGCTCTGAGAACTTTGGAGCATTAAATAAGCAGGTAGAGAGAGATATTGTGAGTTGGAAATATTTTTCCCTGTATATTTGTTTCTCTTTTAAAGGTGCCCCTGAATTTCCACCTAATTCTCTGCTTTCCTTCTTGCTGCTTGTTATGGTCGTGTCTCAACCCAGCAGCAGCCCTGATGCTAGAGGGAGGAGGCTTGTACTTCCCAAGGGCCATGCAGCAACCTTTCAGGGATGAAGCACAGTGTCTGTGCTCCTGGGAGAGGCCTGCCAGGCAGGAAAATACTCTTTCCCCTTATTGGGTCTGTCCTGGACTGCACAGACCTGAATGGCTTGTCCGAGTCTCCTTGGCAGTCCTGTCACCAGCTGGAGAGAGAGCTCCCACTGAATGATCCTCATGCTGTGTCAGTTCAGTGGGGAATGGAGAGAACTGCCAGGGCTATTAGACAGCAATTATGTCTCTGGTTAGAGGGACAGCTTGTTTTGCAAGGAGGGAAAATGGACTTAGAATGATCTAACTGTGACCAGCATTTAGTCATTTAGGAAAAAAAAAAAGCAACACCAGCTGCTTTGAGGATGCTGGAGAATACATGGAGGCTTTTCCCAGACCAATTTACCTTTCTACCTTGTCTGGAAAATACAGAATATTGAATCTGTTCTGAAACAGTATTTAGAAAGTCAGCTTGTGTGACCCTTAGGAGTCCAATAAAGCATACTTGTTGATGTGGAAGAAAAAGGATAACAGTATTGGTCTCCTGTAATAAGCAGACTGTAGTTAACCATTATAAAATTGTGTTTATTAATGCCATACCTTGTGCAGAATTCAATTTTTTTAAGCAGGAGCACACTGGTGTGGTTGCCTACAAATATACTTGTATGCATGGGTCTGCAGTAACTGCACACATTATGCACAGGGTTTTTTTTGTATACAGCAAAGAATCAAATAGAAATGTGCCATTAATAATTTAAACAAAATATCTTAAGGACTGAGCAAGGTTTGAAGTCTGCAGCCTTCATGAGCAGCACTGACAGGGAGTTGCAAACACTTTGGGCAGCTCCTGAAAAATGTCCTGCTCACACCTTTGTGCGACCCTTGCTGCTAGCATACATGAACAAGGCTTATGCTAAGCATAGAGCTCTGAGGAGACTGCTAAAGATATTTTGAGACATTTTTAATTGGTTTTGGATGTTTGATAACAAATAATTATTCTTTATTAAAGGCAGATGGTTCATTACATGTGGAAGGAATGCCAACAAGCCAAATGCTTTTCAGAAACATGGCTGATGAAATGCCCTGATAAATAGTTCTCTATTAAAATCAATTAGAATTATCCAGGAATTATGAGAGTTTTCTGAATAAGTTGACAGTTTAATTGGGAGCTTGTGTTAAAACAGGTCCCAAAACAGATAGCAATTTGGACCTTTGTTAATTTGCACTGCTTTTCCTATAAGCATTTGTCTTCCTCGTTGTTATAACTGGTACGAACGTCTTTGGTTTAGACTTTCTATTATATATTGTCTTTTTGCAGCCGGGTAACCCATGCATCTGAGCCTGGGCTTTCTCTCGCCCACCAAATCCCTGCCCAAGGCATAAGCCCAGGGGGTTCCGACCACCCCCAAACAGGGAGTCAGGATCACAGGTCAGTCTCACCTGCCCCTGCACTCTGGGCTGCCATTTTGTCCTGTGAAAAGTCCCTTCCCTAGTATCCAATAGTTTCACTGTGGCAAAACACCGTGACTGCTTGGAGGTGCTCCTGCTGATGCAGCGCTAGCTACCCTTCCTCCTCGCCAGCCTGAGGAGTATGAGTACTCTTGAGCCCAGGTCTTTTGCCTTGTTGCATGTTGCGCTACGAGCCGAATCGAGCTGTCCGTCTAGCTCTAGGCTTATGCGTAAGGACACCTTGTTTCAAAGCAGAATTTCTCACCCAAAGGAAATGTGGTTTCTGGTCATTGCTAATGAACATGTGGCCAGAAAGATCAGCCTGAGGGCTTTTCAGTGGTATCATGTAGTGGTCTGCAGTAACTTCAGTTTAACCTTTTTGTAACAGATGGATTGAGGTAGTGAATGATGGTCTGTAATACACCCAGACCCAGGAAACCCTGCAACATGGTTGTGCAACAATTGCATGCTTTGATAGCACCTTACACTGTTTTCCAATACAGGAAGCCAGATTGGGAGTGTTTCATGGTTACCAAAAGACCCTTTCAGATGAAAAAAATGCAAGTTTAAAGTATTGCAGCGAGTGCAAGAAAATTACAATTAAAGCTAAAGCAGAAGTTTATTAGTTCCTGGTGACGCTGGCATCAGCCTCTTGCTTCACTTGTGGCTCGCCTGGTTTGCTGCGCTACTGCTTTTGATGTTTTCTTTCTCTAAGACACCAAGCTGGAAAGCATAAAGCACTCCCAATTCCTGATAGATAAGCGAGCTGAGGAAGCTACTGAGAAGCACTTGTGGCTGAGGGCGAGTACTTTCTGAGAGCTGTGGCTGTGCTTGCGCGGGGCGGGGAGGAGACGTTCCAGAGCAAAAAAGGAGCAAAAGAAGTTGAAAAAGTGCTGCTGCTTTTGTTGTCATCGTTGTTTGAAATATGGAGGGGGTTGAATGACATGATTTGGCCCAACTTTTATTCATCTGAGCAATAACTTGCAAGGCCTGTTCCCATGTGTGAGGTCATTGGAGTCACTCCCATAAATAAGGGTGGCAAGAACTGGACCAGAAGTATCAAAAATAACTTAAAGAAAAATTTTCTTTCCAATTTTCCTTGGTTAAAATTTGTTTCCTATTTCATTGTGCTAGTTTCTGTTGTATAAAAATGGTGATCACAAATAATCATTTGATTGTTGCTGTTCATATGTAACAAGAACAAACTTTAAATTGGTCCAGGCAGACTCCTGTTTTCTGCATCTCCTTTTTTTTGATGACATGACAGAAAGGGAGGAATTTGCTTATCTTGTTATTGGGAAAAATTTGTTACAAAAAAGTTTTCTTCTCCCTTGGTAATTTGTTGTCAGATAATTACACATTATCTTTATTTCATAATTTTCCTGTAACTAATATGAGTATACAACTCAGACTTTTCTTCCTAAAAAAATGTGGTTTTGGTGTTAATACTGCTTCTGTAAAACATGAGATAATTCTGCAGCCTACCTCCATTAAAGCCAAACTCCATTAAATGAACTTTGAAAATCAGAGGGTTGTTTGCCTGTAAGTGTAAAAATTGTCACTATAGTGGCAAAAACCTCAAACCTTTTAAAACGATGAGGCTGAAATTCATTCCTGTAAAAAGGGTCAAGCCCAAGATTCTGTGGTCTCTTAGGCATTATCTTGCAATTTATCTAGATGGGTGCAAAAGTGTGTCTTTGGTAAGCAAATGTCATGATTGAAGTCAAAATGCCCCTTCATCCTTATTTTGAGATGATGAGGGAGTTCAAACCATGAGCTTAATGCTGGCCCTCTGCATAGGAGTGAATTTTACCCTTAAGGCATTAAATGAATGATGTATCCCAAAGAGTTTCCAGATTAATCAAACATATGAGTCTTGTTGTAGGTCAGATTTTCTCATGCAGTTGTACACATTGCCTAGTCCTCACCCAAATCCATACTGATTTATTTGCCATATTCACTTGCATTTTGGGGATGAAGACATCCTTGCTAAGCTTGTGCTGTGTGTTCTCAGATTTTCTATTCTTGTTCTTCTGCTTTCTCTGTTCCTTCCATTGCTTTCTGCAGGTATTTAAACCCATGGTTCAAAAGAGAATATAATGTAGCTAAGTGGGTAGAAGATGTGAATAAAAACACAGAAGGACCATACTTTAGGTATTTTGTAAATTAATTCTATAATTCTCATTTTTTAGAGCTGTTCCAGCATATACAAATATCTTGGGACTCCTATCTTGTATAAATCAATACAAGTTACTTAGGTGCAAAGGGCCCCTCTTCTTTTGCTGCATTTTGATGTCTGTTTTTGGCTTCATGTGCAATTTACAATTCTTTTTCTGAATGTTTTAATGAAGCCATTGAAAAGGGTGTTTGTAGTGCATGCGTTCCCACCATCATCTATAGCTTGTAGTAGCTTTCTCATCATTTTATGCCAAATAGTGTTTTATGGGCATGAGACATATTTATCACTAATAAAATAGTATTAACTTAAATAGAATGTTAATTTACTGAAGCAAGTGGTTTCATAACACATTGACTCTACCTACTGTCTTATATAGTGCATACTAAAATTTAAATGAAAAAGGATTAAAAAGTAGTGGCATTTTCCCCTCAGCCTGCAACAAAATAATTTATATATTGTAATTGGAAAACTAAATTTATGAGAATATACTCTGTGCTCTAATTGTCAAACTGCTAATTAATCTGTTACAAGTGAGGTAGGGTTCAACCAAAAATATAAGTTGTTTTTGAAAGGGAAAAGTGTGCATTGTCTGATACATTCCAAGTTGCAGAGAAAAAGCATACATGAGGCTGGGCCCCTGTTGGACATGAATCAAGAGACTGAGAATGTTGCAGTATATTCCCAAAAGACACAGTCCCACAGCTGAGACAGATCTGTGCATCAGCTGAAAAAATGGCCCAGCATAGGAGAGAATGGAAGCCAATTTATGACAAATTACATAAAGCAAGAACAAAATCCAGGAAGCTGACACATGTAAGATGACATATCAAAAATGAAGATAGTTACAGAAACACAAATCAAAAGAATAAGCAAAATCTTCAGCCAAAACAGTGAAGGATGGTAAGAACAAGTAAATAGAATCTTAATAATTTTGCCATACAAATAGACCTAATAATAGTGCAACAGGGCAGAAACATACACTAAATGTGTAGAGTGTGCATTTCAGAAAAAAAAAATGTGATGGGAGTTTTATCACAGGGTACTAATGAAACACTTTTATTCCAATAGTAACACTGGCAGACATTAAATGGCAGGGTAGGAATTTTGTCATTTTAGAACTAAAAATGTCCCGAAGTCTTAAAACACCATAAAATTGTTACTTTTAAAAAAACATTTCTGTTAGTTTTCAACACCTCATAAATCACAGATGGAGCAAGCTGCAGGAAAGGTTTCCAGTGAACAAATAGGAAAAATGAGTCAACTTTGGCTTGTTAGCCCTGATCTCAGTCCTGCAAAGGGATAAGAGATCCCCAATGCAAGAATCCAGGGCTTACAGGAGGTTGTTTTGATTGTGCCAGCCGGTATCAGACAAGTCTCTTGGTACCCGGACATTCCGGCAGGGAGTATTGTGAGTCTGGTTACTTCAGCACTGGGATACAGGGTCCAGGTCTGGTGTTTGCAGTTCAGCAAGCATGTTCTAGGACTGGGGAGATCTAAGCCCCGAAAAAAACATAGAAAGGACTGGAGAGCCTCAGGCTGTTCAGTTTAAGGGAGCAGCTGAACACTTACCTGACCATGAAGTCCGCATCACTGCATATGGAGCAGAATCTCTGTGTGTGGGAGGTCCTTTAGATTGGCAAACTAAGACTGATAATGACCAAAGGTAACTGGAAGCTGAAATTAGGCAAACTCACACAGGAGGTGAGGTGTGTTTTATTACCAAAACCTTTTCTAAAAATAGCCTCTTGACCTTTATTGTTCAGGCAAGGTCAAGAGCTGCCCACCATAACATAACCCCATAGCTGTCTTTCAGGTTTTTTGTATCAGAAGCCCTGTGGTAGCCATGAAGAAGCACATTGATGGAATATGAAGATAGTGCTATTTTAACACCGGTTATTTTAAATGGTTTAGTTAAACAAAGTTAAAATCTGTTTGCATACTCATAATTTGATTTTCATTTTTTTAGTATCAGTATATTTTTATTTAGTAACTAGATTAAATTGATGGGAGTGTGCCCTGTCCCTGAGGGTATTCAACTGTTACACTGAATGAGTCACATTTCTAATTGTATTTGAGATAAACCAAGCATTTTTGGCATATAGATGAGAATTAAGCTGACCCATGTGAGTTTTAAAGACTGTGTATCAGCAGAGATGAAACATAAATCAAATTTTTTGCACCACAGAAGCTTACTAATCACTGCCTGCAGCAGTAACCCTTAGAAATCAGAGAGCAACTAGAATAAATTTAGAAATCTGTATTGTCCTAATTAAATGAGGTAATAATGGGGAAGTATTCTGCAGATACATTATCGAAGGCAAAAGATCAGATCTCCTGAGATGAGTTACCATGGGTTTACAAGAGGTTGAACTACTAGTTTCTCCACAAAAATCAGGTGAAATTTTGCTTAATGTTAGCATGGACAGGAAAAGACTGTTAAGAATGGTGTGTCAGAACATCTTGTGGCTGGGTTGTGAGTCTGGGCCTGTGAATTGATTCACAAACAGAATGAAACAGATCTTACTTGATAAACTAGAACATCAGGCTGAATTCAGACTGTCCAGCTGGTATTACATTTTATGAGTCAGAGTCCCAGAATAAGATGTTTACACCAGATATTTAGCTGAGTGGTATTCATGTCGCTAATCATCTTTGCCTTCTCTGTTCTTTTAAATGTGAACTGCTGTTTTGCTTGTTTCCCTGCAGTTTTAGGAATAATATGCTGATGACTGGTGGTGTTGTAGGAAAAGTTGAAATGGAGTAAGGAAAAATGACAAAAACGCTTTGTAGGAAAATTGCAGATTTTCAGAAAATAGGGATATTAGTCATCACCAAGATTTTCTCCATCTACTTAAAATACCCTGTGCAAATCATAATTTGTCTCTCTAACACCTGATTTCCTAGTATTTTTTTTTTCTAGTCTACAAGTCTGATGGGTATTTCTATATAATTACTTTTTATAATGATAGTAATAATAGTAGCTGGTGTCTCTGGCACCAGAAAACTCCCTAGTGTGGGATTCCCATCTGTAAGAAAATAAGATCTGTGAAGAAAACTCTCATTTTCCTGCTTAAAGTCTAGCCTTGATTTTAATTTTTTGTGCCAGGCTATAACCACATAACCTCAGCAATAAAATCAGGCAGGAAGCCTCACCCTGATTTTAGCTTTGCTGTAAGGGACCTTATTTTATGACTGTACTAGTACTGCTTATTATTGTTACTGCCTATTACTATATCCACTACACAGGCTGACCTTCTGGAATATAGTTAAGGATTACTCAGAATTCTCATTGAATCTAAAAGACTTGATGGAGCCATGATTGAATCAGAAAACAAAATGCCAGAAAACCCAAACATGGCATTTCTGTTGATAATTATAAATAAAAAAGACTATAAGGCACCTTCTAAAGTGTTGAGCCACCTACATTTGATTTAATGCAAGTATTTACAATAAGTCATATTTTATGATTTGTTTAAACACAAAAGTGGTTTGCAAACAAAGGGTTTTTCTAGATGGAGACCCAGAGCACATAATCAGAAGGAAAATGGCTGTCCCATATCAAAAGGGCATCGAGAAGCGGCATGGAAGGAGGAGACAGTAGGCTGTCATTTGCCTCCTATTTCCAATGTTCTTTTGTGGCCTTGATTTTTTTCTCAGTTTGTCTTCAGCTGACCATCTCCATAACCTTCTTTTGTGAGCATCCAGCTGAGGCCAGAACCATAACCAGCCCTAGGCAAGCTGCTCTTGTTGAGGCAGCTCTAGACTGTGCTTAAAGTAAAAAACAAACAAGACTTCCCTATTACAAAATACTGCTATTGTTGGCAGGAAATGAAAAAAATGCCTGCTGATGTCAGTAGGATCAGGATTTTGTTTCAAGAGTTAGGGAGAAGAGTTCATTGAAGCATGTGAGTGCCTGCTTCTGAGGCATAGTTCACTTCTCCAAGTGACAGCTCAAACCATAAGCATTGTCTCTTCTGCAGCCCCTCCATGAGCCTCCTCTCCCCTCTGCTGCTGCTCTTTCTGAGGACATGCGTGCACATCTGCAGCTTTAAAAATGAACTTACCTTAAGATGTTTAGCCACACCAGTGTTTTTAGAAGATCCTAACTTCCTTTTGTAGGATCTAGTCTGATGATGTCATACAAAGAGCTGAATCCACAGCAGCAAAGGTCAGATTAGGCTGATAGAGTCTATATTTGGGCTTGCAATGTTTTCACCAGGTTGAATGTTAATTGAATTCCATTACATTATTTCAGTCTGCAAAAGGGAATCACTCACAGTTCATGAACAGCTCAGATCTGTCAGGACCACCTGCCTTGAGTTCAGCTAAAATGACACTCAAAATTGCAAGATGTTTAGTTGTGTGGCCAGGTGACACATTTTGCACTGTTTCAACATTTGCTGTTTAGGGACAAGAGGCCGCTGCAGGGACTGCTTCCAGATGTCTTCTTGCTGCCACAGTGTTTGTTGTGAATCACAGGATGGTCTCCACACACTCTTAGTTTCAGCTTTCAGGACAGAAAGACACAAAGTGGCCACTCTATCTTGCTTTCTGGTCAAAAATTAGAATTTTTGCAGCGAGGTGCATGGCTTCATTTAGGGTTGGCAGTAAAACCTCTGAATCCCTGTCGTGGTGCGTACTGGTTTCTTGTGTAAGTTTCAGCTGGAAGCAACATTTGGCATGAAAGCTAATGGATTTGATTGCAGGAGAACTGAAACCCTAGTGAAAGCTAAGTGGATCCCACCCTTGACCAAAACTGCCAAGTTTTCCTACCTTTAACCCCAGCATTACCTGCAAGTGTCCCTGAATGCTGTCTCTCCATCCTGTAAATGAGAAAGAGCCAGACATGACCTTTCTCATTTAAAGTATATGTAAATCTGGGATACACAGCACATACACAATTGCAGGGCACAACCTGAAAGGTCATCAAAACCATCTCAAACAATGTTGTTTATCACAGAAGATGCACTGTAAGATCTGTGAGCATATGCTGAGTCGTGTGTGCCCACAGTCTCAGTAGCTGGCACTAAAGATGACAAAAATCAGCGCATAACTCTATAACAAAAATAAGTGGTGAGGCCCTGTGAGGGGAGGGCAAGGTCATTTCTGTAAGTGTGCAACTGCATTCTTGATGTGTTGGCTGTAGTATTGCAGCTGGGCAGCAAAGCTCACATCAGTTAGATGTGCAAACTGCAGGTGAGTGAAGGAGGGTGGAGAAGAAGAATATGTAGGCAGCTACACTGGAGGCTTGGCAGCATTGTGTTTGAGTTATGGTACAAAGCTTCCTGGCTGAAAGGCTCAGCTGGGGATCCTGGTCAGAGGACCTGCTTGTGCAGGGAAAATATATGAGATGCCCTATCCTTTGGGGGATTATTATTCCTTCCAGGATCCCCTGCTCAGATGGATGGACAGGAAGATTGGCTGTGGCTTTTCTTCTCACTGTGGCCTTCTCTTAGAATATCTAAAATGTGAAGAGCCTGTGGTGTCTTATAAGCATTGTGCCTGGTGCGGTGAAAGAGATGGGAGATGCCTTCATTCTGTGCCACCCCCTGGCTGTGCTACATTTTAAATTACTTTCTGATAGGGCTTGCCAAGTCAGATTCCACTAGCCCAGCTCCTTGTTTCTAATCTCCAAGTGCACTGTTGCAAATTTTAAAATGAAAATTTAAAATTCTACTGCAGCAATGGGGTAAAATTTGTGAATAATTGGACTACTAATAATATGTAAAATCTGCTCTGCTTATTTTTCCCCCTCCCTCTTTTCCTTATATTCCTCATTCTAGATCCACAAATAGTTTATTAGTGATAGTCCAAGTGGGGGCAGAGATGAGAGGACTTGTATGGAAAGTGAACAGCAGGGCAGTGTTGACAACCTTTCCCTAGAATTTTTTTTAAAATTATCCTGTTTTCTTGCATGCACAGTTTAGTGCCCAGATCCATGATGTCGGACATACAGAAACCTTGTTTTATACTGCAGTAACTGTTTCAGGATTTTTCTTCCTGAAAACATTGGTGTATGTCCTGTTCATCTTAATGGGTGATCAATGTGCAGGTACTGAAGATGTATGGTTCCATGTTTGGATAATTGTACCAATGCAAATCTCTTAAGTGCTGTTGAATTTAGAGGCTACCACATGAGGCATTAGAGGATCGTGAGCCAGAGTGGAGAGCTCTCATCATATAATTTCCATTGACACTTTGTTGCTTGTGGCTACCATCAGTCATTGTTTGTATGGGAGGCAAGAGAATCTTCTATTGTAGGGAGCTACAGACACAACAAAATTATACAATAGTCCAAAATAAGAGTACAATTATTGAAAGGTAAATAAATTTCACTTATTATTATGGAAACTTTCCATCCTCAGGGACACATTAACTCAGAATATACTAGATAGCAGTGCTCAGGGAGGGCTGAGTGATGTGCCTACAGTATTAAGAGGCCTCCTGTGTGAATGCCCTTGGTGTGCACAAGAGAACAAGGAGGTCAGGATAGCTCAATTTTTCTACTTTGAGGCCTTTTTTTCATTTTACTCTGCCCAGATTTAGAGCCTAATAGGAACCTCTCAAGTGGGAAAAGTGCAGAATCTCAAAACAGAAGCATAAGAGTTTTTCTTGGGTATAAAACTTCAGTCAATAATGTGCTGTTGCCTTATTGACATGAAAAGAATGCCTTTCATGTGATACAAACATTTACTTGCTCCTGCTTACTCTACTCACCTTGTACAGAAATGCTGATTGCCATTGACTAATCAGTCCATTTTTGTATATTCTCATCAGACTCTTTCTTTGGCTGGAACAATATGCACTGTATGATGCTTGCATGTATAACAATTTGTTATTAGCACTTTGTATATGCCTTTGTTACTTCACAACTAACAGTTTGGCCTCCAAATGCATGCGTTTGTGTAAATTAATGTTACAAAAATAATAGATTTATTTGTTATGTTTGTATCAATTTAGGAGATGTGTAAGAGATGCATAAAGACACATAATTGCCATTTAGTCACTGGGAGAAGACATTTGTTCAGCTTGTATTTATACAATTATTGTTTCTATTTAGGCTTTATGTTTATCTTTTAGTTCTGTATTTATTAAATTGCAGATTTGGTTTTTAATAATTTTATAATGATTACAGTACCATATAAAACAGTTTAAGTAATATTTTTTGTTATACAATTCTAATAAGAAGTAGCAAATTTTTTTCTTCCAGTGTTCCTGAAATCTCTAAATACCTTTATTCATATAATGAAATTATAAAACTACTGATCAAGCAATTTTATCCCCCTGATATTGAGCTAATAATAAGCTATATTCTTGGCTCTGAACCAAGCTTCAGAGTAATGGCAGTTGCTGTTGCAGTGCTAGAATATAAAGACGTCACATTTATTTTATGTGTTTCAACATCTCAGGACACTGTCTCCTGCAAAGTCTCCATCTTCATCCACTGGATCTATTGCTTCCAGCAGAAAATACCCTTACCCGATGCCACCACTTCCGGATGAAGAGAAAAAAGTCAACAGGCAAAGTGCCAGGGTATGTGTCCCTCTCCTCTCTGCATTTCACCAGTAACTTGATTTACTGATAGTTTTTCAAAAGGAAACTGTGGCAGATTAACACCTCTGACCAACAAGGAGAGCTGGAGTGGCATTTCCTTTGCACCCTGAAGTTCTGAAGCTGCTGAGCCTCTGGCAGCGATGAAGGCCTTGACAGCTGTGTTTACAGGCAGCTTTTCAGGTTGCTCTTAAAGCTGCGCTGAAGCCCAAATTTCACTACTTTTCTTATTTCAGGCTGAAAAATGCCCTGGACAGCCTTTGGGCTCCAGAGTACAGGCAGCCCTGGAGCAAGCAGTGTGTTTGGCTCTCCTTTCTTACCCCTTCTCCCAGAAGTTCTCATTCAGGCTATGGGGATAGTTGCTTTCCAGCTTTATGGAAATGTAAAAATTTCCAATGATGGAGCATGTGGAGCAGTTGCAGGCCTGGACGGACTTCACTGCTGTGTGACCTGAGCCCACCCTGGTTCCCCTAGAATGACCAGGAGCTGCTGGAATGTGTGGTGGATAGTAACACCTCATGAGAGATTTCCAGTTGCTCCAAAAGGCTTTTATTTCCTTTGTGTCAATTCAGACATAGCAGATATTTGAATAAGCAAAAAAGTCCTGAAACTTGCTTTAGCAGCTTTACTTGCAATACCCTTGGTTCATGTTGCTGATGTTGATGAGATTCTCATCGCTGTTCTCTGTCCATTTTTTTTCAAGAAAAAAGGAATGGAGTGCTGCTGAGGGAACCTGCAAGCTGCTCCTCCAGTGCTGCTTGGGGCAGAAGATTGTGTGAGGTGCAGCACAGGGTCTCCCAAGGCAGCTTGGAGCCTGGGCTGTACTGATGTGTCTCAGCCCTGGAGCTGCTTTGGCAGCAGCTCAAACCCACAGCAGGAAGTCGTGTTGCTCTGAGCAGAGTTAGGCAGATGAAAATGGGAAGTTATCTCTCCACTAGTATTAGCGTAACTCTAAGGTAAAAGCTGTCTAGTACAAGTTTGATGCTACACTGACATTTCTCTTTCAAAAAGAAAACTGAAGTCCCAGCCATGGGCATTTACTATGCTGACTGCAAGTTGTGCTGAAATGCTCAAGACTGTCTGCTCACTTGGTGAACACATACCCACCAGAGGCTGGGAGGAGATTGGTGACCCAAGCGATGTAGATGCAGTTCCCCAAACAAGCTCCTTGCACTGTTTGGGTCACAGCCTGTTTTATCTGTCTTTATCGTGTTTTATCTTCAATGTGTGTTTGTGTTTATTTTCCCCCTCTCCAGCTATGGGAGACATCCATCTAGCTGCAGTGTTTTCCTGGGGTCACATCAGAACTGTTTACTTTGGATTTTATAGAAACTCAGCATCACTGAGTTACTGCACATTCATCTGCTCTTCAGACAATTCGAAAGATCAACAGAGATGCCCGTGATATCACAGTGATAACCTCCTGTCATGTGGAAAGGAAAAAAACAGTCTTTTTTTTTTCTTTCTTTCTTTCTTTTTTGTTGACTTGTATTTTATGGATTTGATGAACAAACAAAATAATAGAATTTGACAGAGAATAATTAGCTCAGATGTGACAAGGCTGTTCTGAATGGTGACCTAGAATCCCAACTGCAGTCCATTTGCCAGTCCTGTGTAAGAGAAGTTTTTCTCTGGTTTACTGCAGTCCAGACCAGAGTGGAACTGGGAATGTGCCTCATGGAGAGCCCAGCTGATGTAAACTTGTACGCTGTATGCATGAACCTTGTGTTCTTTACTTTCCACATGTACAGGAAAAACAACATACTCTGTAGAGACTAGCATGCAGGAGTAAGAAATATAGAATTTTTTTTTTGTGACAGGATTTCAAGCTTTGAAAGGCAACTATTTGACACAAACCGCAAACAAAGATTATATCTCTTTTTTTTTTACCTTACATGTTTATAATCTCAGTATACAGATTGTATATATGTAAACATTCAATAATGTCAAAAATAGCTGTTATACGTCTGTGTATTTTGCCAAATGCCTAAAGAAACAGTCATGACTAACATCATCACACTTCAGATTTTCTAATATTATGAGCAGGCATCCTCGGAAATACAGAAAGTACAGTACTGTAAAATTGTGTCTCTCAGAAACTGGTGTTTGACCAAAATCTATACAACTTTTTCAGCATCTTATACTGTCTTGACAATCTCAATTGTACAGCAGACTGCAGAAACCAGTACAGCAGCACTTTGTCTTAAATCATCATAAAAGGAACCAGCCAAAATCCCTTGTTTAGTAAGATAACCGCTGTATCCTCTCACAGGTGTAATCAAGAATGATTCAGCAGACAACAGTCTTTAAGTCATGCACAACCCAAACTTACTGGACATTTGGGAATACTTCTAAGCAGTCAATTCAGGATGTGGTGATGTGAAGTCTGTGAGAGTTGCTGTGTATTTTTGATAGAGCATTTCAGACACTGTTTTACATGGCAAGGCATAGGCTTATGAGAAGCATAACAATTTCACGCACTAGATAAATAACAGTGCTGGGCAAGTGGCCAGTTTCATTGATGTCTTTCAATTCTTATTTGTTCCTGGAATCACATTTCCCATGTGCTTGAATGCTATGCTTGCTGCCCTGAAGCCCCCTTGACAATTTTTTGGGGCATTAAACTGAGCACAAGTGAATTTAGCTTAAAAAGAATGGGGTGAGGGGGAACAACTCTTTACCATGTTAATCTTGTCTGTAACTTAATGGTTGTATTTCTAACACCTGAGACTTCTAAAGATCATTGTAAAGCAGATGCCTTCTGTTTGGGAACTTTCAGTTAGTAAGAAACTGGACCATATTAAATCAGTTTATAGTTCTCTGGTTTTCCAAAATGACTACTTAGCTTCAGGTAGTACTATTGCAGAATAAAACACCCAACTCTGTGGTGCAGTTGAATACCCTCCCCAACAGCTGTATGATTAATTAGATTTTATTGTAATGGGAACATCTATGGTGTTTCTGAATCTTCTACCTCTTTCATGTATTTCCTTTAGTAAGTGAACCCACACTTGCAGCCTTTTAATGTATTTTTTTAACTTTTACGTCTCTCAATAAAGTCAGATATATGTAAGATTAAATTAAGAAATGTTTAAACATGTCGGCAGCTGTAAAATATGTAAGATTTTTAGAAGGACTATATTTTATGATTAGGCTGTATGTTGGATTATGACAAAATATTGGCCTTGGCATGCAAATGGTTTTCTCACAGTCAACAGGTTCTGGTAAGTATTTGGAAAAAGACAAATGTAAGAGAGCACAAATGGGTGCAGACTGACCATCTGGAAAGAGACAGTCACTTGTAACTGCTTTAGGGAAAGATTCTGCATTTTTGTGAAAGGTAAATATACCAATCAGCACAGAAGAATATTTTTTGCAAAGATTTACTTTGAGTGTAGCTATCTGGATTAAAGATATTTGACAGCATGTTGCTTATGAAATTAGGGTCTGAGCCATAACTTGAAACCAACATGTCTTTTGTTGATTTCACTAGTCTTTGAGCAGGACCCTCAAGAGGTTCACCCACATTAGGACATTATGATAACCTGATCATCACTGTATTACTCTCTCACCTGGAAGCTGGTTTTCCCTCCCATATTCATATATTGTCTTTAGTACTGGACTGTTCATCATGGGCCTTTTATGGTATTTTTTTGGATACAAACTGGCATGTAGTTTTGAAGGATCCCATTAGATTTCCATGCATACTTATGTTTACCACTGTTTACTCTTCCCTTTCCATTTTGCCTTACCAAGAAGCAGCAAGATTTGGCAGACAGAACTGGAGATAACATGCAGGGTCTTTCTGCTATGTTCATAGGTTCTTGTTTTGCAAACAAATGGCCCTCCTGACTGTATTTTCAATGTCATATGTACTTCCAGCTTCTTTTGTTTTGGCAAAATTCATTTGTAGCATATGATGATACACTTATGTGTGTAGTGTACCTTTAACAGTCACCCTCACATTTGGAGATATGTAGTGACTGGAAGTCTAGTTCTGAGCACTAAATTTAAGTTAAATAAATGTTGACTTTCACTTTGGTGGTCTAGTGTGAGAATATCACAGGACTTGTGTTCTTGCAAAATTCTTCTGCAGAGAACTTTGCATCAGGTTGGTAACTTGGGAGACCTGAACTGGCAGAGCTGTGTGAGCCTCCCAAGCCAGTGGAGGTTGAACAGAGAAGTTGTTTGCTTACAAAGCTGTCATTTCCTACTTTTAAAATGTGGTATGTTGGAAAGCTGCCAGATTAATAACCTTGAAGATTGCAAATATTTTTATCCACTGTAGTTAGTCACACTGGCAATAGCAATATAAACTGCTGCATAATACCTCATCCAGACTAAAATAGAGTACTTGTCACTAATATAGCGCAGTCATTTTGACTAATTGAGACTCATGCTTTTATTTTTGTTTTATTTTAATAAATGATCTAGTTATTGCCAACTATGCTGTAGATGCCGGTTGAAGTGAGGAAGCCATCAGTTCTCAACTAGAAGTAATTGTTTCTATGAGCATAGGACTGGCAGGATGAGATATACTTAAGTTACCTTTATGTATTTCAATGTGGGAGAACAATCTTGTGTAATTTATAATAAAATTAATGTGACTAACTGATGGAGACTGGAAAATTGAGATTGTATCTAAAAATAATGCTGGACAATGATGCCACATTTAACAAGTACAGATTTACCTACTAATTCTGGATTTCTTGACTTAAGAACTTCAGTAATCTCAGGCAATATACCAGAGATAGTTGTGACTGATAATTTACATGTAATTATTATATTGTAGTTGTTATATTTAAGTAAGTAGATTCAAGGAGATTGTTAATTTTACAGAGCCTATCTTTACTTAAATTGTGACTAAAGTCACAACTTGCCAGTCACCTTAAGTGTGACTTGACTTTGAAGGCAGCTTCTTCCAAATGATTTAAAGAGTTCCTGATTTATGAGATGTTGAACCTGCTGAGCTCATGTGCTCATGAAATAATTTTGATTGTGCTATTGAACAAGTGAACCTTTGAGGTATAGCCTGCATTAAAATCAGAAAGAAATTGTGTCAATAGTCAGTGTACTGAAATCCACTTACTCAGATCCCTATTGCTGGTTTGGACTGATTGGTTTTGTCAATGCTAATACTTTTTTGAAAACCAGAGGTAAGAATGGGTACACACACTATTATAGATATGCGTATACTACAAATTCTGACAAATATACTACAAATTTGCTGTAACTTCATTAATGAATTAATTAATGGATAGAATATAATGTGAAAGAAGGACAAGACTCCATAATCCTAAAGGATATACTCTTCAGTTAGCCCTTAGGACTTGCTCTGTCATCGAATCCCATAGCTAGTTGTAAGCAAAGTTATCAGACTCCAGTGTAAAACTCATGAGCTGTTCTTTTCCATCCCCTTTTCACTTCTACTGAAAAGAATTTTCATGAAACATTCATCCACTAACAGCCTCTGTGAGTTGGCTGACATCAGAAAGCTGCTAAGTTGGTCACCTTTCCACACTATGGATAGGGTCTTTCCAATGCTGTTAATAATAGTAGGTTAAATGAGGAAGAAATTCTTTACTGTGAGGGTGGTGGGACACTGGCACAGGTTGCCCAGAGAAATTGTGGATGCCCCATCCCTGGAAGTGTTCAAGGCCAGGTTGGATGTGGTTCTGAACAACCTGGTCTAGTGGAAAGTCCTGCCCATGGCAGGGGGGTTGGAATGAGATGATCTTTATGGTCCCTTCCAACCCAGACCATTTAATGATTCTGTGATCTTTTGCTTGTGCTATAATCAGGTGATAATGCCTCATGTCTTGTGGATTTTGCACTGGTTTTGCTTGGGGATGAGTTAATTTTCTTCATGGTAGCTGGTATGAGGCTGTGGTTTGGATTTGTGCTGAAAACACTGTTGATAATGCAGGGAATTTTTTAGTTATTGCTGAGCAGTTCTTGCAATGAGCCAAGGCCTTTTCTGCTCTTCACATGCCCCACCAGCAACTGGGCTTGGGGTGCACAAGGAGTTGGGAGGGGACACAGACAGGACAGCAGACCCAAGGGATGTCCTAAACCATATGATGCCATGCTCAGCAACAATGCAGGGGGAAGCCTGGCAGTGAAGAACTGCAGCTCAGGGACTGGCTGAGCACTGGTCTGTTGATGGTGAGCAATTGTTTTCACTTGCATCACTTGTCTTTTTTGCACTTTATTTCTCTCTCTGTTAATTCCCTTTCCATTATTTTTTTAAAAATTATTACTACAGTTATTTAATTTTAATTATTTAACTCTTCTTATGTCAATCCATGAGTTTTCTCACTTTTACCTTGCCAATTCTCTTGCCATCCCACTGGGGGCAGGGACTGAGCAAGCAGCTTTTGGGGCTTAATTTTGGGGCTTAATTACTTTGTGGTTAAACCAGAATACTACTGGTAAAACCACTTGGTGACTCAGCCATCCTGTGTCTCTCTCACCTTCTAGCATTTTTGAAGGCTAAGCCTCTTAAATCACCAAGTCTGTGAACCTTAACAGTTCAGCAGTTTCCCGTTTCTCTTGCTCCAAGTCTGAAAATCATGTGTTTCTTTTT
This sequence comes from Onychostruthus taczanowskii, assembly GCF_017590055.1. Lineage (NCBI taxonomy): Eukaryota > Metazoa > Chordata > Aves > Passeriformes > Passeridae > Onychostruthus > Onychostruthus taczanowskii. The sequence goes on along the minus strand of NW_024500349.1, from coordinate 4,553,372 downwards.
CTAAATTGAGTTTCAGTGTCATGGGATAACCACAGTATGATGTTATTTGCCTCATTTTTAAAGAGCTTGAGCATTTCAGTCTCCACTGAATACCAAGAATGGATGAGCTGATGACCCACTATTTGCATGGCTTCCAAATCTTATGTATCAGCAATATGGGATTTGACTTGGATCACATTTGACATGCTCACTTGGTCGGAGCTCGGTGCTAATAACGCCAGGGTCACGGGTTCAATCACCCTATGGGCCATTCACTTAAGAGCTGGACTTGATTATCCTTGTGGGTCCCTTCCCCAGAATATTCTGTGATTCCTGAAGACAAAATTGAATAAACTGCAAAAATATGTGCAGGTTGTGATCCCATTACTGGACAGTGGAGTGAGGTTCCTGTGTGCACATATTATCCTAATCAGGCAAGATAAAATGAAACAGTGAAACTAATTATGTAAACAGAGCTGCAATACAGGCAGGACTCTCTTAAGTGTAATTTTGTCATAAACAGGAAGGGAAGTAATAGTTTCTATCATCTATGCTAAAAATATCCTCTGACAAAAGTAGTTTCTAAGTCAGCTTATGAAAACCATTTCTGGTGTCTCAAGTATGGATGCTGATATCAACTGCAGCTTTGGAAACAGCATCTTGTGCACACGGTATCTTGTCATTCCACAACAGTTTTCTGCAAGTATTTAGAGAAAAGCACTACAACAGTCAACATTCCTATGTTATCTCAGCCAAATAAGAAAAACAAGCCGTAAAAATAAGTTCAGAACACAGATATTGCTCACACTTGAGATAATGTACCTGGCTTCAAAATTGGCTCACCTAGCCAGGTCTGGCAGTTCTAGCTCTTTAAAATCCAGTCTATATCAGTTTCAAAATCACTTCAGCTAAACCAGCTTTAAACTGTTTAAAAACCTGTGCTACTTAACATGGGCCATAATTGCCATGTAACTCAGAATGAGATGAGGAAAATTTGGGAAAATAAGCACAGAGCAGTTAAAAAGAAACATGTTATCTAAGGGAGAAGTAAAGGTGTCAACACAATTTTTAATTGCTAGAGCATAAAATGTCAAAGCAACAAACTTTTATTTTTTCTGTTTCTGAATTCCTTTGAATAAAAAAATAAAGCTTTTGTTTTAAAAAAATCAACATGAGGCCTTAAGACCTTATATATTCTAACTTTAGCATGGAGAGTCTATTTTTACAACCATGTCAGAAATTCTGTATATAGGCCTGACTGACCTTGTAAGTGGAGTGGTGCGAGCAGCTAATCATGCAATATTGTAAGGCTCTGTAGAAAAGCAAATGCTGATTTAGTTTGATTATTGGTACAAGAACTCCTGCTCACTGCCTGTGTAGACTCTGCATACTTTACGCTTGGAAATACAGTCCAGAATATACTCAAACTGTGAATATATAACCTGATTTTTCTTTCCTTAAGGATAAAAATATATTACAATAGGTAATATTTTATATAGAATACAATACTTATTTTTATTGTTGCATAAATGCAAAATATTTTTTTCAGAATAGCAAAGCATTACAGAATTTTTAATCTGCTGGAGAAAACACTGTATGACCAGTTCTTTCAGCAAAGCTTTTGGGGTGGTATATACCAACTGACTCTGCCAGCTTCATTTTGTGCTGATGTTTAACTTGGGCATTGCTGTAAAAGAAAAAAAAAAAAAGCTATTTTTTCACTCATACTAGCCATTATTGAAAGAGGCAAGGAGAATCATGTTTCACCACTGTGGCTGGGCTAGTATTGGAAAAAACAATGATTTGCATCATATCATTGTCTTTGCTAGTTAAAATTCCTTAAAAATCATACCTGATGTAATAAAAGCGCAAGATTTTGACAAACATCAAAATGAAGCACTGCAGTTTACAACTTTATAGCTTTGAGTGTGATATTTTTGTCATAAACATTACAGGCATTGGGCTGTTGAATGAATCTGGCTTTCATGTAGCCAAACAAAACATTGCTTTTTATAACATCAAATCGTTGTAATTTGGGGTTCTAAATTCCTGCTCACTTTTAATAATAACAGCGTCACAGTACCCACTTCTACAAGAGTATTTAATACAAATGCCTGTGGTTTTCAATGTTACTAACATATTGTAACATCAGTAAAGTGACTTTCAATGACAAAGACTGTTGCGTGTATTTTGTTCTTCTGATTTGCTGTATTTAGCACTTTCTGTTTTATAGACCTCTATAAAATAAAGATGTTGCATGCATGGGAAAAGGTTAATAGAATATAGATGTTATTTTTCAAATTCCAAGGTTGAAAATTATGCAGTGAGCTTCTCAAATCTTTGTCATAGGGGCCTACTGTTCTCAAAGCAAAGTTAAAATTACTATTCCTTAGTTTGCATGTTTGAGGGCAACCTAGGAAAAATACCTATTTGAATCTATGCCTGGTGAGGCAAAGGTCGAGAGCAATCACCCCACTTGGTGTCACGTGAGTGTCCTTCCCAGTACATGGGAAAGAGAAACCATCAATTCTGAGAATGTTTCTCTAAAGCAAGTAACTGGCATATTCGATCTGTCCACTGAATCTACTCTTAATGGGGAAGCAATTTTTGCAAAGGTTTCAGGTGGCTTTTTTTAGCTATGACAGCAAACTCTGTACTAACTCCTTAGCATCTGTATGTATTAGCTTAGTTTCTCTCTAAAGATTATTGTCTCATCAGTCCCTGTGAATACACTGGATTTTTTAAATGTTGATGTGAAACAAAAAGCTATTTTTTCTTGAGGAAGCCAGAATTTTCTCCTGGCTTTGGAACCAGAATTTTCTCCTGGCTTTCCAGTTTTCTCTGATTTATGTTTATGAGACTACTGAAAACCATATTGGTTCACACTGTTTTCTTGCAGCATTTCACAGCCCAGTAACTGGCTGGTGCCAAAATACCGATTCAGCCTGGAGAAATAAACTGAGCAAGACTTGAGTTTTGGATCCTTGGGTCTTGAGCACTTTGGCCCACTTGAGTCAGCTGTCCTCACTGAATTCTTACCCAGCCTCTTGCCCACACTCAGCTTACTCCCTGTGACTGAGAGTGAGAAACAGAAGAGCTGGATGCTGTGCAAGCACTGCCCAGCAACAGCTGAAACACTGCTGAGGTACTGCTGCTGATTAGTTACAAATCTGAACCTTTGGGCTGCTATAAAGAAAATTAATTCTATCCCAGCAAAGCCACTACAAGACCAGAAACACAATTAAGAAGAAGTAAAGATGTGTGGGAAATGAACATTTTGGTAAAGATCTCTTACTATTCTTAGGGTAAAATTAAGTGCAAGGATGAGCACTGTTTATATACAAAATACTCAAATCCCTACAGGAAGAACAGCCTTTTTTCACACTCTTACTAACCTCATCAGTTGTCAAAGGTTTGAACTGCAGCAGAACTGATGTTGGCTGCTACACTCCGACAAACCTTTGTGGATTTTGGTCTTTCCATTAGAAATACTTCTGGTAGTATTCCATGTTTCCCAACTTTATGTGCAACAGGACAATGTACTATCAGAATGTGAATGTATAATGCTGTCTATGCCTTTGAAATTCATTATGAGGGTAGAAGAGAACTAGCTTCTGTAATGAAACTACAAGCAATACCCAAAGGATTCTAAATTTAAGCAGTAAGTACAAGATACTTCTTTAGGGAACATGAGCCTGATTTGAATTTACAGCCCAGAAACTAAAGTGCTGGATTTAATAGACACCTCCACAAAGCAGGGTACAATACAGTATCTTTGAGTGAGATGCCTGCTCTGAGGAGCTCTTGTTTGTCCAATGATTTACATTTGTATGTGTCTATATGTATGCACATATGTGTAGTTTTGCTTTTACTCCTTAATGCAAAGGCTCCTCCCCAAAACTGCCCTAAACTACTTATTTAAGAAATATACTTATTTTAACATTGTTCTGGCATTGTATTCACAAGCAGCAAAACAACATATATCACTCCTCCGTGATAGGCAGAAGTGACCAAAATTAACAAACGTTTCATTAACTTATTTTATTGGAAAAAGGTTTGTACTACCTTTGTACAGTTGTGCTGTTCCCTCTTTCCATACAATGTCCATCTTCCCCTCAAAAATCCCTACAACAAAAGCAACAAGAAAACCCTCACCAAACAAAAATCCCATTTTTTCCCCCTGAAGAGCCTTGCCTGTCTGTATCGGCTTTCAATGGTAACAACTGCTGTGATCTGAAAGAGTAACATAGCAAAAATTTTTTCCAAGTGGGTTTTGGCCCTTGTGTGCTAACTGGCATATTGAGGCATGAAGGCCACTTGCCAGGGGTCAAAGTGGAGGAAATAGAAGCATTCATTTACATGTAACTGAAGTCTGTCTGTCTGCCCGTGAAGGGAGAGTTGATGCACAAACTGACACAGCACAGCTCTTGTACATTTAAAAGTGTTTTATGCAGTGACACAAACAAAGCAAGAATCTTACAAGAACAAAGCCCCCGTTACCAGGGCACAAGGCTAGAAGAGTCTTCTGCTATGTTTTGTTGCATCCCTGCTTAGAAGAAGTTCTAGCAGGTAGTCTTACACTCAGTGCATGGTGTCACAGGCTTCCTCTTCAAAAGAGCTGACAAAGTAAGGAACCAAAACTTACTGATGTTTTAACAGACCAGTGCAAAATGACCATTCCAAAATCCCTTTTAGTTTGTACATGTGTCTTACGCTGTCAAAGACAAGAAAATATGTATCCTCTTAAGTCATACACATTACTGTTTAAGTCAGAAAAAGGTAAGTTGCACTCCAGAAATTGATTTGAGTGAATCATGGGAAAAAAAGTAGACACATGACTGAAAATCTTACCATTTGCATTATCTGAGTTATACATAGTGAATTGCAAGTTTATGAAAATAAAAGCAGCTTTAATAATCACAGATTGGAAGTTAAAGACAACAGTACATGAGTAATTCATATTCATTATCAAGACTAAAAAATGTGTGAAAAGGGATGCCTTCATAAAATACGCAATTTCCAATGTTGAGATACACAATAATTGGAGAACCTGGCAAAGCAAAACACATACTGGAATGTTAAATCATGATCATCCACAGCTTGCCTCCTTTTGATTAAGATGCTCATAAAACTGGAATGTTAAATCATGATCATCCACGGCTTGCTTCCTTTTGATTTAGATGCTCATAACACACTGTATGAACTGAAAAGAGAATAAGCACCTATTAGATGTATGACAGAGAACAGGTTTTTACTTTTTCTCCTACAATACTCATTGTCACTATACTTTTCTGTAAAGAAATTCAGCCCATGTATGTAAAGCTTTAAAATACATGTGAAAATAAGCAAATAGTTAATTAAATCAAAGCATCTCCTTAATGATACCAACAACAACAAAAATAAAAACTAGCACACATGGTCCTCCCCATCCTGCTCCAAAGAAAACCCCCAAACCCAGGATGACTTGAATCTAGTGTTCTCTTTTTGCTGCACAGACGTGGCTAGGAAGCCAAGACCCAGAAGCCTGACTGAGTGTGATTCGTCCACCAGACCTCCACCAACCCTTCCCAGGAAAAATGCCTACCAAGCTTTAAAACAGAAAATAAAAAACAAAAAGCTACAGAAAGTGTTGCTAGCAAGTGATGTAGCTTCTTTGATCTTCTTGAACCACACTGGTTAGTTCAGAAAAAGGTACAACATTTTATAGAACTCTGTAAAATACACGAAACCTTTTTGATACTCACTCAACATGCCCTAGAACTTCGGGTTCTCACTGTATGCGTAGGGAAGGCACAAACTCAAATCATTACTGATTGTCTTAAGTTTTTCTTTTGTTTTACCCTGGAATTTTAATAGATTCCTTAAAATTTACTTACATCATCATAGTGGAAGTTCACAAAACCCTGCTGAGTTGTATCTCGTCTTCTAAAGCATTCTGCAAAAAATCATTAAGAAAACAGAAACCAGGTAAGAAGAATTACAAATAAACAATTTTTTAAAGTTTATAGTACTTTCCTAAAATTTCCCAAGTCATATGAAGGAGAACATGATGAAGAATACTGCAAGTCATTCCAAGACCTTATTTCCCATTCTAAATTTTTGTGTTTATCATATACAACCCTTTATATTCTGTTGATAAACAAAGTGTCCCAATTTTGGTAACGTTACTCTTCCAGTCTCTGGAGTAAACCCTGCATTAGTATAAAGTCCTTTTTTTTAATGGGAATAAAAAAAAAATCCTGATCTATAATTGTTTGTAGACTATTGATAGAAATCTCTTTTGTAGTATGCCAAAGCTGAACTTGAGATAAGTGAACAAACAGGTTTTATGAAATAAAAATATATTATAAGGATGACAGTAACAAGGCTATAATCCAGCATACCAGTGAGAGCTCGGAGTTTCACACAGCAGGCAATGTAATCGTCAAATGCAATCTTTCCTTGAGTGCTGTATCGCTTTGTGATTGCAGTCACAGCCTGTGGGCTCAGTCTAAATCCTATTTGAAAATAAAAAGTCTTATTTTGAAAAGCCAGGTAAGTTAACAGAATCCAACATGTTTTCATTGGAAATATCATGGATTAGTTACTGCAGGATGATACTGGGAAATGGTGTAAGTCGGTGTCAGAAGCAAGAACATTTCACAACTTACCCATAGTCATCAAGGCTTTCTCCAGTTCCTGACGGTCCACTGTGCCACTTCCATCACTGTCAAAACTTACAAAGTGTTGCTTCCAGCCATTGACCACAGCCCAGAGTTCTTTAAACTCATTAAATCCCAGTGTGCCAGACATATCCCTCTGATTTCAAAGCTAAGAAAAACATTTCTTAACTAAACAAAACCACCAACAAAAAGTGACAAACAAAAAACAAACAAAAAAAAAGGACATCTCTCTGTAGTTAAAAACTCTTACTTGAAGGCCAATATTAACACAATTTTACTATTATTAATTTCTCTTGTAGAGCACTAACTAAAGCATCACCCAGCACAGATGGAGGTAATACTATTGAAAACCTAAGGTCAGAGAACCTGCTCTCCACACTTCTTCCCAGTGAAACCTGCTAAACCCATTTGCTCCTTGTGAATTCTACTTTAGTTGACACACTTCTCTTTAACCTGCTGCTACATAATTGTAACAAATTAAATACATAGCTGAAATAAAAATAGATGCCAAAGAAGAAACTGTTATAATATTAGTTCTCTTGTATTCTAAGTGGTTTGTTCATGATGAGCTAAGAGCCCTTCCAGTTTAATTTCTGCTTTTTTCTTTTTAAGCAGCAAAACTTTTAATTCAAGTTTTGGCTAACAAACCTCCAAAGATTCCAACCTTACACAGTATCTAAGTCTTCCACAGGTCCTACTGCTGAATACCACACACCATTCCATTAGATGCTCAAAGCTAATTCATTCATGGACCAGGATTTATACTGTATTCAGGCTGTGTACTGCAAATGCTTGAAATTCATTAGGAAGGATGAGAAATTGGAAAGGTGTCCTATCTGAAAAGCACAGTAAGTGATTTGCACAATACTTTATTCTGGGCCCCCAGACTGTTCATACATTTAATGGAGAAACAGTTCCCCAGGCTTAGAGCGATACCACTTGCTATAAAATGATTGATCACCAAGAGCCTCATTTATATATTATTTCTTCATTTGTTAAAATTACTGAGAATGGAGTTTTGTAGCTTCCCAATCACAATGATCACAAGACTTATCAAGTAAAGACTGAATGGAAACTACTCCCAAATGTTTTGACACTCTCATCTTTGCTTACATGATGCAAAAATGTTTACATTTCATACTAAAGGATACATCCAGCATTGAGATCATAAGTCTGCAAGTCTCTAAGTTGAAAGCTGTTAAAATTAGAAAAAGGAAAAATGAATTATTTTAAGAGCATATTCTTCAGTTTTATCTTAACATAACATTTCAGATTTATTATAAATTTAAATTATATAAACTATTATGTAATTGGTTCTCTTGTATACAGCCATACATATTTTTCATCCAAGTAAGACAGCAGACAATTTGGAGGCAATTCAAGTTATATTTAAAATTAACTTGCTCTTATCTTAATCCACAATAGTTTTGGGTTTCAAAGTGGTCATTTATATTCCCCCCCAAGAGACACCACTTGAGCAAGCCAGTTTCACTCACAGAAGCTGTAAACTGAACAGGAGGTATCCCAGCAGAGGAGTCCTGCCACAGATCTTGGTCAATATCAAAGCTCCAAAGTTCAAACCAAAGCAAAGCATCTTTTTAAGAACTGTCTGTCCATTACAAAACAAACCACTTCAACTCCACAGCCCAGCACAGTGGGGAACTAAGGAGACTGAGAAGGCAAATCCTTGGCACACAGAACTGAATATAGAGAATTTACATGTCCAAGATACGGAAAGGAAACCCATTTGCCATGCAAAGAAAAAAACCCCAGCTCTGCAGAAGACACAACTACACACATTTTCTAGGGAAGAAGAATTAGTGTGCTTTAGATTTGCTTGTTTATTCAAATTATTAACTTACGTTTATATGCTCCTGCAATCCCTGACTGGGTGAGACATCTCTGTAGCTCATCAGCATCTATTTGTCCATCCTTTCGATAACAGAAGATGTATCAGCCATTAATACCCTCTCCCAGGCTGCTTATTCCCCGTACCCACTCCCTTTCCAGTGGCATTCAATTAGTTTTGCTTCTCAAGATATCCTCATAACTCACAAATATTAAAATTCCTGTTTTTTTTAAATATTAAATTGCTAGTAGAACAAGCAAACGTAAAAAGCAAAGAACTTTGAAAGAAAAACAAAACAAACTCAGAAAAGATACCTATCCACATGGCTTGAAAAAAGCCTGACTTCCAACAAATCCTGCTCAGGGCCAAATAGAGAAAACAACTGCCAATTCATGGAAAGCAATGAGCTGCCAGAAGTGGAGGTGGAATTGTAAGTTTTATTCATCACATCCCCAGCATGAAGTTTGGTTCACACAGAGTTTAATTTAACCTCATTCAGGAACAGAACACTATGTCTGTAGACATAAGAAAATGATGACACTTCTGCAAAGCATTAGAAGATGAAAAACCAAGTCAGGGGAGGTTTAAATCGGCTATCAGGAAAAGGTTTTTTGCCCAGAGAGTGGCTGAGCACTGGAATCCGCTTCCCAGTGAAGTGATCGCAGCACCAAGCCTGACAGAGTTCAAGAAGTATTTGGACAACACATTGGGCACTTGGTTTGACTATTGGGGTGTCTTTAGCAGGGCCAGGACTTGGACTCAATGATCCTTGTGGGTCCCTTCCAACTCAGCATATTCTATCATTCTGTTTGCTACAGCATTTTCCTTCTGTTTTTAAACCCACTTTTGAAAACTCTTTTTTCCAAGAATAGAGATATGCCACTGAATGATATGGTGGGAACAGCACAGCCCGATAACTTTGAGAAATGAAGCATCATTGTTTATAAGACAAATAGTAGTTCGTTAAATGATATTTGGCAGGATCTAGAAAAAAAGGCAACAATGTTTTGAGTCTACGTAAAGTTACTGGCAGATAAACTCAAATTTGCTTCCAATCTACTCCATCAGTCTAATTATACAGATGTATTTAATACTTTATATTTGAAGAGATTTGAAATAGCCATTAACTAATCTCTTCAAAGACCTTGTACCTCCTGAAATAAAGATAGGAACTGTTATACAGATGTATTTAATACTTTATATTTGAAGAGATTTGAAATAGCCATTAAGTGACTAATCTCTTCAAAGACCTTGTACCTTCTGAAATAAAGATAGGAACTACATAACTTTAAAACAGAGGAAGATAGAAAAGCATGACTCTAATCAAGATTAACATTACCAAAAATACGCTTGCCTTTTTTGTTTTTTTTTAGTAGAACCATAAGCAGGTTAAACTAGACAATGCATATGGGCTTTGCAAACAGGCTAAAAAATAAATTATTATTTCCTACAAAGACAGACTCAATTGAATAAAGATTTGAAACCATACTTTTGACTTTCTTCTGTAAACAAAGCAAACTAATTCATTAAGTCAAAGACAAGATCCCTGTTGTAAACTACTTCAAAGAAAGCTCAGAGAAAACACTGAATATTATATAGCACAAAAACAAAAGCAGCAAACCATTACCAAAACATACTAATTCTACTGTAAGTACAGATGGATAACTGAGATGTGACTTTTTACAGAGTTGCATGGGTGGCCATAAAAGCAACTGATAATTTATCTGTTACATTTCACTGTCTCTTTATAGGGCTTGTACTTCTGCACAGCCACTGATACCAGACACCTCAGATTCCAAGGATAACTTAAAAAGCTACCGAGTTCATTTCAGTAAGGAATGATTTCTACAAAGAGAAAGCATTTCAGAGTATTAACTTAAGTATTCTTAAGTGCTAACTTGATCACACCCATCAACCCATTGGTTCCCCACCTTCCAGTATCCATGCCTCACTTGAGAAAGCTGGGCATGGTCTATGTTTTGCTGAGATCCAGCTCCTGCCACCTCTTCTCCACAGTGATGGATCCTGTTTGCTGCTCCCTCCCTTTCTCTTTACAATAGGAGCTTGTTCACTTGTCCAGCATCAGTTACTGGCTCCACTACTGACTCCTGGCACACATCCAGGAGGCACCTGCACGCAGACACATCTCAGCTGGCAGACAAATTGTCAGCACGTTCAGCAGAACTCAGCTCTGGGCTCCACCTTCTCAGAAAGGCCTCACTACACAGAGGGCATTCCAGTGTTCTCCTTTACTACAAAAACACACAGTCTAAATATTTTCATAAGCAGTTAGAAGGAAGTAAGATATAGACTGCAAGATGCATTATTAATTCAAAAGAGTAACATAGAGAACAAAACTAATCCAAGTTATGGTGGGAATCTGAACATCAGCTAAATTGCTGAATTTAAATTTTCATGTTGTGGTTGCATCTACCCGAGGACACCAGATCCAAGAGCAGAGTTTTAGATTTGCACACACCCTACAAGTGTGCAATAAATGGCTCTAATATGGCCAACAAACACAGAACTTCGGCTCAATAAACCTAACTTAATTGCTCCTAAACTCTGGAGTACAGTTCAAAAAGCACTTATTTCTAGTAACATGTGTGGTAATACAAAACCAATATATGCCACAAAATTACAGGAAAGAAATTAAAAATGCAGTGCAGAATGAGAAGGAAGGAAAAAAAATGTTGTGAAAGCCTTTCCTGTAGAAGAATAATCACTCTATGTTACCAGTAAACCCAGATGTTGGCACAAGCCATGACTGCTTTTCCATTTGTGAGTCTATTAAGATCGTGTAATGACCTCTTTCCTGTTAGCATTTCCTGCTCTTAGCCAGGCCATCTCCACAGCCCACACTTTCCACTGTTTCTCTTTTCTTTCTCATAAACCTGGCAGCATTCACCAGCCCAGAGCTGAGTCACAATTCAGTTACAAAACTTCATGCATCTATGTATTCCCTACATATACCTATACAGGAAATAGGGGCCTACATGCCTATGTTTGTGTATGTATGCATTTACACAAACTATATAGAAACTAACAGCATTATTCAAATTGTATAGTTCCTGTATGTATGCAGATATAACATAGACCAATACAGCTATACACAGCAAATAGGCTAAGTAAAACAATTATGGATTTTTTTTAAACTAGAAACATCAGTTTTTCTCACTGCAAATAGTAGGTATTTCTTCTTCCAAAGGTAGAGAGTATTCCCCAGGAAGAAAAAAAAATCCAAGAAGTAAATAACATTTTATAAGTTTACCTGCCCTCCTACTGCAGCAAAATAACCATATAAAGGATCCTGAGCTTGTCCAGGGAATGCTGGTCCTCCTGGAGCTCCTCCATACTTTGGAAACAAAAAAGAAAATTAATTTTAAATCAGTGATTCAGTTAAGGATCTGTACTTATCAACTTGCATTTTTATGTACACACCATGCCTTAAAAAAAACAAAACAAAAAAAACCCCACAAAATAATCCCAAAAAACACCCAACCAACCAAAATCAAAACTCCTCATGAAAAAAAAAATCCCCCAAACCAACTCTCAATTTCAGTACTGATATACAAATGTATTGTAATGTAAGCAGATCAGTGTAAAACCTTGCACTGGAGCAATCGACTGATATAGATACAGCCTGGTCTATCTCACCAAGGTTTCATTTTATTCTACCCTTAGCAGAAAACGGCGTGCTATAGAAATACTACAGCACTGCAAATTTTTTTTCCACTTCAGAAAAGTTGAGCAAAACAGATGTCTAGGGCAAATACATGGAAGAACATGCATTAACTGTGAAAACCCTTAAATAAAACTGAATCTTAAGTGAAAATTCTGGAATGACACACTCAGCACTTTCTCCCCGGCAGCTGCTGCGGCAAAGGCGCCTCCTCCCTCCCTCCCTCCCTTCTCCCGCCGGCGCAGCCCCGAGCTGGCGCCTGCGGCCCCTCCCGGCGGGAGCGGCGGCGGGAGGCCGGGCAGATCCCGCCTGACCCGGCTCCCGCCACATCCCCCCGCGGGCTCCGGCCACATCCCGCCGCGGGCCGCCGCCACATCCCCCCGCGGGCCCCGGCCCCGCTCCTCACCCCGCCCTGGTGGAACCCGCCGGGTGCCGGCTGCCCGGGATACGCCATCTTCGCCTGGCACCGGCTCCGGCGGTCCGGCTGCGTCCGGGAGCAACCACCCGGATACTGAGGGAGGGCGGCGACTTCCAGCCCCGGCCCCTCCCGGGGCTCGCGTCCCGCCGCCGCCCGGGCGGGGCAAGCGGCAACCTTCCGTCACCAGGGCAGCGGGCGGTGCCGGGCGGTGCCGTCGGGAGGTGAGGGACCGCCCCGTCCGGTCTCCTCCCCTCCGCGTTCCCCCTGCGGCAGGGTGGTAGAGGCCCGTGGCCCCGCGGCGGCATTTCCCGGCGCAGCAGGGCGCGGCGCGGCGCTGCCCGGGGCCCGCCCGTACGGCGGGGCGGGACGTGGGCCTGTCAGGGGCGTGCGGGCGCTGGGCTCGGCGAGGGGCTGGCGGCCAAGGGCTGCGGGCTCAGATCGCCGGCGGCTCCCGGCCAGCAGCGGGAGGCAGCGCCCGTGGACGGAGCCGCTCCCCTGAGGAGGAGGAGGCTGCGCCCCGGAGCCAGCGGCCGCGGGAAGCGGAGGTGGAGCCAGCCCCTGGCCCATCCCGGGACTGCCGCTCCTGGGAAAACGGTGTTCTGTGGCGGCTGTGACCCGCTGAGGTGACAGGAAAGCTCCCGAAATGTTCACCGGTGTATTGGTTGAGTTGATACCAGATTATTTCAGAACCACCGATGTAGCATCCCATGAACGCCGACTCGTTTATCAAAAGACCGCAAGGCTCGTAGACTCAGCAGTTCGAGCATCTATATGGTGTATCCCAAAACGCATCCTCACGCGTTCTCTGTTCGTACCGTTGCTTTTTCTTCAGAATCGGACCACCCGTCCCTGCTCCCAAAGACACAGAACAGGCTGCATAATTCCTTTTGAATTACGTAGGTCCAAATTCTGCAGTAGGCGCTGGTCCGTGTCCCGCTGGAGCGAGGGGCCGCTCCGCGTTTGGGGATTCTCTGGGAGAGCTTTGATGCAGCAGCTGCTCCCGGCTGGCGGCGCTCCCCGGCACGGCCCCTGGTTTTCTGCCGCTGACCACCAACATCCCAGGGAGCGGCATCAGCCGGGACGGCCACGGCTTGGGCTGGGCTGGCCTTGCGACTGGCAAAGCGTAGAGCTCCCTCCCTCTCCTGGTGGAGTCTGTATGACTGAAACAAATCTCCTAATAGAGGCCTCAGGGCAAATGAGTGTCACCTTTCTCAGCTTCAAAGTCATCCAGTAAACAGAACTTTCAGACATTATCTACATGGAATATATTTTATTATTTCAGCACTAATTGCACCTTGTAGCTGCTAACAATTGCCGATGACATGAAAACAAAACTGGTGTTCTGTGTAATTTAATAACCAATAGAGTTGCCAAATGAGACAAATAATTATTTCATACCTTCATCACACAGAATAGCATATATGAAGCTATGAAACAGCTGAGAAACAAAGTAATGACCCTGTACAGTTTCTTGGCTTAAGCAATACCTATCTCACAAGGGTATTTAACTAAGTGAGTTGATATCAAGCTGTGTGGGGGTCAAATAGTTGTTTTGACTAGACTTAATCACGTGCAGTGCAGGTTATTGCAGGCTCTGTGTGAACTTTGTTAGAGTACATATATTAATGTCTGGGCAAAAAGCCTTCCTAATTAAAATAGGACCTAGGAACAGTGATAAAAATATTGAAGGCTGAGAAGATTGAAAATAAGTGGTAAAGAATGTAAGTGATAAGATTTGAAGAGTTATACATTGATAAAATGTCAAATAGTATATATGTATTGCCAGTAACTTAATAGCAATGAATTTTTGATTGCTTCAGTGAGAAAAAAACCAGATATGATTTATACCAGTTGGTAGATAAAGACACTAAGCTGTGCAGCTGTATAGAAAAGGAAGATGTGTTTCATAAAATTTTTTTTCTGTACTTTAAGAGTGTAAATATCTGGACATCTTCCATTTTCACTACTTCTTCTGGGACTCGTGGCACTCAGCAAATCATAGAGTTTAGGCTGGGAAAGATCTCTTAGAACATTGAGACCACCTGTTAACCCAGCACTGCCAGGCCCATCACTAAACCATGTCCCTCAGTCCCACATCTACAGGTCTTTTAATATCCCCAGGGATGGTGATTCAGCCACTTCCTTGGTCAGCCTGTTCCAAAGCTCAACAATGCTTTCAATAAAGACATTTCTCCAAATATCCAAAAACCTCCCCTGGCACAACTTGGGTCCATTTCCTCTTTTGTTGCTTGCAAGGAGAGGCTGACCCCTACCCTCACTACAACATTTTTTCAGGCAGTTGTAGAGAGTTACACTGTCCCCTATCAGCCTCCTCCAGGCTAATCACCCCAGGTCCCTCAGCTTCTCTTCATCAGACTTGTGTTCCAGTTCCTTGTCCTTCATCAACTTTGTTGCCTTTCTCTGGTCTCGCTCCACCATCTCAGTGTCCTTCTTGCAGTGAGGGGCCCAAATGCATTGCACTCAGTAGTTAACATTTGCAAGATTATTTATGTTTAAACATACATGAGCAAAAGAGCTTGGAGACACATGTAACCAAGGGATGTGTTTTAAATGGATTGTTGGGTAGGCATTTTGTTTGCACTGGTGCATTTGCTTATTCCTTATCTGAGAAAAATGAAGGCTGTAAAGGAAGGCTGTTTGAGGAGATTAATGAGTATACATCTGCCTTCTGAAGGGCTACTGAGCTGTGGTAACCTTTTAATTTTCCATAAATTCATCATATTACAACACACCAGTAAGAAATTTGATCTCTGTGGAATAAATAGTTTCTGATTTTGCAGATCTCAAAGAGTGTGTCATCCCTCTAGTGGGAAAATTGAAGTCAAGCAACACAGGATGCTAGTACTATTACATTAATTTTTTTTTCTGAGATAATTCACTGTTTTTCTAAGAAAAGGCATAGGTAAAATAACTTTGTTTAGAACGGGAAAATTATGTGCACAGTTTTCATTCCATAGCTTTTCCCAGATTCTTTGTAGTAGGATTTAAGAAAGAATTCAGAATGGAAACACAGTAATAGTATTACTGTCTCAAACTCTGGTCACAAGTCACATTTATTATGTGTGCCATGCTTCCTCACAGTGAGCTAAGGCTAGCATAAACCCACAACAAGTCACAGACTTTCTGTTTGCCCATCTGCTCTACTTCTGTTCCTTCTAAGTCTGGGTACATTTAACCCTGACATGAGCTCACACATGATTTGGGAATTTGGTCACCCTGAACTGAAAACCTTGAGCTGGATTGTGCTGCCAGTGTAGTGTCTAGGAGCTGTGGAGTGTCTAGGTGTAGTGGCTAGGAGCTTGGTACTGGTGTGCTAAGGTGTCATGCTTTCCTGACAACTGCAATAGAGCTAGGGAGGAGAAAGGGAATTAAAGTGTAAAGTTCAGTTTTCTTGAGGTGTTTACTTAGCACAGCTGAGGGGATAAAAATTTCAGAATAAGTATACTGCTTAAGGAAGGCCAAGAAATAATCTCCTCACCATTTTAGTTGCAATACTTGACAAGAGGCATAATTTTAAACAGTGGAAGAATACTTATAATGCAGACCAGATGTCTCTAATACAATGCCTGACTTGGTGCCCAAAGGAATGGTACTTCTGTGTTCTGCTACATTTTTTTGTCTTTGATGCCACCCTTTCACTTTTTACTTACTGCACATTACTTATGCTCAGTTCTGCAGCCAAGTATTTTGTACAGGATTTCCTTTAATAACCAAGTTTTATGCTGGATTCATCATGTAATGTACTTGAAAGGATAGCGGGCAAGGGGAAGACATTTCTGTTGTTTTATAGATACAGAGAATATGGAGAACAAAATTTTCTATAGATTTTAGTAATCCAGTTTGAGCTACCTCAAGTTTTCTGCTTTATCTGTCTACCAGACTTTTCCCTCTCAGCTGCTACTTCTTTAATAGATGGTTCAGAGGTGACCAACTCCTTTGTTCCATACTCATTCCCTTCTTTGTTTTGCTTGTGTTCAGAGTTGTGGAAATTGTTCATCACTCCCTGGGCATCAGTAAGAGTATCACTGAAGGTCTAAAACAAGATAACCTTAATTGTGGATGGTACAGCTAATGAGGTTTTGATATTGGGATTTTTTGAGGTTAACACTCAGCTGCTTTTATTCAATGCTGTACAATAACACAACCTACCACATCCATTTAATTATAAATACAACAGTTTGTGCATTCCCCAGGCATGAGTTCTTTACAGAACAAAAGCTGAAATGCACTTTTTCAGTAATGACATTAATTTCTTAGATCTGGTATGTTGCAGTCAGATAGCTCCCAAGATGGTCTTTAACTAAAGGTATAATTACAATATAAAGATATCTGATGATAACAGTGATACGTGCCTGTGACTTGAAAAAGACTTTTACAATGCTGCTTACTTTGCATATCACTTCTCAACTGATCTTTATTCCTTTACCATCCACATGCCTTATTTCAAAACCTTCAGTACCAAGAGTTTGGATAATTTAAAACAGATTGATGACAACCAAAGCAAGCCATGCAAGCTCTTTTAATTATTTTGTTGAATAACATGGGGTCAGGATTCAGGTCTCTGTTTTTGCTGGACAGAAGCCAGAATATGAAAATGAACTCTGTATAAAGGATTGAAGCACAGAACAAGTTCAGCAATAAAGCATCTGATTCTTTCTGTACAACACTTTTTGCAATCCTATGTGTCAGCACATATGTTTTCATATAAATCAGAATATTTATTATGCTACTTGACCTTCTGAAAGGCTATGATTCTGCTGTACCAGCTGGATGGTAAGCAAAGGCTTGTAAAACTCCCAGGTGCAGATGGAAAGGAATTGCTGTGAAGCCTTATTCTTCCGAAGCAGTGCCATGGGTATCCAGCTACGAAAGGGATATTCCTGGCGATTTAGGCATTATGCTCTGCAGCACCACCACTGGTGATGGGTGAGAAATGAGCTCATAGCTGGTTAGTTCAGCGCTGCTTCAGGGGCAGTACTTCTGGGCACAAAAACAGCATACAGAGAGCATAGAAATGATGCTTCAGGTGTCTGAGTTCTATGATTGTCACCCATTAGGTGCCAGATGTCCATTAGGGCTCTCATTCTTAGCTCCAAAATTTGTTGAGAATCTAGGCAGATAGTGTTTATTCTCTACATAGTCTAGTGCTTAAACTGAGTTGACCCCAGTGCAGTACTACCAGAATTCATTTCCATTTGCTGATCTGTAATTTCCATAATCAATGAGACTGGCCAAAGTCTGGGGAAATGTCTTGGGCTGGTTTCCATGTGACTCATGTAGTAGAAGGGACATGGAAATAAACAACTCCTGGAAAATAAAGTTTAGGTTTTATTTACTTGTTTTTAAGTGCCCCACTACGACCTATGGTGCAATGGAGTTTTTAGCATTTGAGGGAATCCCAAGTTTCAGCATACTGGAAGTGAAAGGTGTGTCACACTCTGTGGAGAAAAGTCACTTTCCTAATCATGATGTCTCCTCTCGGTGATTGTTTTGGTTAATACTTCTGTTGAAGCATGGGATGTGTGTTCAAAATGCCTCAAATATTGCAACACATATCCCCAAGTGGCCAACATGAGATATATTTTCAATTCCTGTCAGTCATACTTGAGTACACTCTGAAAGCAATACCACAAAACTTCTTGAACATGAAACTTCTTGCTCCACCTCTGGCTTTTGCAAATATTTTTTCCTCACCTGTATAGTCTGTGGCTATTTTCTTTGTTCCTTGTATTAGCTTCTTTGCTCCCTTTGTTCAGTTTCTTGAAACCTATTATCTCTGTTGGTAGAGCATGTGCTAATAATGCCAGGGTCATGAATTCAATCCCTGTATGGGTCATTCACTTAAGAGTTGGAATTGATGGTCCTTGTGGGTCCCTTTCAACTCAGAGGGTTCTGTGATCTGTGAGCTTTATGAGTTGCCAAAAAGGAGTCAGCCTATTGCTGTCCCAAAAAGAGCCCACTAGATGTCACACTGCTACTTCTAATTCAGGCACATCAGCTCTTGCTTCTTGGCTATCTAACCTATACCTGTTTTTTACAATATCCAAATATAAGTTCTACCATAGGCAGAAACAGAACTCACCTAGACAGGCCTCTGGTACCAGCTGTGGGAGCAGCTCCTTGGGTCCCAGCACTCCTCTCTAGTAGGAGCTGTAATACTCCTGAGCCTAAAGAAATTATTTGTGCCAAAAGTCCCTTTTAAAATATCTAAGAGTGGTTTAGGAGTTTATATATAGGTTTTTCTATTGGCAAAAATTTAACACATATTCATGCATGTATGTTTGAGAATCCATTCTGAAGACTGTGGATAATATTTAAATGTTTGTGTATCAGAGTTCTAAATAACTAGATTGGTTGAGAACTGTAATTTCTAAAATTAGCCACAAATCTGCCACTGAAAGTATTCCAGTTTGCCATATTTTATGTGAACTACATCAGAGAGAACATTTCTTCTCCCTTTGTTAAGTGTAACAATCTTTGTGTTCACCTAGAAAGTGTGAGTATGAGGTACAAATAAGGTCATAATTTGTAAAGTCAGAAATCACTTGCCAGTTATGCATAATAATGTATCAAAACATAATAATATTTAATTCAGAACATGGCACCATGGCTATTAGGAGAGCTGATGATATTCTGTTTGTTCTTACTTCATGTTTGCAGGAGGTACAGGTTTTTTTGTTGTTGTTGTCATATTGATGCTTCTTTCTTGCTCAGTCCTTTTGCAGCTGGATCATTTCATACATTGTTAATATGTACATTATAGCTGATCATTCCTTATTCTTTCAGTAAAATGATTAGAGTTTTCATTAAGAAAATGAAAGGTTCTACATCACCTCTAAGTAAGAACATCCACAATGTTTGTAAAATCCTGCACAGGATTTACGGAAAAACAAGAGGGTAAATAGGCCAGGCAGGCTTTCAGTTGTTGTACTCTGTGCTCCAAAATGTTTAGGGCTTTCCAGTTGATACTTTTTTTTATATAATTGACCTGTTCCTGGAATCTTTGCAGATGATAATAATCACTTGGTGGTTTCCATTTGTGTTGTGCATGCTTAACCTGTTACAGCCAGGAATGAATTGGCCTTGAACTGCCTAAGAGCACTCCGCAAGTTAACAGAAAAGCTTTTGGATTTTATTTGAAATTGATTTAAACAAAACTTAGAACAGTTGGTTGGTGGCAGTAAACATAAAAACAAGGTTCTGGATTTTGGAGTTGCTCTCAAATGTGGCAGCCCAGTCTGTTTAAGCACAGTCACCTTCACATTCTTTTGGATTAGGGCTCTTATATAACTCTCAGGATGTTCCCATCCTTTTCCCTTTCTGCTTTCATCCACAGGTTTTGTGTCTTTGTTCATTTGTGAGATGGTTTTCATCACCTTTTGTATTGGCTAATATCTAATAATGTCTTTCCGACAGTTTAGCTTAAGCACAATACCTCCACATCCAACACTTCAAAGCATTGTCTTTGTCACAGACTTTCACAGATGTATTTCAAATACACACTTAAAAAAATTGGTCAGAACTACTGTTCTCATCATGTTTTGGCATGAAGGCTAACAAAACATTGAAGACTGGGAAAAAAGCCCTAAAAGACATGGTCTGAAAAAAACCACAAATATGCTCAGGGCACAGCCACAGTTGTTTTGACATGTGAAATGGTTTTATGATAGTTCATGACCACCATTATCTTGGACTTAAGGGGCCCCAGTTATTCATTGGTAGTGGGCACATTTTACTTGCAGAGTCCTATTTTGCACAGCCCTCAGATTTCGAAAGGTCTCTGCTGAAAACCTAGCTGGGATCAGAGGTCACAGGTATCTATCTTCATGCTTGTTGAAGTGGCCAGGCTTGTTTTATCTGAGCAGTAAATAAGGCTGCTTGCTCTGGAGGTTTGTGAGTGCAAGAAGAGAAGGGTGGAAAATAAGAATGGATTAAGTGCTTTATTTTGTTTCCCTCATGGACTCTGTTAATAAAACCAGTCAGAAAGAAATTATCTACAAGTACTGCCCTTTTCTCTCTGGAACATAACATGGAGGCATGCTAAGGGGTGTCATCCTGGCTGAAAGATCTGGTTTTAAAAGTTGTCTTCACTGTAGATATACCTTAGGTATAAGTATTTTGCACCAAAGAGAGGTGCTTGATTTTCTTCTGCTGCAGTAGCTGAGGGTGTCAGGAGTGGTCAGATGCTTCTAGTTCTGTCTGCCTTTGAACAGTACCTCTTTACCTCCTTGTAGACAAGGCTGGTGTTTTTTTTTTTTTCCTGTGAGTCTTTCCATTTATTTAATTTGTAAAATCTTTAGGTAGTACTGCTACAATTTAACTAGTTACAGCATGAATATTCACCAGAAGTAATCTTATTTAAGCCTTTATTATGTCCAAGGCTGGGATTTATGGCACATTCCCAGAGTACATTAGCATTGCACCTAATTCTAGCACTGTGATCCTTTCTTAGCTTGCTTCTTCTGTTGTGTGTAACAGGCTGAATGGAATTAGTCTATTTTATTGCTACATGTTTTCTAAAAACTTAACAACCCTACTTAGGAAGTCGTTGCTATTGTATTTTCTGGTATTTTTACTGTTTTTCCTGGCACATCTCTGACAAAACAGTGTTTGGACTGATCATTTCTTTTTGGACTGAAATTTCTCTCCAGATAGCTAAGGGGAAAATTCTTGGCTCTTTATTTGCACATACTCTGTGCTTGTGCTAGAGTGACCTACTTAAGAAAGTCTTCACTTACTTTTTTTCTCTCATAACTGTATGGAGAACAAAAGAGGAGATGAAGCAACATGGTTGGTTTTTCAATTGTCTGTTCTTAGAAAAATCTCAGAAAAATAACCAAAAGGTATGCAGGTGTTAGCATTCACACACTTCTTCCCCTATTTAGAAGAATAAACAAGGATTTTGCAATGCAGTATAACCCTCTGCATTACAGAGGCAATTAACATTTAATCTAATGCCGATGTCCCTATGCTAAACTTAGTGATTTAAACTTGACTAAAGCATCCATGCTTGACCTGCTGCTTGCAAGAGTGAATCCACCCATACTAAAAAATAGTCATCTGACCAATGGGGAATTTTTTCCCCATTGGTTTTGTCTTCAAGGCACATCCAGAAGGTTTTTAGTCTCATTTGTATAGTTTTAACTCTAAGCTTTTCTGTTGTCTCCTTCTTGTGTTGGGATAATGATATTTGATATTGGTGTTTTGTCTCTCAAATGGTTCTAATACTTCTCCTAACCCAAACATTTACAGCTTATTAGTCTTTATGTTCTTTTCTTTAGAAAGAGAAGTTGTAATTGAGCCATATATTTCCTAATGTGTGTTCTTTGAAAATAAGTGCAACAATGCCAGATGTCAAATACCTAAACTTGGAAAGAAATTAACAAGTTTCTTCACTCTCAGCCTCTGGGTAGAGTGATTTAAGTAGAATTTCACCTTTAAACCTAGCCAAAGCTGCCTAAGTACACTTGTGGTTTTATCTAAAGCTTATGTGATACTCTGTATGCTTTTCTCACACCTGGTGCTCTGGATTGTTAAACAATTCCAGAGTTGCATATATTTGTACAGATTATGTTTTTATCTGCTGTCTCATAGAAGAGAACAACTGTATTTTCTCATTTTTCCAGTTACTGGATTATGACATTTCATCAGTGGAATAGTGACCTGGGTACTTTTTATTGCATTCAACTCATTTTTTTTAAAATAAATAAATTAAATTACTGTAATCTGTGGATGTAAGAAATTTTTTCACATTCTTACAACAACATTCTTACTCCAACATTTTTGGTGTTAATGGAGATTGTTCCAGAGACTTCATTGTCCCTTTTCACAGTGTGAAACAGTATGCAGCCACTGTTCTCTGCAGCAGTGGAGTTCTCTTCTCTGTGCATCTGAAAATCACAAAACCATGATAGATCTTTGTCCTGCCCTCTTTTTTCCTACTCCTTTAGCATTTTTGGACAAGGTTCATAACCTTTTCTAGTAGGCCCTCTGTGAATAGCTTTCAGCTGGTGCTTTCCAGGCTACATCTCCTTGGGCTGGAAGTGTGACAAGTCTTTGTTCCTCTACAATCGCCTTCTAGAGAGCTGGGTTCAATGGGGTTGTGGCTGAAAATGCACCATCGATTAAATCTCTTCCATCTGTTTCTGTCCTCCTTGCGGATTTCCAGGGTACTATGGTTTGCACATTTCTTCAGCAGTGATTTTATGTTTGTTGAGACTCGTTATGTGTAATGGTGGGTCTTCAACTAATTCCTGAGACACTCCCTAGGAACCTGCTTATGTGCTAGTTGTTCTACGTGTGAATTTAACAGAGTAGGTTACAAAAACTGTAAACCTGCAGGTAATGCCCTTAATGTCTTCACACTGTTATTAACAAATATTTATTAGAATTTGGGATTGGTTTTGGTGAAATTATGGTAAGGTTTGAGATTATCTACATTGATGGCTAATATTTTACTTTTTTTACTTGATTAGGTGTAAAAAAATTGATTCGAAATATATTGAATCTTTCACTTTCATCACCATGAAATTTTAGTGTGTGTTTGAATTTCCACATATACAGTAGGAGCACTAGAATTTATATTTCTCTCTCTCTCTCCCTCTCTCTCTCTTTCTCTCTCTCTCTCTCTCTCTCTCTATATATATATATATATATGTCTAAATCAAACTTTTCTTCTCTGGAGTAATAGATGTGGCTATATATAGCCACCGTTCTGGATACTTCAGATAAATCTTGGAAATCATAAATTACGTTTACTGAATACTACAGTTAAAAAAAAAATCCAGGGTATGTATTGAAGTGAGGGTAATCAGCTGTCAAAATAATTTGCCAGAAGTTGTGGTGAGCTCTCTAACGTTTAAATCAAGTTCAGCAGTTCCTTCAGAATATCTTTAATGTAGCCTGTTTTAATGGATTACCTGCCAGCAACAACAAATGGTAGCTAGGATAAAACTACATGTTGTCAGGAAGCTTAAACTTTACAGCAATCTGTATTACTGTTGGAAAATTTGTAGCGGGTCTGTGAACCAAAAAATATGACAACTCCTGATAATTCAAAGAGGAATTAATTTAGGCAGTGTCTACAGCGTGTGTTCTGCAGGAAGAGAGAATAGCTAATCACAAGGTTGCCTTCTGGCTTTCTAATCTGTAAAGCTCCTCGTAATTAGAGAACTATCCTTAGCTTCAGGAAATCCAATTCCTCTCCTCGCCTCTGACTTCCTGCGTGATGTTGTATGAGTCACTGACACAGGGATCATTAAAGAAACGGGATATGTCTGTGAAGACAGTGTGAATCTAAGTGTCAGCTTCTTTGCAAAAGATAGGGAAGACAGCTTTGCCAGGAAACATGGGTGTTTGAAGAAGAGATGCTAGAAGTTATTCAGTAGTATTCAGTGATACTTGGGTATTTGGTATTGTTCCAAGTTAGGCCCTTTATCCTTCCCAGACTTCTGTAACTGGACAGAAGGCATCCCTCAGGCAAGATTGGGTACCCTAAGTTCTTGGTTTATTTATCTCAACAATGAGATAAATGGCAGGCTTGCCAGTAAGAACAGACTGGAGTTTCTGAAGTGTGACTTGAAGTTTAACCTTTAGACCAATGCAATTAAAGATGGGATTTGGTTTCCAGTTTTTACTTATGGGATTGGAAAACAGAAGCTACTAGAAAAACAAACAAACTGTAATCCTGTATGTATTTAACATAATTCCCTGCAATTACTACTGCACCCATCGCCTCTGACTGCCTGGGCTAGTTCTAAATGACAACAACACTGCATCTGTCCTGTTCCACTGCTCCCAGAGCTCTGGTTCATCACTAGAAAAATGGGGAGGGGAAAGGACCACCCTTCCAGTCACCTCTTCAGCTCCTGCTCACCCTGCCCAGCTCTCACTTGTCTTCATCACCAAGTACTGTAGGATTTCTTTTAGTTCCAGTTTTCATGCTGTGTGAATGATTTACTCTTTCTTCAGTGAGATTCTATGTTTAATTTTGCTTCTTTAACTATAAAATGAAGATGGCAGTGTCTTGCATTGAAACAGAGCAGTCCATTAAGCAGTCTGTCCTCAGCCAGTACAGTTGGGCTGTAGCATCTTTTCTGGTTTTTTACCCCAAGGAAGGAGTTCTTCCAACTATGTTGGATACTAAGACATGCAAGCCCTGTGCTTGATGCACAGTGGGGTTTGCTACTGCTGCTGCTCAGCTGTGCGTGGTGTGGTGTGGAGTGGCAGCTACTTTCGAATGGTTGTTGTAAAGGATGAGAAAAGATGCATATTTGTATTTGTTTGGACTGGAGAAGAAGGCTATGGTGGGATCCTAAAGATTAGTTTGAACTTCAGGGCAGCCAAGATCAAATTATTCATTTAGTTTTTTATAAAGTACTGAAATAATTGGTAATTTGATTTATAATTGCAGTCAAAAATGTGTGATGTTTTTTGCCATGAGCCAGTAGGAGAGAAGAAAACCAGGTTTTCGTCTTTGTCCTTCTTTCCTTCTCTCTCTCTCATTCATTCTAATAGCCTTTTAATTTTGTTCCATATACTTTTCTCCAGTATGTTTCTTTAAAAATAGCTCCCCACTTTGATGCCAACACTCTGTCATAGATAATATGCCCCAAACGTTTTTTTTGGGGATATTCTAGTTTGGTCTAGTGATGTTCAACCACTTGTGTGCTGTAATGGTTACCATATTACAGTAACTTATATTTTTTTTCAATTTTCATTTATCTGTTTTCTGAAGGCTCTTGAAGAGAGGTTTCTAAAGACTACATTTTGCCATCTTCCATAAAACTGGAGCAAAAATTTAATGGATAGCTAGGAAACTAGAAAAGGCCTCTGCACTGTTACTACTACTGTTGCTACTATCTTGAGTCTACTGACTGTAGTTAAGCTATTCCTAGTTTAAATTTGAGCACATGTGAAGAGAAGCACAGTGAAGGGATTGTATCTCAAATAATAAGCAAATCTGGATGTGGAAGCAAAAACAGAGAGAGGAATAGAGGATTTTTATGAAGACATATGAACAAATTTTATCACTTCTGGCTTGCAGCATTTGGAGATAAACTAGCTAAGTTAGCTCAGTTTCATGCAGTTCTCTGAGGTCTGTGCATGTCCTGTAAAGATTCTGTAGTGTATTTTTCTTGTAGCACAGAGGTTGCTTATAAGAAAGGAATCTGTAGGTGTCTAGTCTTGTCAGAGCTAGTATTTATGTCAGTTTGGGTACCCAGAGTCAGGAATGTTAAGGCAATGTGCAAGAATAAGAGATGTGTAGTTTTCAATGGTGATAGATAAAAATTATATCTTGAGGAATGTCAGCTTCCTCAAGGAAGAAAATCATTCATGTTACTCAGGAATTAGTGATACAAATGGAGATGCACAACAAAAAGTCTGTATAATGCAGATGAAAAAAAATAGTCTCTGTAGGAAAGAAAAGCTTCCAAATTGCATGGGAGAGAGACCATGTTTAGGCTATTATTGGTACACTGAATGCTTATTAAATATGCTAATCATAATAAGGAAGAACAGGCAAACGTGGGTTACATAGCTACTGTGAGTGTTCATAATATTCACTTGTTCTTGAATTGGGCTAATGAATCCAACATGCTCAACAGCATTTGAAACAAAAGATGCTTTTGCAAAATCTTCTTTCTGGTAGGAGTTGACAAGAGTGAGGCTGCAAAAGCCTGACATACAGGAATAAAGGGGCTTTTTTAGAGTGGGTCACAAAGTGTCATGTCTTGGAGTGAAAGGTGACTGTTAGATAAAGCAGAGAAGCCTGACAGAAGGCTGTGCTGCAGAGCAAAAATAAGTTGAAGATCTCAGGACTTCAGTGCGCAGTGTGGTGGAACTGAAGGGAATTGCTCAGATCTCCATGGTTCAGGATTCAGCAGTATCTGTGGTGTCAGCTGCATCCCCTGGGGCCAGTGTGTGTCAGAAATCCCATTTTGTTTCAAGGAAATCTAATTAATTGAAATACTTTAGTTTCACTAATAAGTATATTTTTTTGGTTAAAATAGATATTCCCTGGGTATAACAAAGAGGCAGAGTTAAATTAACCCTATCATGAAGGATGTAGAGGTCTACCCACACTATGCTGTCTATCCCACTGTGCTGTAGTGTATCAGAATAAAACTTTCTTATATAATGAATCCCAAACTTGTTACTGTGACAATATCCATGTGACTGTTTATTTAAAATGCTGCAATTTGTATTTTCTAGGTGTTGACTCTGATTTAGAAGTAGATCTAAGAATCAATGCTTTATTCCTGCAGGAGTTTTTTGAATGGCATTATGTATATACACATATAAAAGCTTTTCTTGGCTTCTGGGAACCATATGGAAAACACTCTTTCCAAAATTCCTTTCGTGATCCTTCTGATCTCCTTTTTCACCAGGCTTTGTCAGTACATAAAAGGAAAAAAAAATAGAATCAGCCATGAGTAATGCATACAAGTTTCCTGGCACTGGCTATTGTTTTCAAAATACTACCACTGAATACTTTCACTACCAGTATTATTACTGAATTTTTTTTCTCTACCGTGTTCAGGAAGTAAATTTGTAAATCAAATCCTCCTCAGCTGCCCAAGTACAAGAGGATATGAAGAGGACATGAAATCCCTCACGCAGAAGTGAGTGTTGAAGATCTGACCTATTACCTACTGAAGTCAACAAAGCACCTGCTGCCGAGTTCAGATGCAAGGGCTCTGGATCTGCTCCTGAGAGCTTCTGTACACCCCCTTTGCAAGCAAACAGCATCTCCTCCTTGGTTTGTACACAGCCAATATTGGCACTTTGTCCTTGGAGTAAACAGCAAATTGCAAATCGTACCCAGCTGCTTTGCATTTCCAGTACATCTTGGTCTGTTTTCCTTTGACAAAACAACGTGATATCCATCCCCAAAGAAGTTCCTTTGTCTTGCCTGCAGAAGGACAGTTCTGTGGGTGTTTGGGACTATGGATTGGCTGTGAGTGAGTGTACAAAGCAGCATTCAGTCAGGCCATGGTAACTTTGTGCTGATTCCTGGTGAGGGTAAAGGAGACTTGGTTTGGCCTCTTTTAACACCAGGCCCTCAGAAAACACAAAGGAGCCTGTTCGCTTGGAGGAAAAGATGCAGAGCACTTGCAGTGTTTGTATTTCATAAAGCACAGCTTTTAAATGGGACTTGCCATGGCTGCTGGAGTTTAAACTCCAACCCACAGGCTCATCTGTGAGAGGGGAAGGGCAGGTTTTAAATCTGTACTGGGAGAGAGGCAGAAACCTCAAGAATAAATCCTTTATAAAGTAATATCAAAACCCAGTATATGTCAGTGCTTTGGAACTGTTGCTACTGGTAATAACATAAATCAGGAGTACCTATCACTGAGACTAGAATCTACCACCAAAATGGCAAATCTAGAGGATATTAATTTAGACTGCTGCTACTTATTTTCTGCTCTTGTCTGTCCCTTTGTACTAATGCAAACACAACCTCTCTCTCTCTCTTGTTCTGTCTTGTTTTCATCCCCTCTTTCCGCTGCTTCCATCTCTCCTCCAGGTTGCTTTAAGGAGGTGTTACAGGCATCCTCACAATAGTGTTGTGACTTGGGCCTGTTGAGTCTATACCGGATCCCTTCTGCAGTAAATGATTCTGTGGAAAATCACTGAAAGCAGCTTGAAGTATAGTACTACTCCATCATGGCACAGGTCAAGAAAAACTTCTGCGAAGACTTAGATCAACATATGTGTATCAGTTTAGGACGAGTATAACATATGCACCAGTGCTGGTTAGTAAGAGTACTTGGTGCCAGAATTCTTTCTAAGAAATCTGGCTCTGTCAGTTGCTGATGTTCCAGACTACTTTACCATTCTTTTGTGTATAAAGAACAGATTATGGGACAGAGGATGACATGAAGAGAGGGTGTATTGCCCAGAATTAAAAAAGACTCCATTGTTGAGAAATGTTTTCAGAACTGTTGTTCAGATAGTTGTTTCTTTTGTTTTGAGTTTTTATTTTATTTTTTAAAGCGGCTTGATGATGCTAGATTGAAAGTACAGCTAGCTATACTATGTAGCATGCTTATACTTTCATGTATGTGAGTGTTCTTTGTATGGACAGGGAGAGGCAGCAGAGAGGTAAAAAAATAGTATGCAATTTTCTTCCTATAAAACCAGCACATTTTATTCTTTTCTTTTTTCTCCAGTCCAAAGGAGACTGTTGGATCTTCTGTTTGCAATTTAACAGGAAGTCACCATCCCAGCTGGAACCTGTTTTTCCCCAACATCCTCAGCCTACTTGGACGACTAAGCAAAAATCTGCTTATGTGAGCATCCAAAAAGCAAACAAAGATGGGGGAAGACAAGTCCAGGCAGCTAGCTGAAGACAGGATCCTATTTTATTATTTTTTCCAAGGCTTCCCAACACCTTTGTGCAACTGGGCACACCAGCAGCTGCATCTTAGTAGAACAGGTTCCCAAAATTATAACAGAGCTCAACGGTGTAAAAAAAAAAAAATCTTTATTGTCTTTAAAACATGTGTATTTTCATAGAATTTCTGTAATATCACATCCAATGATTTATTTTTTTGAAAAATCAACAGCATTATCTTAATGAGATATGACTATGACATATACCCCCTCAAATAAAAGGATTTTTCTTCAGTTTATTTTCTTACAACTCACTGCTTACACAAAAAAAAATCACAGATCATTTTTTGCCTATATTTGAAAAGCTGAGGCTTGTAACCATTTCTCACATCTCTGCCATTTTGATCTCTACTCCTTCCCCTTGCCCCTGAATTTCTGGTAGAGCAGTACAAGCAAAGATTCAGCAGTCCTTGACCCACACACTTTGAACATCAGGGTTCCTGTATACAAAGCAAACAAATCTTATTCAACTATTCTAAGGCATCAACATCGCTCTCTCCTTGGATCAGATATTAATGGAGGATAAACAATGCTAGGAGGCAAAGCTCTGTTCCTTAACTAGCATCCATCATGCACCTGTTCTGTTGGCGCTGGTGGCTTCTGGGGTTAGAAACAGGGAAATGTGTGGGAACTCATGCAGGTGTGCATATGGATCTCTGTGGATATGTGTAGTTGAACATAGAGCTGAGTCCTGATGGGCAGGATAAGAAAGAGGAGCAAACACTGTCTAACACCAAAGGTTTCTGTGATTCTGCTCAGCTCTGGAGGAGTTCAGGACAACAGAAGAGGGACATGGAACACCACCTACTTCTCACATACCCTTCTCAGGACGGTGGGTAAATAGGCAAGGAGAAATGAACAAAGCGAAGTAGAGGGGGTCTGCACCTGCATGAAAACATGCCTGGGGTGCAGAAACTCACTGGCCTCATTTGTATTTAAAGCTTGTCAGTGGGGTGGCTTTGTTTTATACAGAGCCTGGCCAAGTTTTCACTTTTTCTCTCCCTTTCCAGATGGAGTAGGCTTAAGACTTCATTTTTATGTGCTCTCATAATATTTTTTTTAATAATACAGTGTAGTCTAATTATACAGCAGACTTGTTGATAATGTAATTTGACTGTTCTGAGTATTTGGGATTTCTCTCCCAGCCCTGCCGAATTTGTGTGAGTGGTTTGTCTACACAAGGAAATATCAGCACAAATTTGACAACCAGTACAGCACATGGAACAATGAGAGAGAGGATATAGATGTCTGGAAGATACCACTTGTACGCTGATGGGCTCAGGAACCATTTTCCACCATAAACCAGTGTGTGTGCAGTGCACAAAATCAGTGCCAGATATCCCAGTTTGGACTAAAGGAGAAGGAAGGAAAAAAAGGGAAAGAAATGGAAGTTAAAACAGTAAATTAAACCAGAACAAATGTAAATTTAAGGACACAGTAAGATTTGTGCCAACTTGGTTACTGGTGAAACTGTTTTATATAGCATAAAGGCTTTATTATTTTTTAAAAAATCAATTAAAATGGATATAGATTAAATAGTTTGTTTTTTTCTGCATCAATAACCCTTATCATTTTTCCTAGCTCACACATACTGCCTAGTGGCTGTCATATTTGTGAAAAAGCAGAGAAAACGCTGACATTCAGTGGAGAGATTAAAGATTTTTTTATGCTCTAGTGCTAATCCACCCAGAAGTATCATACTGCGTAAGTTTTTTGCCTTGATAAAACATTCATTGATAGTAATTTCCCCTTCTCTTTCCTCTCTTCCCCTCCAGCCCAGCTCCTGCAGAGGCACGGCAGCTTGCACCGAACTTCCTCCAAATGGAGAGCTGAGATTATAGTGTTACCAAGGGCAGCCTGTTTATAGTCACAGCAGTTTTTACAGTCTGCAGAAATTGCAGATTCTCTTTAGATGCTTGGCATTGAGAAGATTTGAGTTATAAAGTAATTTTCAGATCCATTTTAACTGAATTATCTTGTGAACCAAAAAAAATTAACCCAATAAAATGGCTAAATTATTTTGTCACTTCGTACAATTGTGGAATTTGATGTCAAAGTCAGTTTTCTGTTTTTTATTTATTAGCTCACATCTTCCCAGCTTTCTCTTGTTAATGCAGTAATCCCAGTTGTACCATAAGCAGCCATTAGAGCAGTTGTGAGTTTTTACAACTGTGTGGCCATGTAGATGTTTTTTTCACTGTGTGATGGTGGATAATGCACATTTGGAGATAATGGAGGAGAGCCGTAAGTCTCTAGTAAACCTGCCCATAGCCACTATTGATATAGGAAGGAGGCGTTTTTTAGAAGAAGGTTTTTTTAGAGATGGTCTTCTTACCTGAACAAATCGAAATTCTCGCCAGTTGACATTGTTGCTGACGGAAGGCAAGGAAGTTATTCCCAGAAGGACAAATAAAAAAAATCCTAAAATTCCCAAAGCCAAATAAGAGTCACTAAGCCAGGCATTAGTGTGGTCGAGTGGTTCTGTTTTATTGTTTAGTACCTGAAGAAAAGAAGACCAGGTGTATTTTAGTGATATCACTTTTAGCACCAATAAGGAGAAAAGTTTTCTTACAGGTAAGTAGGAGATAAATGTTATACATTAACTCTCTGATCATCAGAGATTTACTTTGAATGCCTGATCAAAAAACAGGAGAGGAATTATATGACATATAGGTTCCATGTAACTGTATTTGAGGTACATATTTTACTGTTCTGTAGACCTTTTGAAGAGAGATATGTGATCCTTTATTAAGTAAGATTAGAAAGTCATAATATATTATATTCCTGAAGGTATATGAAGAAAAAGTGTTTACATTTTCCCTGATTATTTTATCAATATGTCAACTATCTAGGAGGAAGGCTGAGGCCAGAAATCCCCTCAGCTCAACAAAATATCAACAAAATGTAGATATATCAATGTCTAAAAGAAAGAAAAGCTAGGAATATTTTAAAGAACATTGGACTGTCCACATGGATTTCTGAAGTTTCAGGTAGATGGTCTAATTTTAACAGGGCCAGAAGAAAGGAAGACTTAGAGCAGGGAACAAAACTTACCTGGGAGATGATTCCTTTGCCAGTTCTCCAACTTGCGAAGGCACGCAATGGAGTAACAAGAGTGAACACAGCATG
The DNA here is from genome assembly GCF_017590055.1 of Onychostruthus taczanowskii. Lineage (NCBI taxonomy): Eukaryota > Metazoa > Chordata > Aves > Passeriformes > Passeridae > Onychostruthus > Onychostruthus taczanowskii. The sequence goes on along the minus strand of NW_024500349.1, from coordinate 4,521,234 downwards.
CAGGGAAGCAAATGCCAAGGCTATTAGACCAAGCTGTTTCCTGCACAGCATCCATTTGTCCAGCCAGTCTGGAAAACGGCGGTACTTGGTACCTCTGTATAACTGAATAATTGCAGCAAATATACCAGGCAGATACACCAAGGCAAGAAGGATGAGTGCCATTACCGGGCAGACGCGATTTGGAATGGTAATTGCAATAAAAAATGAAAAGTTATTATTTTCATAAATATAAGTGTAAATTATATCAAGAGCCACACAGTAGAAGAAGAAGAATGCAGTTAGGCCAAGGGACAAAAAGATGGGAAACTTCCACATTGGAAAGAGTTGCAGAGGGTAATTTTCTATTTCCTGAGCAGCCAAGAGGGATCCCTTATCTAGTGGAGTGAGACCCAGTGCACGAACAATATTCATGACCATTTGCTTAGCTTCCACATCATCTCCACAGACAAACACCTGCAGACAAAAACAAACAGAAGTTTATTTTTTTACAAATTTTTGTGACTTTCTCTATTTCCATCCTGCCTGGAAATGGATGCACAAGCCTGGATATGGAAGCACAAGCTTCCTGGGCTGCTGCTTTGCTTACTTGGCTTATTGCTGACCTTAATTAATACAGGCAAAAAAGTACCCTATAGGTACTTTTGGCAAGTAAGTCAAAGAACTTTGAATATAGTTCTTTACTTTAGGGAAGAAGATTGTTTCAAGTGGCAAAATTTTATATTTGGAAAGAATAATGTATAGCAGACTTAGTATATGTCTTTGAGTGGAAGACTTGACATACTTTTTCTGAAGATCTGCAAGTAGTTTGTAAGCACAAAATTTTATAGGACTAAATTGAAGCAAAATTTTCAATAGCAATAAGTAAGAGCAAAATTTTCAGTTGCTGCTATAGTGGTAGCATAAATAGTAGTCCATAAATAATCCAGGGAAGTGAGGACAGAGATCTTTAAAACACGATTTGTCTGTCACAAAAGTAGATATTAGTTCTTTCCAGGTCTAGTAAAATAGCGAAGAAATAATCTTTTCTGTGAGTGTGTAAGACAATATAGTCCTTTTGGAACTGGGAGAAAGGGGGCAATTTCTGCTTTTGTTGAGATGGTGAAGGTTTATAGAACCTTGGCCTTCGGTGTCTAGCCACAACCATTTATCTGGCAGCAGAGAACAAAGTTAGCAATAGTTTGAGTAGCTGGGTGATTTCATGTCTTGTACAAGAGCACTGTCCTTTGAAGTGACAGAAAACAGGGCCATAATAAATGATTTATCTGTTTCCTATGGCCAGCTCTGTGCATGCTGGTGTGTGGTTGAGGAGGTGGTTAAAACATTTTGCACACACTGATGCTGTGTTAAACTTAGGTGATGATGATTTAAAAAACTTTATTTATTTATTTATTCATCTTTCATCATACTTCTTTTGCCAATACTCATTGCCCTATCACATCCCTTGCCTCCCTTATTTTGCTTCCTTCATTTTACTCTTGCTGTGAAAATCCCTCCTATCTCATTTCTGTTTAACTTTACTCCTCTGATGACCAACAGATGTAACACTCCTGATTTGTTGTCGTTCTTGTAGCTCTGCTATCTTTCTTTTACTTTGCTACTGTCTCTAAATGTCTTTCTGAGTTCAGAGGCAAGCTCTTATATTCACTGCTATGCCATATTAAAAGTCCAAAGTAAATTTTAGCTCACATTTAGTTTGAAATGAGAGATTATAATGAAAACACCATCTCAACTCTGCCTAATTCTGCTGACCCAGGTGTGTTTTGGGCAGCTGAGAAGAAGCCATGTGATGTGTAGCTGTGGAAGTCCCCGTGGCTCAGCCTTACCTGCCGGCTTGCATCCAGCGTGCCCGACTGCAAGGCCCAGGCTGACACGGTGTTAAAGGCTTTCACAACCTTACTGCCGGGCAGCAGCTGAGCCAGGTACTCCGCGTTCGATTCAGGATACTGGTTTAGTTTCAAGTTGTTGCTTATGTCCACCAAGACTTTTCCACGGAGAGCCTCTGCTAGTGGTGTAAGAAAGTTGTAATGCTGCCTCTGGATTGCTATAATGATGACGGCAGCTTTCTGTGCTGCCTCTGCGTGGCCCAACACCTCTGCATCCTTGGGAATCAGGTTGGATATCTGGGTGCTTCGGCTTCCATACACCACTGGATAGCCAGACTGAATCATCTTATGCCCCAGAGCTCGTCCAAAATCTCCAGTTCCAAATATGCACACAGTCTCTCTTTTGTTAGAAGTGTTAGGAGCCAAAGCCATGGTGTTGGAAGAATTTTTATTCATCTGTTAAAAAAACCAAGAAATTGAAACAAGCTAAGCAAAACATCAATATCTTGGAAATAAAAGGTTTGTATTCACTCTGGATGTACAAAATAGACACCTCAGCCTCTTGTCCTTTAATATGAATCCTGCACCCTCTTCTGAATACACACTCTCAGAAAATTCATGTACAGTTTCTAAAATACCATTCTGAGTATTCCGTCTTCCATGTCTTACAGCACTCTCTTTTCCATCCATTTTATGGGTTTTAACTGTTTCAGTTTTCCTCTCTCAAAGAGAAAATAGGAGGGAAAGACATAGAAGCACAGAGAGCAAGGGTAGCGTACTTTTCAGAGTAATTGCTGCTTATTTATGCTATAGAAAAGCATTGAGGAGGAGTCTGTTTCTAACCAGATTAGAACCTGGAAGTTATTTTTCAAAATACTTTATGAAGGGTTATTATAAAAGGTAGCTATAAACCTATCTGTTGTTCTCAGTATTTCCTTCATGCAAATAGTCAGTGCCAGTTTGTTTTATTATTGTTCTTCAATTTCCTGAAGAATGTTCCATGAAGCATTTGGACAGTGGACTTGTATATTTCATGTTGAAAATAGACTTTTGATATTTATATATTACTCATAGTGAAATTCTCTTTGAGGTTTTGTATCTGTTCCTTTATCGCTGTACCTGGCAACTTCAAAGTCTTTAATGTATTATCCATGCAATGGCAGTGTGTTCGCTCTGCACTTGCAGAGTGAGACCCATGATACAAATACAGAATCAGAAAGGTCTGTTCCATAGGTCTTGCAGTAGGTCCACACGTTCTTCTCCCTTAGCAAAAGGTGGGATCAGAGCAGAACACCTAAGACATCCAACAGGAGACCCTGGTCTCAGGGTCTGTGCCTCAGACAGACTTGTCTGACCCGTCTCTTGGACTGTCCATCAATTTGGTACTTAAAAGCAGCAATTTAATTTGCAGGGGCCCCAATTCAATTCTTAAACTGCCTCATAACTAACTGTCCTAATTAGAGCTGTGTGAACAACAGGTTTTACAATTTGTGGGTGAAATTGTGAAGAAAATAAATGCATGAAATGAAATAAACTTCTTTGCTCCTGTTGTTTATGACCCTTTGCTTACATTCTTCTGTGAAGCACCATTGAGAACGCTGCAATTTATACATACTGCCTTAAAAACACCGAGATGATGTTTTTCACTTTCTTTTGTATTTCCCTGTAGCCAGAACAGTTTTTGCTTTTTAAAAATCTGACATGATTTTAAATTATTTGACTCAAACCTTGCATTTGTTTGGTGAATGAAAAAGATCAGGCCGCAGCTTCGCCCTACCTGCCATGACTTAGGGATAAGAGCTGTGAGTCAAGGATGCAAACAGCTGTGGCCTATGCTGCAGGGTGCAAGCTTTGCTAGCAAAATAGACACATAAATTCTTTTTCTGAGAATCAATTGTGAAGATTTTTTCTTGGACTACTTCTGTATGTAGCTATGTAGCCCTCAGCTGGCCTCAGTGCCAGCCCAGCTGCACTCCTGCACTGAGCTGGGGGAGCCCTGGCTTAGAGAGGTGCCCAGGCAGCTGCTTCTGGTCATTAGGGAAGGTGAGGATTCAGGCAAAGAAGGGCTGAGCACCTGTGTGCTGGAGGATCTGTGTGGCTCAGACAGGTCCCACGGGAGGCTCTGCAGTGCAGCAGAGGGTTAACCCTGGCTCTCTGCAGCTGGACTCCGTGTACTTTGACAAGTAGTACACTGAGCATGCCAATAGATCCTCAAAGAGACCCATCTGAATGTGTCTTGCATATTTGTGTGCTCTGAAACATGCTTAAAGTTGCAAGGTCCTTTGACATATTTGAAAATCATTCTCTGAGGGCTTTATTAATGTCCCATGAGGCTCTAATGTGACTAAAGCTATGAAATTCCTTTCTGGGGATAGTCTGTATTTCAAAAAGAACAGAAGGGTTGCTTATGTAATATTAATAAATGGTCCAACTCAGTACCTAACAAGACTCAACTATCTTTCCTTAATTTTTGTTTTTAACAAAGTAGCCTCCTATCTAAAATAAAAAGTAAAATTTATTTGTAACACACAGTCATCCATTTGAATGCATCTGTATTTGTCCTCAAGAAATCCTCAAGTTTTTGCTGAGTGAACTGTGCAATTCATTCTCCTCTCCGAACTAAGGATGGAAAAAACCAAAACTCAGACAAATGATATCAGGTATTATATTTGGTAGATCAGTGGAATTATGTTTTTTTTTGACCTTATAAACATATTTAACATAGAAATGGATCCACCAGTGAGAAATAAGTCTATAAAGTACTTCCATTGTTCACTTATGCTGAGTGCCTCATTTACTAGTGAACACTGAACTTGTTTTGCCAGAGAAGAAAAAAAGAGGGAAATAAAAAGAAAAAAAAATAAGAAGAAATGTTTGTTTGGGTTTTTTTTCCAAAATATGGTTTCTTGAAGTGCTATCTAAGATGTAAAGGGAGTGTAAAAGGCGTAGAAAGCTGAAGAGAGCTAAGGTTTTCTTTAGTACTTGTGGTCTAATATAGCCTAATATCCTTTTTAACAAGAGAGATAATTTGCTTGAATAAATAGCCGAATTCACATTTTCTTTGTAAGAGATAATAAGAATGTCCATAGCTGTTATGAAAGCAAAAATTATATATTAAAAATAAACTATTCACCAATTAAATTTTTAACAAATATGTTATATTGTAAAACTGATAGTGTATCTGTTACTTCTGAAAATCACATGTAAGAGAAAGCAAGTTTACATTTAAATTCCAGGTCTTCACATGCCTTCTTCTAAAAAATATAGTAATTAAGTTAATTTTCTCCATAGAACCCTTCTTTTTCTTGCTTTTGACATGTCTTTATGTCAGCTGTTTCTAACTGAACCAAAAGAATGTTGTAGGCTTGGCAGTGAATGTCTGGAGGTTAATTCAGGCAGTAGGATATGAGCATACAGAGAGTGTATAGGCACATCCTGGCACTGCTGTCTGTGTTGGAAGAAAATGCAGCATCTCATGGCAACTGTGTGGTTTTAAAGCCAAAAGAAGGAAATTGGTCTCCCAGATTCATGACAGCAGTAGCTGGAATCTAAGAAGACAGTAATTTTCTATAGAACGAGGTGTTTTACTGTGGTGTATCAGCGTGACAGATGGGAAGCAGAAATATATCACAAAGGACACACGGATTTTTTGGTAACTGGCAGCTCAGCCCAAAGGCTGACACTGGCCTGTCACTCAGCAGCTGGTGGCAGTGGAGCTCTGCTCCATGCCCATGGGTTATGCTGGGTGCTTTCAAAGCACCAGAGGAAAGCAGAAATACCAGCAAAGAAACATGCAGTAATCATTATCTGTTCTTTTACTTTATGCACCTGTATATTATCTGAGAAAAAGCCATAGAGATTTGTATGCATACATAATATTTTTCCTTATATCCATCCCCATAACATTAGAGCACTAGTGATGCCTTTTGTTATTTGAAAGATAATCTGTGTAAACTTCTGCAATGATTAGCTGTGTCCTTTCTCCTCTGCATTATTGTTGTATTCTTCTACACTGGGTTACCCTATTTTAAGGAAAATGGTGGTAATCTCTGAGTTTTCTTTGTCAGTAAAGATAAAAGGAGATGCTGAAAAAAAAAAAAAGTCACCTGCAACACTGTCATTTTTCCCCATTGCATAAACACTAGGGGGAAGTGAACAATGGGGAAGGGGAAAGTACAATGTCTAGTTAAGCAGTTATATGCAAATACTTGATTATGTAGGAAATTGAATTAAGTCAGGCAGATTGCTTTCACATGGGAAAAAGGAGGGATATCCTAGTAGAAGCAATATCACAGATGAAGTACAATGCCAAAAGTGGAATAGTGGAGATGGGATGGATAATGGAATATCATAAAGATGTAACATGAAACACAGATGGAAGATCAGTGAAATGATTCAAAAGTTAGAAAGACAAGATGAAAGGAGCAGGAAATAGTAATTTTATGATTTTAATTCAAAAAAGGAACAAAAAAATTGCTCTGGTTGTAGTCTTAAGAGGTTCTTCCTACAGCAGGATGAACTGTGTTTGAACCAAGTCTGACAGATGCTTGTCTCACCTGTTTGTGAAAACTTCCTGTGTTGTGGATGCTGAACCTCCTTGCTTACTGCTTTCTCAGCCATTTTATTAGGCAAATTTTTGCAGGAGCAATTTGTATTGCCTCCCTCACAGTAGACACAGCTGTCAAAGGTGTCAGTTTATCCCCCTTCCCTTTGCAGCAGCCTTTGTTGGACATGAAAGCTGTTACTGTTTCACCCTTTTCTTCTAGAAATAAAACAGTCCCACATCTTTCCTGCAACTTGTGTTTCTGAGAGTGATGATCTTTCTCATGGCTTTTTTCTGATGTTTCTAGGCTAAACTGCTCCAACTGTTAATTAAAAGTGTGGTGCTGACTGCAGTACTCTCACAGTCAGATTCTTACCAGACAGAAAAGGATCGCTTTAGTTGCCTCACAGTCCATATGTAATCCTTCTGTCACATTTGTCTCATTCACAGCACAGCTGATTCAATAGTCAGTCACCTTGTGATGCATTGAGGTGATGAGTGCATTAACAAGGGGTGTGTGGCAACAGGGACCAAGATGTGGAGTGCAACACCTGGTGCTGAGCTCATGATTTGCACACCATCCACCTGTCAGATTTCCACCTTGGATTAAGTTTAGTTGAGCACTGCAGTCTGCATGCCCCCTAGCAGCTGAATGCATTTGGGTCCACCTAAAACACATCTTCTGGATCACTTTTTGCAGTAAGGAATCTAGTTTCCTGTGTTCCAAGATAACCCTGTAGTCTAAAGCAAAGCTTGAAAGTGATGATCTGCTTCTACATCTGAGCAGAACTGAAATACCAATGCAAATGCATCCTCTTACACCCAGTCCTTTAATTGTACTTCTCCCACACCTCTTGCTCCATCCTTGATTTCTGTAGTGTTTTCAGAGCTGTATTGTGCACTTGTCGCTGTTGAATAATACCATATTTTTTCAAATTGTACCTTCAATTTGTCAAGATCATTCTGATTTCCAGGCTGTCCTCTAACTTGCTCGCAGCCCTTTTCAACCTTGTCAGATTGTCAGCTTTAATAAGTAGAGTGTCTATTCTGGCATCGATGCCATTTAATGAAAGGAATAGGAGTTTTGCCAGGAGAGCCCCCCTGTATATCTGCAGTAAATGCAGTCTTCTGTTTTGACAATGGTTAACTGGAAGACTGAAAAATGTTTCTTTTGCTAGTTCCACAGAACCCTACCTTGTATTAGTTTAATCGAAACTACATTTTTTAAATTTGCTTTTGCCATTTTTTCCTAACATTTACCATACTAAAAAATTTGCTCGTGTCAACTTGTATCACTTCTGTGATTCACAAGGCCTGTTACCCTTTTATAAGAAATAATGGGGTTGGTTTGGAATGTCTTATTCTTGATTAATACATGTGCCTATCATCTGTTTCTTTCTTATTTTCTATTTGCTTCCTCTATTTGTTTGAGAATTGTATTTAAATGGATTATTTAAAAGGGCAATAATTCTGCACCTCCTCTTTTGTTACATTTAAAAATACCTGTTATTACCTTTCCAGTCTTTCAAAACTTTACCTCTTCCACACAATTCTTAAAGACAGTATTTACAACTGTGGAAATGCTCCAGTTATCACCTAAATGGTGTGAGATGAATTCCATCAGCCTCGCTGATCTCAGGTCATTTGACTTACATAAGCATGGCCTAATCTCATTTTTCTGTCATTTAGCTAGTATTTCCAGCTCTTCACTCCTGATGTAAACCCTTCTGTCATGGTTGACCCTTCCAGTGAACAAAAGCAAAATAGTCATTACAGAGCTGGCTTTCTTGGAGTCATTAGTCAATAGTTTCCCTCAGCTGAGTGTGGATTTTTCTTTAACAGTTCATGTTTTTAAAAGAAAATTGTTGTCATTCCATATGTACCTTACTAATTATATTTCTTCTTGTGCTGTGGCTTTTCAAATCATACCAACATATTGGCACAATTCTGTGCTTGTCTGCAGATTTTGGTTTGTGTGTTGTTTGAATTTGAAGTTTTGAAGGACTGACAGCTCCAGCCACATGGCTCTCTTATGGCAGTCCCTGCTCTGCATTGCAATCTTTATGTCTGCTTTTAACAGAGCTTCTTTAAGCAGTTGTTAGTCTCCTGACTTAATTTTCTTCTCAAATTGTACTTCCCATGTAACATTACCTTCCCACCTTCAGGATCTAGCTTGTTATTCTGCTCGGGGAAAAAATCCATTTTTGAGCACTTGGTGTTTCTTGGTTGCCTGTGGTGGCTCCAAGCCGTGACAGAACCTTTGTATTTTCCCCTCTTTTCCCCACAATCTTTTACTAGGATTATATGCTTTTATCTCTTGATTCAGAGCAAAAGTTTGGAAGACAAAGCAGGATATAAGGACTATGAGAACAGAAAAGGCCAAAGAAATTTGACCTGTTGCCATGTAAAAGAAAGGTTTATAAGTAGGTTATGGTAGGCCATGGTGTTGACTACTGTAGGAACTAGTGTCAGAATTTATTGGTCTGTTTATGTTTCTCTTATTTTTTTCTTTCTTTTTAAGCTCATTGTAAGAATCTTAATCCCAAAAATGGACATAAGGATTATACACGCTACAAATATTATGTGATTTTAACTGTAAAAATGATGGGTAAAAGGCCTTGTTTTTATGTAAACTAAATATTTTTACTGCTATTTCCACGTAAATAACAAGGATTCTGTTACTCTGTGCAAGTAATAGACAGTGTTGGGGATGGAATGGCCTTTCAGGAGCAGCTTGTCGTTGCCTAGTACAGCATTCTGGAGGCAAATAAAAGTTCTGACTTAATACATCTTGCTCATTATATAGTGTGCTGAGGGTAGATTCATATGTGTGAATTCATATATTCTGGGGTAATGCAGAAGTCATGAGAACAGTATTGACTGCATATTCCAGTGATTCTTTGTAGTAGAATTTTAATATGAAATCTGTCTTCTAGGTTCACCTCTCCAGGAAAATCTAGGTTTTTATGTTTAAAAAGGGTTATTATTCTATAACGATGGAGAGACACTTGGATGGACAGTTGGGAGCTTATTAAATTGAGTCCATTGCACAGATGATCTCTAATAGTACCTTGCTACATGGAGAAGTTAATTCTTCTCTTGGGTTCACTAACCTGCAATGTTTAACTCTGCTTGTACAGCAGTGAACCTGGGGCATCTGGGACAAGTGGTTTGGGTTCAGACTGTGCCCTCATTTTAAGCTACCAAGATGGCTTCTTACATTACAGCATAACAACACTGCTCTTTTAACATGGAGAATTAACTGTTTCTGGTTCTTTTTTTGTTGGGTTTTCTTTTTCCTTCTGTGTCTCTTGTTTTCATTACAGCAAAGATCAGCTGAGCTTTCTCACACAACATCCACATGGATAAGCCCTCAAGCCTCTGCTAGAGGCTTTTTTCAGTCAAAGTTCTGTATTTCTCTAGTCAGGAAACACCTGGAAGCATGCAGCTCCTAACATGGATTCAGGAACTTGCTTATGTGGTTTGAACCACTCAGGCAGGGCTGAGCACATGACAGCTCATTTCAATAACAGAGGTTCAGAGTATTCTCTTCCAAAACGTTTTGAGAAGAGCTTCCCACCACCACTACAAGGAGTAAGGCCTGAACTCTGTTGGACCCGATGTGATTATTCATTTCAATTCTGCTGGGCTACTGTGAATTAATCTCGAGTTGGCATTTAATGTTGAAATGGTGAAAATAAACCCTTGCCTGATGTCCTTCAGACCTTCCTCATGCCTCTTTGAACAGACCAAGCAGGTTCAGCCAGATTTGCTCTCCCAATGCCGCTGTGTACCCCTAATCCCTCCCTACCTATAAACATACATCCTTCTCAGTGGTGCTTGAGCACTCCTGGTAACCATGGTGCTTTGACACCATCCCAATGGCATGTAGTTATGCTAGTGACAATAAAGAGCACTGCCTACGACCAAAGGTGCCAAAGGCAGAGGATGTGGCCAGGATTATTTTTTAAAATTTACTTAGTTTTTTTTTTTAATATCAGGCTTTTGTTTCTCATAGTTTCCTTTAAATTTTTACATACCCATGGGTGGGCATGGTGAACTTGAACCAAATAAGTAAATGGGTACATTACATACAAATAAGTATATTTTTATTTGGATTTATACTTTTTTTCTCTGATAATTCTTAGTTTCCCATACTGTCAAGTTCTTCAGAGTTAAACTTTCTTTCTCAAATAGAGGTAATTCTCATTATTATCTTAAATGTTTATTGCATGTCCTGGCAAGCAGAATTCATCCCCAGCTGCAGGGTTTTTTTTTTCTAAATAAGACTCCTGCTTTGTCTTGTAAGGTGCATATTAGATAAAAATGCCCTAATACAGTAAAATTGTACATAGTAGCCCATTAAATATCTTTGGAATACTTTATGAAGTATTTCGCACATGCTTAATATCCAGTAATTCTGTTGTAATGTGGAAAACAGGTGAAATGAGATTTAGAAATTCTCCTCAGAAAGACAGGTACACTACTCTGAGGCAATCCCCTTTACTTAAAATTTCATTTTACTATTCCCAAAGAGAGAGAAAAAAGAGACTCTATAACAAATACTGTTTCTTACAAGATGACATCTGTGGAACCAATTCTGCCCTAAAATACAAATTGCATTTTCTGTTTCTTGATACACATAAAACTAAAAGGCATGTGGCTAAACTAGTGTCCCATGATTAATCCAGTACTTAAACACATAAAGAAAACAGCAGAATATTTCCAACAAACCTATTACAACTAATTATGCATGAATTTTCTTTCAAGCAGATGAATATCTGCTGTTCTTCTCAGCAGAAAATCCTGGGCTCCAAGTTATGACAAAGGTGATAAAAAATATTTTTTTGAGACAATAAATCCTCCTATGGAGGACATTGCATTTCCCACATCCTCACTTTTTATCAGGAGTACACTAAAACTGCCTGGAGGCTCTTCAAACAGATGAAATGTAGTCCTAAATAGATGTGCTTAATGTTGTTTAAATCATAGCAAAATACTGAGAGGGCTGGAAATCTCACCACCTCCAGCTGCTCCCATAAACACGTAATACACAGCTGTAACTTGAGTAATTTCCTAAGTCTCTTCAGGGCTGTTGTTTTATTTTGAGGCTTGCAGGTATTAAGCTCTAATCCAGCCTATTCAACTGCAAGAAGAATGAAAATATTTTTTAAAACACGTGAAGGTGCTCAAGTGTGAGGGAGAGAGAGACCTGCCTACAGTGCAGGGGCACTGGGTTTATCCCAGCTGGCCCAGGAGATGTTCTGAGGTCTTGAAAGCCATGCTTGAAGATCCACCAGGCATGGAGAGGCACCTCTTGGATTCCTGCTGAGGAGTTCCCTCACTGTGAAGTGATTTTCTTGAGCATCTTTTATCTGCCATTTAGAGACAGTAACAAGTAGCTGTGTTTCACAGAGAAATAACACTAGAAATTATGAAGCCTGGCTTCCTAGGGGTTTGTGTTTCTTGGCTGATTACAGGAGCTGACTGAAACTCTTTCTAATCACAGGAGATGACTCCTGTAACATTTCTTTTAGTGGATTTTAGGTATTTCAAGTGTGTATAGTCACATTATCATCTTTCATTTTTCAGGACTCTTCTGTGGGGTCTTTAGCTGCCCTCTTTCATGCAACATGAGAAGAAGTGAGCACTCTGCCCTTCTGGTACATTTGTTTGAAATCATCAGTAATAAATGACTGAGGAACACACATAAATGTGAGATGCTCACATACCTCTGCATGAGTGAGAGGATTTCTCACTTCCTACAGAAGTCAAGCTAAAGTAATGGACACCCCAAAATTTTGTGAAGTACACACAGCCAAATGCATGTTTGTACCACCAAAAGAGAGGGAAGAGAGTTTTCACCCAACATCATTGTGGTCTCTTGACAGTAGTGGAGAATGAGGAGGGGATATTATTTGGGAGGCTTTTACCGACAGCTATCAGTGCCTTGCAATGAGACTGGAATTAGCAGAAATTAAACCAGCAACCTACCAAAACCAGACCTTCCAAACACTGAAAATGTGTTCATGCCACATATTTATTATGAGCTCTAGGAGAGCAGGAAAAGCCTGACTCTTTTCCAATTTACACTAATGAATTCTTGATTTGCAGTTCTCTTGCTTTTGGACTGGGTTGCACAAGTGGGGAAATGAAGCCCAGTTGTTCTGTTTCACCCTTCACAAAAGAAAGGGCAAGGTGGCTGCAGTGGTGCAGTGACAATGCTTGTGGCTGTCTTACACTCTTAGAAATTTGAGAGGTGAGAATATGATGAAAGATTTAAGGAAACAGAGCATGAATATGAAATTTTCTTGCCAAAACAAATAAATGTGGATTGCAACATTTCAGGAATGGGGCCAAGCAGATTTTACAGAAATTTCGTTAATGTAGGTTTAAAGATATATGATTAGACAATCCAAGACAGTGGATAACTTAATCAGTTCCCTTACTTACTTGATGTGAAGTGTACTATTTGTATTTACTTGCTCCTTTTGGTTTCCTTTCTTTATTTTATGTGGACTTTAACAATTTCCTCTCTCATTTTACTGAATCTGAGTGGCATCTGCAGAGACATGCCTGCCTCCAGGACAAAATGAACACTGATATTTTCAGAAGAAATTATTCCTCAAAAAAAGCCCCCAAAACACACCAACCCAAAATACCCCAAAAACAAAAGGAGAAAAAGAAAGAGTGAGATAGATATTATAATATGCTGTTGCTCTTTTCAACAAGGAAAAATTCTTATCAGGCAGTATTTTAAATACTTGTCAAGATGGAAGAAGTTCCCCTTCTTACTGAGCCACTGATTTCAAAACTCTTTAAACAATAACCTTAAGTTACAGGCTTTGAAAATTAATTGCTGAGAAGCCTGAATTTAGAAACATGCTTTTAAAATAGGGAAAAAACCCCAGTGACAGAATTAATAACAAATTAACAGAGATGTTCAGGGCAGCATCTCATGCCAAGAAAAGGAAAGATCTAGGGTTTGTGTTTTTTTTTTTTTTTTTGTTCTTTTTTGGACCAAAGCCTCCTTTGAGTTCAGCCCAGGTTTTGCAGATGCCTGAGCTGCTGCTGGTGATTCCTGCCTGGCAAGCAGGGATGGGTGTGCACAGCAGTGAGTCATTAGCTCCTCTCCCAGCCCAGATGTTGGTACAAATGATATCTGCCAGAGTACTGCCTTGGGGTACTGCTCTTGGGGCACAGCACTGCCACCAACTTGTTTACAGGGCAGGCAGAGTTATCCTGTGCCACTGCAAGGGGGACAAGAACACTTACAAAACATCTCTTACAAATCCCTGCTGCCTGTGCCCTCTCACACAGGGGCTGTGGCCTTCAGAGAGAACTCACCCTGATTTCTGTCTTCTGCTTGCTCCTGGCTCTCCGTCAGGGTCTGATATCTACCCCCATTTCCTACCCCTGTGAAATACGTGGGGTTGAGGCAGAAGCCACTCTTGGTTCTGCATGTCAAGAACGTGCAATAAGCAAAAAAAAGGAGTGAAGGAAAAAGTGGGTATTTGGAACAGAAACAAATGAAAAGCTTTTTACTAAACTTAGCTGAAGAGCAAAGAAGAGGGTGCCAGGAGGTAGGAAACAAAGCGTCATGCTGCTTCTGTAATTGCCTAATTGGACAAAATAATTCCCTCCTGCAGGGTGACCCTCTCTTGATATCCAGCAAGGAAATGCAATACAAAATAAGGAACTGAGTTTTCTGAAGAAACCCATTTTCTTTATTGAATTACCATTTTATGCTATTATGATTATTGCATAATTATCCACTTTTTGTGAGTACTCATGTCTTTTTACATATTTCCTTCTCTCGCAGTCATCATAGCATGGGACCACCCCAGAGAAATCATTTGTCAAACTATCTTCTGCTTTAATGATGCCAGAAAGTGTTTTGCTCTTTGGCAATCAACTACTCCACTTAATTTCTTAGCTCTTAAAGCTTGTTTATCTAGAGGCCTCCAGAAACTTGCTCACATAGTTGGCATCACTAAAGATGCTAGGCAGCAGTAAAACACTTTGATCCCAGTCCCCAGGTGCTGTAACTTGTCTGAATTGAATGGCTGAGCCTTTTCACCATTGATCAAGCAGCTTGTAGAAGATTATTATATTTGAGCACCTTTAAAGTGCCAAAATATATGAAGCTCTGGAGCAGTTCATGTCAAATTTATTAATATTCCAACTTTTTAGGGATATCGTGCTGTTTATGGAGGTGTTTTTTTTTTTGCACAATCTTATTTGTCCTGGTGAAGCTGCTCCACTTGGGAAAAACACATGTAGGGAAATCATCCATAGCTAAGAACCTGTCCTCACTCCTGATTTAATCTTAACCTCATGTTTTCCAAAGACAGCCATGGTAACTGCACGTCCCAGTGGAAGGTTAGACCTAGCCTTGCTGCTGAGCCAGGCTGATCTGTGCTGCTCTGCCAGTGCAACAAACAAGGCAGCCCAGCCGAACATTGGAAGAGCAGTCCCAAGCCAGGCAGCCTGAGCCTGTCCCCAGCATAATGCCGAAGTTTGGGCATTTCTCTGGTAACCCTACTGGCAGAGACAGCACTCAACAGTCCAGTAAAGCAAAAACAATAGCTGAAAGTCTATAAAAGGTGTGTGAAAGTCACACCTTTGCCGTGGTGTGTCCAGGGCTGCACTCAGTGGTCACTATGAAGTCGGGAGGAAGCTCTGTCAGCCCTCTAAGGGATGCTTTCGCTGGCAGCTATTCCCTGTATCCAAGAAGCACCAGTATAAGCACTGCTTACCCGAGCTGCCGCCCAGCACAGTCCCAGCACCCTGCCCAGACCTCCTCAGCTGGGAGGACAGAGCTGTTGGGAGCTCAGGAAGGGCTCACCAGGACATTCGGGAGTGCACCTATTTCTCACAGTCCTGCCTACAAACGTCTAGTAAGAAGAATTAAATGAGTATTTTATTGACAGTGCTCTCACTAAGGGGAGAAATTTTTAAAAAAAGACGGTATCTGGTTCTAAACAGTGATGTCAAAAAACCCCCCAAAAACAAACAAAAAAACCCAGTATTTTGTTTTAGAGCATGCATTATTTGAACTGCAATAAATATTCAAATGTTACATTTAAATACCTGTCTCTACATTTTTTTCCCAAAACTTGGCTTTCGAACCCCAAAGTCAATATACATGAAAATCTGAATAGAATAGAAATAAAGTCAAAATGCCAATGCCTCTAAAAAGTTCCACAGAAAATTAGATATTGAAAATCTTGCAGTTCCACTCTGGTAGTTCAGTTACCAAGATGAGAAACAAAGAAATGTTGGCTCAAATCTTGAAGTTACCAAATAAAGAGGTTTAAATAAGAAATAGACTGGGGAGCAGTGAAAGAGACCTTAAAATATGTAGATTTTAATTACTCTGCCTGAAAGTCTCAGTTGCTGTCTGTATTTTTGAGAGACCAGGTTTATAGGGAGCACCCAATGCCCACGCTGATGGGGTTTTTACTTTGGAGTAGCTCTGGTCTGGTCCTGCGAGCTTAACTGCAATTAGCTGTGAGATTATTTTGTTTCACCCGTGAGCAGCCAAGATTGCATGTCCTCAGCTGCTCTGCAGTGTGAGACACTGAACAGTACATGGTGGAGAGAAGCAGATTCATTCCCAAGTGAGCTCCTGCTCTGAAACCAACTACACTATTAGTGTAGGTTACACACTGTGTTCACAATTTCTCAACGCAAAGTAGACACTTCATCTGATTATCATTTCTGCCTGTAACTAGGAGAAGGAATTATAAAACATACCATCTGCCTAAAAATGTAAAAATATGAAAAGTTCCTAATATATTTTTATGAGAAAAGTCCAATAGGGAGGAAGAAAACACAGTGATGCTTGATTTCTCAATGACTATTGCAATGTTTTGGTATGTAGTTACAGTGCTACTTCATGCTAGCCTAAATAATTGCTATTAACAAATCTAGGAGCTTCAGAAAGGCCACATCTAAAAAACAATTTTCATCTTCCACTAATTGCATCATTTTATGAAGTCTTAACAGACTTGAAAAAATTGGCCTACAGTTTGAGTGACAGTTTGTGTTACAGATTTAGAGAGGATATGAAATTTTCCTATATCAAAGCTGAAGAACAGTTCTGACAGCTGCAAATGTTCTCTGAATTAATAATGTGGAACTGGTATAAGACAATATTTAAGAAAAATCCATTTCTTTCTGCAGCATTGAAGCCCCTTTCTTATAAAACATTAAATAGGATTAAAATTGGTATGCTGCTTGAATGGAAAGAGGAAACTTGAAATCCACATATGAATCCAGAAGTAAAAATAATCATTAGTTCCAAATTTTATTAGTGATAACTTATAATTCAGGGTAAAACAACACCCTGCCCTTGCTTCTAAAATTCAAACCAATATTTTGGCTCTGGCATAGGAAAGAAAATCCACTTTCTAGCTTCGTTATTTAAACCCCACTGACCAATCCTTATTTGCAGAAGCTTTCTTCACTGTAACTATAACAAACACCTCTGGAAGATTAAATAAGCCTGTTATCTGCTATGTACTCTCTGAATATTAATGGAAAAATCTGAAGTTCTGGTTTGTCCTGACTTTACAGATAAAATTACTTTCTTATTTCTCAGTTCTTCCTTACATCAGCTCTTAGTTACAAATATATTGTATAATGTCAATAAAAACCCAGGAGACATGGCATGGCTTTGTGGTTTTTTTTTATCTAGCAGAGAGAAAGGCTGGGCTAAAATTTCATCAAGAGACTTAAACTTTTAACTTCAAGCCCACCTAAACTTCTCAGGTTGACAGTTTAGCCATTTTGTTCCCCACTCTCAGCTGCAGGAATGAGAGAAACCTGCCTCATCTGAGTACAACTCACCTGTGCACCCCACCTGATGCAGTCCCCCTAAGCAAGCCAGAGCTTTCCCAGCTGGTGAGATGCTGTATATGGACCTAGAGAAACCCCAGGAGCTGCAGAGAGGTTCTACTGCTTGGAGCAGGCACAGAAACCCTGACAGCCCAGCTGGTATTTATCTAGAGGAAGCCAGGGTGAGTGAACAGGGCAGGAATATGTGAGGGGATGTTGCAAGCTTTTTCTGTCTGCGCGGGATGAAAGAACTTCCCGTCAAACTCTCAGGGAAAGTCCCAGCCCTTGTATTTACAGCTGAGATGAAGCTGTGGTTGCTTTTATCATGCTGGCACTGACTTGCCCCTTGGTTATTGGCCAGAGCTAAGGTTTGGCTGCCTTTTCCCACTCTTGTAAGACTAACCAGAATTGCATAAGCCAGAAATGTTGTAGAAGCGCAACAACAAATATTTGCCTGGAAGGAAAGCTGCTTTGCTGTGTCTTGGCTCTTCTGTGCCATTCCACCTGTAGGTAAGGACAGTGAGATTGCCACATTGGGATGAAAGGAATTTGGCACAAGGTGGTTGAAAGTAGCTGATCTCTGAAATTCTCTGGGTAGTCTTGGTAAGTGCAGCTATCCTGTGGTGCCAGAGTCTGTGATGGATAAGTATTGAGAAATCAGTCTTTGAGGGATAAGCCACTGTGTAGATGTGAATTTTGTGATGTTACATATCTGTCTGAAATGGGACATAATTCAAAACTGATGACTTGAGCATCATTGAACTAGATCATAATCCAGATAAGAGCAAGGGGCTAAGAAAGTCCCACTAGTACTGAAATTTCATAAGTTTGAAAAATAAATTGAAGGGGATTTGAATAATATAGCATTCTAGGCTTGCAAGCAATTTATGACATTAAAGAGGAAGATAGTAAAAGAAAAATATTTTTACACAATCTTGACTTTGGGAGATTTACTGGAAACTAATTAGAAAAATACACTAAGAAGAAAAAGTCATAGAATATATAAAACACAGAGGTAATTTCTAAAAACAGAAAGAAAGGACAATAAGAAGTTTCATTCAGAACAATCTGTGACTTCACTAGGGCTGAAGAAAGTATATTTGAGAGCTTGAGTTCTAGAAAAAAGATCAGGTCATGTTTGAGACTTAGAACAGGAATAGCCCTTGTCATTTGTACACTGTGATAAAAAGCATAAGCCAGTTTGATGCCTGAACTACTGGAAGAGATCCAGGAACTGAAAAAGGTGATATCACTTTGAAAGAGCTTGGAAGATTCAACAAGGTGCACCTGGCATGTGCAAAGTGTATGACCTGGCTCAGAATGTCCAGCGAGGCAGTGGATGTGTCTGGGGATAACCAGTGTAGTATTCATTTTCAGGTGACCTTTATACAGAGATGCTGCCAAGAATTGTGTTTTACACTTAAATTAAAGGGAACAGAGAAAAAAGTAGTTGACTTGCAGAGTTTAAAAGTACAAGGCTAAGTCCACAGAAGTTATATGAGAAATAAATGTAAAAATTCATAATAAATGGGAAAAAGGGCAAGTGCAATGAAATTCAGTGCATCAAGCTGATCTAAGCATTGAGTTCCTGTGTAATAACATGATCAAAAAAATCTGTAAATAATTTGAGGCTATTTTCCAGTGGATAAATACCTTGTGAATACTAAAAAAACCAGGAAAGCATTGAGTTGTCTAACATTTCACACACCTTTTTGATCTCTTCATACTGTAAAGCAATGCTTTAAAGAGGAGCTGAATCTGCTCATTGCTCTGGAATGACTGGAAGAACAGAGGAAATAATTCTTGTAATTATAGGAAAGATGAATGAAACTCCTTGTTCATCCATTGATGGAGCTGAAGAAACAAAAGAGGTCTGTGAGAGAGATCCTGGTGGATGTTCATATTAGAAAAAATAAAAGAGGGGTTTTTAAAAATTTTTGAAACATTTGTGAACTGCACTCTTTTCTCAGATGTGTATTTAGGCTGCATTTAGCACCTGAGGAAAATTGTGATGAATTTTGCCAACCTTTCAGGTTAGTAAGATTTATAGAGATGACATTTAGATTTGATGAAAAAATACTGCCTCAGAGTAGATACGGAAAGAAACTGTGCTTCTGGGCTGAAGGTGGACAAACAACACTGTAAATACCATGTAACACAAATAACAACACTATTTGTGTTACATGGTATTTACTTTGATTTGTGCCAACTTGAAAAAAGTTGGCACAAACCAAAGTAAATCACCAGAATATATTCAGCAATGTGTCTTCTCCAAAAGTGTTTGGGCGCTGAATTATAAAGAGAAATACATACCTACTGTAACTTCTTGAGAGCACTGTCATTATCATCTCACATATAATTATTGAAGAAAATGAGAAACAGGAGGAATTAATTAGACATTTCAGAGTTTAAAGTAAATTATCCATGGAGGATTTCAGGGCAAATGCTGATGAGGTAATTTTAAACAGTGTTGGAAATGAAAAAAAAAAAAAGACTGCAGTAGTTTAGGAGTTAACAAAACTTTGGTATGCTCATAAGGAAAAAAAAAGATTTAATCTTAGTCATGGAAATAAACAAACCCATACATTTTTATTTACTGAAGGCCAGTGCCGTTTGAAACTGATTATAAATCATAAGGAATTACTAAACAAAGCCTGGCCAATGGCCATTTTTCATTATTTTTCAGTTATGGAGTGTGACTTGCAGCTTCAATATATCCTTGAAATTGCAAGCTGGATTTCTAGAGCTTTTGATGTTGGAACCAAGTCCAGAGAGATATTTGCTCATCACTCTTGTTGCAACAATAGTTACCGAGGCTAAGATGCTTCAGAAAATACCTCATATCATTGAATGCAAGATTGAATTTAGCCTAAAAACATGGGAGTAGTGAACTTGAAAGCTCTACTAGGGAAGATCTTCCAAAGCATATGTGCCAAAAATTTCAAGATTCAAATGCATAAGGAAAAGGCTAGGGACGTGGGAGGGGTGTGCTCTGCTCTGTGTCCATCTCTCACACTTCACCCTTCCTTTTTTGGTTTCTCAAAAATTGTTTAAATTTTTTTTAAAATTTGTTGTTTCCTATCATCATTTGTCTGTGCTCTTTTTTTTTAGGGAAAAGAAAAAAAGAGCAATGGTGTTACAAAGCTGCGTGTTGTTTGTGGGAGGTTGTTTCCCCAGGCTCATAGTTACAATGGAAGAAGAGATGACAATCTTCTAAAAAAAACCCAGAAGGGGAAAAGAGGCACAAAGCCTGTCACTTTGTGCTGTGAAACCTCCATCAGACAGCAAACTCACCCTGGGACCAGGGAGACCCAGCACACTCAGCTAGGATGGTGCCCTAGAGAAGCAGTCCTGGTGCCCTAGGGGAGCCAGCGTGCCCACAGGGAGACCACAGGGCCCCTCAAAGGCTGGTGGAAATTTACTGATAAATGCAGCCTCAAGGCTTCTGATAAACACTTCTATCCCTCTGTTCTATCCCTTTTTGAAATATACTTGGTTTTATGTTTTCCTTGGCAGGGAAGGTATAACCTTGGGAATATACATTAAAAAGTTTTAGCATGTGAAAAAAAAAAAAAATCTGGCTATAGCTTTGTAAATCCTGCCTTTGCTACGTGCAGCCTTTACAGAGAGAGGAACATCATTTTGCTGGGGGTTTATTCTGAGGTCCAAGACTACACAGGTATTCAGGATGGAAGCCAGCATGTCTTTGAGGATTTATACATTAGAGATGGTGAAACACCTCCAAGCACACTTGTTAACCCAAATCTCAGACATGCCAGAGTAAATGGATTTCTCCCTGAAAACAGGGTACACAGTAGCATGGTGTAAACATTAGCTTTGTCCTGTATTCTTTGTCCCTATCATGTAAATGCCATGTAATATGTAAACTATGCCAATATCATGTAAACTAAGCTGCACAAAGCTTAGTTTATTGAGAGTGAAGTACTGATTCCTCAGTGTTCAGGGGTAGCTGACTTGACATCAGCTTTCCCAGATACAGGAAAAAAATAAATCACCCTTCACAAAATCACAGATGCAGGCATCACTTTTAAATTCATGCATTTCCCATAGAATGGCATTGCCTGATTGCAAACAGTTCAGAGTAATTTCAGTGAAACTTGATTTAAAAAAAAGGTGTTTAGGAGACAAATTGGATCACATTTCCCTTTCAAATAAAGTCAACAAAATTTCTTTCTGTAACTTTGTTTGACTCTGTTTCATATGATGGTTCACTTGCTTCCTTGTGCTCAAACTGAAGCTGTTGACTGTAAGTACTTGCTGTCAATTTCGACAGAGTAGGAATATCCAGACCACTTCTGAACATAAGATCCAGAACACTTACAACTCTCTTGACAACTTAAGATTTCTTTCTTGCATGGTACTTTATCCATGAAGCCTATGAGGGAAGCACTGGGCATGCAAGCAGGTGGGCAACATAGGTCACTTGAAGTTGCAGACCAAGATAAACAGAATTTCTTAAGGTACTCAGCAAGTGAAAAGACGAGCCAAAACCAAACATACAGAGATGAGCTGTTGTGTGACCAGATATTCAAAGTTATTGAGCAGGTGAGTTTTTGGAGGAAATTCTAACTGCTTTCTTTCTATATAAATTACTAACCTCATCCAGCCTGTCCATGGTTCATTTGGATTATCTTCTAAGAAAGTGTTTGGGAAGTGAAGGACATGAGAAGGGATATAATTTTTCTTGTCAGAGGTGAGACTGACACATGGGAGGCTAAAAGTCAATCATGGCTGAAGCATTTTTCCATTTGTTGTTCTTATCTTAGCTGAGGCCAAATCCCAGCTTGGAATGCTTCCTCTAAAGTTAATATTTTCAAAGAACCTACATTCAAATATGTGTGAGATATCTCAGGTTTTTATTGTGTCTCATTAGCTTTCAACACACGTGTGAAGATCAGTAAAGATCCTGAAGGGACCTCTTATACTGCTGTCAGTAGGAGATGGGAAAATGTAACTGTATGAGCTTTTACATTCTTAGTATTATTTTCTGTTTCTTGGCTTCCTGCCATTTGATTTTAAGTGGGGATTAGAGGCACTGAAGACACATGCAGCTAAAATATCACAGATTTTTTATGTTAAATAAAGGTAATTTTGTTTAGCTGGTGTTTATTGCCTATTCAGAGTGACACTTTCATTTCTGAGATGATAATAACCATTCAATATCAGCATTCCATGCTGTTTCAGCAGATAAAGTTGTGCTGTGACCAGAGATTGCTGTTGTGCATGCATTTGTGAAGGCTGCTCTGGATTCCTGTTGCATTCAAGCTTGTTGCTTCATTTCTAAACAGTCTTTATTAGAAAACAACAAAGAATGTGACACTATTGTTCACTTAGTTTCTGGGAACATGCTCTGCTGATGACAGTGCCTACCAGGAGGCCAAAATATCCCCTAAGATACTTACTGCCTGATGTAGAGAAATGTGCCGGATTTTAACTTCTTACTGTTTCACAGATAAACCATACTGTGATTTTGTGTGAGATGGAAGGCAAAATACCGGTTACAAGTACTCTGGGAAGAACATTCGGGTAGAGTTAAAGACAAGCATAAAGTGAAGCACACTGAAATGTTTCAGTCAATGGCCCAAAGCAGAGCCTAGATTACGATCTGACTGATCCATTCTGGACTTGGAAAGGTGTATTTTTCCTTAGGCGGTGGGGAGGCATGAACACTGCACAAAAGTAATGGTGTCATACTGGGAGTGTTTTAGTTCTGTAGAGTGTCCTCAACAACTGGAAACACCATAGCTGAAGCTGATGGGAATGGGTGCTGTATTTTAGGCTGTGTGTTAATGTCCAATACTATTTCAAAATGAGGCTAGGAAGAAAAGGTGAATTGAAGAAATATTTACAGACTGTGATGCCTTTGAGCTGAAATCTGCCTAGACTGTGTTGAATAGATCTTTATGGTCTACAAGCCGTGCATGCCCAATAAGTCATTCCAGTACATCTAGTGATTTGTCTTGAAAGAATTTACAAATATCCATAAGTCAGGGATCATGATTCTTCCTGCTTCATACTTCTATCTGAAATTGCTTCGTGAAGCTGAACTGTCATATTTAGAGCAGATTAACAAGTGTTTGATGTATTCTGAAAAGACTAATATCTCTTTTGGATATTTATATACCTGAAAAACTTTGTAGATTTTTCAACTGAGACTACTTTAAAATTTTCCTTAACCACTCCACCCTAAAATTGTACAGTTTTCCCACATTTGTGATGCAACAATATTCTGACATTTAGAACTGCTTGTGAGAGAGAAAATAGGCTGTAGAACTTCTACCCATAACCATAGCAGATCATTGTATCCTATTTATGTAATGCCTTTATAACTACTGTACAGCTAATTAAAAAATGAGCTGCAAGGAGAAATAAAAACCCTAAAGAAGCAGCATAGAAATGTAGAAAGATCAACTGGTCAATTTTATGGACTCAAAGAGAATACAAAAGCCCCAAATTCATTTTGAGCTGCTCACTCCAGCAGCAAGACACACTACTGGCATAGCCAGACTTTTTACTGAGTTCCATAGCTGCTCACTCCAGCAGCAAGACACACTACTGGCATAGCCAGACTTTTTACTGAGTTCCATAGCTGAAAAAATCATCCCTACTGCCAAAATTCTCAAATATATGACTGAGTCACAGGAGCTGAACAAATTACTCCATATCAGTTTAGCCTTTCATGTCCATGCTCTTGGCTTGCTCCAGTAAATGTTACCATACTAGTTTAAATGTCTTCCTCAGAGCTCTGCAGGCCTAAGTCCCCTGTCTGACCAAGTCTGACTGCATGTGCATGGTATTTGTGTGCTGCTTTAATCCTTCCTGACACTTTGTAAAAATAAATTTTCCAGACAGACTTCTTAATATATATTCCTTTGTATCATCCAACCCAGGAAGAGCTTGAAAAACAACATTTTTCTTCTAGGCTGTTTAGACATACAGAAACTATTTTTGTTTCCCTCTTTTTTTTTTTTTAATGCTTTTTAAAAATGGGAACCTCATTGTCATGTAAGCAATAACCAAATGACACACACAGAAATAGAAGTTAACACTTAGTCAAGGAGAAATAATTTAGATATTTTTATAGCTATGCTTCCTTTAGAAGAGTAGAACTTCTTTTCCAGTGATACATTTATGGTATTATAATTAATCAGAGAAAAAGAAATTGTACTGCATTATGAAAGAAAGCAATAAGGAGGGGACATGAAGATGAATAGGCTACTTAAGTGAGTAAACAATTTCTGGTGCCTGCCTGACAATGACATATAGGACTTGAGTCTCTGTAGTGCTATCAGGTACCTCAGACTCCTCAGTAGTTCTATTTGGAGCTTTTGCAGTCTTATGACATTACTGGTCATCATTGCTGTGCTTGGCCACCAAGCAGAAGACAGAAGAGGAAGTTATTTGAACAAAACAAGGTGCTGGTTTCACTGAGTAAGATGAGTTTCACTGGAAAGGATGAGTTTGAGTTCTTCAGAAATTATAGTGAGCTGCTATTAAATGACATAATTCTTCCAAAAGGTCTTGATTTTGATCATGGCACAACAAATGTTCTATCCTCAGAGTCACTTCCCTTCACTTTCCTCTCACTGACCTTGCAGCACTGATGATTGTCTCTCTATTCCTCTTCTCTTCTACATTCCCTGTCCTTTCAACTCCCTTTAAAGTAGGCTTATTACTAGCAGTGATCTCCCTGGTTTCTTTGTCAGACAGTATCACAGCCACATTAAGGTTACTTTTTGTGAAGGTGGTGTTTGTACCTAACTCAGTGAAGTGGGAATGAGAAGCCTCCCAGAACAAGTAAGGATGCAGACTTTCAGGTTTCACAAGAAGCGTTTCACAGACAGGTGAATATGGAGAGAAAAATATGCTGACAGCAGCCCTGTATATGAGAGACTGTATATGAACAAGAGGAAAATGTCTGTCCTCCATTCCCCCAGTCCACTTTGTTATTTAGAAAAATAAAAAAATCGACAGTCAGAAGGCTCAGGTAGATTGTATTTGATGCTAATAATAGGACTGGAAACACCGGCATGTATTGCAGTAAAGCTATATTCATCTTGACCATTCTCATATACATCCTTTTATTTCTATAAGAAGTTATTTAAATGTGTGCATATACCTCAGACAAGTAGTCTGTGTTTTTATTTTTTAAAGAATGTCAGGAAGTTAGAGTAAATATCTCCATGAAATTTGCTTAATAAGAATTTTCAGAAGCATTTGTCATATTTCTGCTGGGAAAGTCAACTGAAAGACTAATTTTAGCAATGTGAAAAGCTGCTTCTATTGTGACAAAAATTATGGCCTAAGGGACAGAGCCACCTCCTCTAGAAATTAAAACTTACAAAACCACATTTCTGTCAACAATCTGATGGTAATTCCACAAGAAGCTACTAATGGGAAAGTAGAGCTGTCAGAATAAAAAGTGTTCGCCTTCTCTAAACCAAGGAGGCTTTATTTATTCTTCCAAGCAATAGGCACAATTGAACTGTCTCTCTGATATCTTTGTTAGATAATAATCTTGGTTTAGTACTAACTCATACTTTAACTTCTGTTTCATGTACTTGGTATATTTTGGCATCATGTAGACCTTATGATCTGGGGAAGAACAACTTTCTTAATCTATTTTTGTGTTGCATCCACAATTACAACTAAGCAGTATAGGTACCAAATACACAAGAAAAAACCCCACACCATGAGTTTTATATGGGCTGAAAAATGAAATCTTTTATATAAACATAAGTATTAAGGTATTAGCAGTCTAATCAAAGCTTTCTTATTAGTCCCATTTTGTAAAAACCAGCACTTCAAATTTTCCAATTATTTTTGCTCACTCCCAGTCACGGTGCAATTGATGCTGGTACCCACCAATTTCCTCATCTCCACCCCTTTCTGCAGAATTATGCTCACCCTTCTGTTGGTCCTCAAGAAGCAAGGGAGAGGATTCTGGTGAGTTCTTCGTGTCCAAGGTTCTTCACTGGGAGAAGTATGATGCTACTGAGGATTTCTTCATGTTACCCCAGGATCAGTGTGGGGCTGCTTTTATATGGTTCTTAGCACGTACTGCACGTTACTCTTTCCTCATTGGTCTGCAATTCCTCTTTGTATCTAAATATACTATATATAGTAAGTTTTAATTACCTGCATTAAATATTTGTTCTTTGTTCCCTTTGTTATCTCTAAAGCCAGTTTTACCGGCTTCCCAAAGGCTTAATGACTAGTAATAGATCAGTGGTAATTTGTTTATGGCCCAGGAGGGTTTGGTTTCATCCCATCTCCACACTCCATC
The DNA here is from genome assembly GCF_017590055.1 of Onychostruthus taczanowskii. Taxonomy (NCBI): domain Eukaryota; kingdom Metazoa; phylum Chordata; class Aves; order Passeriformes; family Passeridae; genus Onychostruthus; species Onychostruthus taczanowskii. Next base: position 4,494,719 of record NW_024500349.1, on the reverse strand, counting down.
CTATAATCCGTTACTTGTATAATCCTCTACCCCAGTTTTATTTCAGATCATAACTGCCTCTGTATGAAGCAGTTCCTCTGCTGTTATATACAGAAATAGCAAAAGTCTCATAAAAATAGGCATTAAAATACACACACCTACAAAGCTAAGCTAAAACTTAAATTAGGTAATATTCGCCTGTCAGGTAAATAATTTTTGATACTGCTCACCTAGGTGAAATGAAGGAAAAGGCAATCCAGGATACTATAAAATCATCCTGGTGTGTCCCAGCTCCCAGGCTTTGGAGATGTAGCTCCAAAGCTCCAAAGCTCTTGGGCTCCTACTCACAATGGCAATGCCCTGCCTTTCAGGCTGTGCTGCTCTGCCCTGTGGAAGCAGGCAAAGAAGTCTTGGCCATGGGGCTCATCAGCCTTATGAGGTGAGACTGAAAGAGAAGACCCTGGAGGTGATGGGTTCCTGTGTTCCAGGTTAGTTTGTGTTGTCTAAGAACTGGGAGCTTGGTTCTTCAATATAAAGCAAACTGCAGACAATCAAGCCCCATTCAGTGTAAAAATCTGCTGTGTGGAAAGAAAATAAAAACTAGGTCCTTCAAAGTAGCTTCATTTTCTTGCCAAGTCCTACTGATATCTGCAGCTTATCTCTACAGAGGAGTCTGGTCTGACTGACTCACAATGAAAGTGAATGCAGATGCCATGGAAATGAGGGCAAAAGGGGGAATTCTAACCACCTGCTTTATGGGACAGCACTCCTTCCAGGCTGGAGCTTTGTGTCCCAGTTTGGCCTCAGGCTGGTTCATTGCCTGCCCTGGGAGGGAGAAGGTCAAGTTCCAGATGAGGAAGAAGCAACACTTTCTGGTGGACCACAAAGAACTCTTTTCTGTCAAAACTGACTTTCACTGGCTCCTGCCCAGCAGTGTTGCTTGAATCAAACACAAAAGGAAACAGAATTAAGTCTACTGGTGGTGCTTTTTAAACTATATCCAAAAATCATGTTTCTTCCCAGGGTTTGTTCTGTCTTATTTGCAGCTTCCTTTTCAGAGTTTAGGTGAGAGCAGGGGCAGGCAGGACAGTGGCAGAGGTGTTATATGGACATCCATTTGTGCATCTCCTGGTTGTCTGGATGTGCCTTGCATGGGGTAGCAGACTTCCCAATTTTCCTCATGGGAGCGAAACCCTGCTCTTTGCTGCAGAGCTGTGAGTTAAGAGCACTGTCAGGGAATCCTCATGTGGATTTCTTCTCTCCAGATACATATTGTGGCCTTTTCTGCAGCATGCAATAGCACCTCACAGTAAAACTCTGGTGTAATAAATGACACTAATCATAAAGCATCTGCCAGCAAGGAAAGTAACTGTCCCAACTCAATATTGCAGAGACTTCTGTTAATTTATTATAGCCAGTTTACAGGATTTATTTCTGTTTGACACTGGGAATAATTCTCAAAGCCTCTGTAAGACAGAAGAAAATAATTAAATGTTCAATTGCTTCTACCTTGATGGTTAATGTAATCTTCTCACATCAAGAAGAGAGGTTAAATTTAAACGGTTTCTTAAATTCCATCTTGAATTGTCAGAACAGCATATATTCAATATATATTTTATTGTTTAAATAGAAGAATATGCAGTTCCCTTGTAGATTTCTACATTCTGTTTCTCATATAAAATAAGCTTTTTTAATAAAATCCAAGGCTGTAAAATTACCAGAGAAAAAGGAATTAAATGACTGTTTAAAATTAAATGCTTCTTTAAAAAACCACAAAGGGTTTCGTACTCCAATACGTTACATGTCATGTGATCACTTGTAACATTCTTCTATAATCACAAAAAAAAATTACTGGTTTTATCTTCTGGAGTGTAATTTCTATGCTATACTGACAAATCTGTGATTGTTTGAAATTAAATTTATAATAGCATTCAGAAAAATCTGATTCATTGTTACATTTTAGTCCTAAGGTGAGGTGTGCACTTAACTGATGCCCACAAATGTCATGCTGATATAAAATTGTTTTATGTGGACTTGTTTCACAAATACCACTAAGAAATAATGTTGAAAGATCTTTTATCCTAAAGATTTTTTTTCTGCCTATATTAGTAGTAATTGAGACAAACAAGAGGGGAAAGTTAAATAATGTAAGCAGAAATTATCCAGTTACAGGAGCAAAAGTTCAATAGGGAGATGGTTGTTGAATGTGTGTTCATCACAGAAAGTTAACATTGATCATCACAAAAAATATTCATTTGAAGTGTGCTCAGATGTAGGACATGGTAGAGACATTCCTTTTAAGTGACAGTGATTGAACTGAAGATGAAAAAGCCCATCTTGTTACGTATTATTAAATAATTAATTTTGCAATGATCCACTATAAACTGAGAAGTGTGTATCTGAATAATTGCAATTGGTGCACAAAAGAGCATGTTGGTCATTTTTATGTTGATCAAATATTGATCATGTTGATCAATTTTATTATAATGACAGTGTCTAAAGCCAATTTTATGATTTAGCAATATGTAGCTAGTGATCACAGAATAAAAATCTTCATAATCTACCTAAAAATCTTGTACATTGGTCATGAAAACATACTGAACTGGAGTGGGACTACACATACTGATTACACTGCAAAATGGAAGGAAGCATGTCAGATTGATTGTCTCACTCTCCTCAGAAGCAATGTTCTACTGTGAACAGGTAGAAAGCAAATATGGAAATACAGGCCAACAGTGGAACTGTAGGTGTGTGAGGTGGCAGTGCCACTGAAGTACCAACAATAGTGCCTTCAAAAGAAAGCACAACATAAATGCAAATATAAATACAAAGGAGGCCATGTGGAAGGTCCATGAAATTGGTACATGGTCCTGCAGACCCAGTGAAAAACGTTTTGAGAGAGTTTGCAGGGGTGTGAGTAACACTACTGTGGATTTATAGTAGGAAAACCAAGCACTGTCAGAAGTGCTTATTTTCTGTGAAAACAGAAAAAATGCATCACACAGCAGAATTTTCTTCACTTATTGAGGTTTTTGCTTCTAATATGTAATTTCATGTTGTAGAAAACTGGTATCAAACACTGCTGGAAAACTCTTTGAAAGGGCGTCATCAATGCTGGATCACTTGGCAAAACAGGTTGAAGTGCTTTGAAAATCATATGAATAGATTGAAAAGACAGTTGAAAGAAGGCAATGTAGGAGCCTATTATGGTCTAAGTAGTGTAGCACACTGTTGTAAGAGCTTGGTCTTTTCCCAGGAACAAAAGCAGACAACCTCAGAGCAATGGAAATATCTAAACCAAGATCCACTTGTGCCAGTGTTCCCCAGGTGTGACAAACACTTGGCCTCAACCAAACCAACAGCTAAATATAATATATGTAAGTATTTCATAGCTATTTCATAGTTGAAGAAAAGTGTTCCTAATAGCCACCTTTTCTTTGCATCATTTATACCATTTATTATAGGAGGTGCTCAGTCACTGTTTTTTAAGTATAACTTAGCAAGATACTTTCTCTCTGGCCTTGTATTGCTCTGGGAGCCTAATGGTTCTCACTGGCATGACAGGTGGCAAGATCTAATTTTCTTAGAAAGGGGCCTTGTGAGATGTGCAATCCAACAAAATGTACGCTTCAGTATCAAGAAACAGTCTAAATGAAAAAAAAAAAAAGCCATTTTCCATGACAAATAGAAAGCTAAACCTTTTGGCTCCTGGTGTTAGTTTGGATAACTTAGAGATAGTGTTACTAGTACTTAAAATTTTGATATACCTTGATATTGTTAAAATTACATTAATTGGTAATCTCTCAGACAAAATTGCTTTTCCTTTTCCCCTTCATCTCTGCCTTTTAATATTCTAAAAACTATGCTGTAAGAATTGTGTTTAATTTTAATTACATGGATCTGATATATTAACATTAATAATGTGCTGGATGAGTACTTATGTTTTAATTTTGGCCAAGGATGCAGGCTGTCTAGAGGCTTCCATAAAAGTTCCTATTGACTTCAGCTGTATAATTTGGAAACACTAATTTATGTATCCACTAATCACACTGCTTGGATTTTTTTTCCCTGTGAGAAACTCAAAGGTTTCTGGATTTTTTTCTGTTCATGGGTGTAAGTCGGGCTGTAAGATCTAGCTTTAGGTAATCGTATTATCCCAGCTTTAAACTGACAGGTTAATATTAATCAGGAGTCAGTTTCACACCAACAGCTAAAGCCCTGCTGGATTTTGCTGGGAGTCAGTTAGCAATCCAAATAAGGATAAAGGATATATTCTTAAGTCATACAGCTGTGTGAACAACTGAAATCGATTGTAGCCATTGTTGAGCTCACTTGGATCCCTAGTCTCACAGATATTTATGGAAACAATTACACAACTGAAGCAGAAAAAAAGCATTAACAGGGATTATGCTGATATTCTAGTTTCACTGTCTAGGGGTGAAACCACATCTCTTATCTACTCAAGAGAAATAAAACCTGCTCTTCTAGGAAAAAAGAAGCGATCAATATAGAAAATATTTTATTGTATAATGTGTTCAGGTGTAACCAGAGATTTGGCATGAAAAAATGCAATAGAAAGCCTAATGACTAATTCAATTAGAGGAAAAAATCCTGCTATTTATTTCAGGAGTTGGGCCAATCGTTCACCTATTTTTAAATTGCAGATGATTTCTTCTTTGTTCATGCTATTTCTATTATCCCCCCTGGAACTCTTTACTCCAAGGCTGGTGTTCATTCCCGTGTTTGCCCGGTCCCACAGCCTGCTGTACTCGATGCTGCTACTGAGCTTTCTGTTCACTGCTGAGTGAGGTAGCACTGCTGATAGGAAGCAGGTCTGGCGGCGCTTTTGCAAGTGCTGCAAAGATTTGAGAACATGCCAGGTCAGAAGATAAGGCCCACATCAAATAAACACTTTTTAAAACCTCGGTAATCTATTTAAAATGCTACTCTGCTGGCTTAAGAGACTCTTATTGCCTACAGCTTAATTGACCTAATAGGAAAGATTTGATTTCTGTTTATTGCGCTGTTATAACTGGATGTTAGTCGAGCTGTCATTATTGATTATCAGCGCGGCTGTCACTAATTAAGGCTGTTCGTGGAGGGCGCCTGCCCTGCCTTTGACTGCTCCGCACGCCTGCTGGCAGAGAGGCACGTCCACAGCAGCGCCCTTTCTCCACGGAGCAGCCGTGTGCAGTGCAGGCACAGCCTCAAGGATGCAGGCAGCCCAAAGGAGATTGCGACAGGATATTTAACGCTGCGCATAATGGCTGTACGATTGGAGGTGGGCTCCTGCATCTCTGTGTCCCGCTCTGCGCTGTTGCGTTCAGCAGTACTTTGCCAAATCCCTTTGTAAACTTTTCAGCCTCCATCTCCACCTGGCTTTGGATTTGTGTTTGCAATTCTCTATTTAAGGAAGCTGCTACAGTACCTTATTTTCTAATGTGCGGGAAATTTGGCTCCTATTTCTAGCCTAGGCGGCCCAGAGTGGTTTTGAATACTTAAACAGTTTTTGGTTGTTAAGATACAGAAGTAGAAGTTCCTGTATGTGAGAAAAAGCATCAAAAGAGAAGAGAATAATAAAGGGCATGTGTGTATCTGTTTTCTTTTGAGAAGAAAAATGTGGATACCTCTGCTGTGATTGATATCAATGCATAATACATAAATATCTGTGTTTCTAAAAGCTGACAACCTTGCCTGGACTGATGAATGCTCAATTTCAGTAGAGATAATTTAATAACATATTAGAAACATCCTTTAAAATAATAATGTCTGACTCAATTTGAATGATCTGAAAGCCTTAAAGAGGGAACAAATGAGTACTGAAAACCCTACAATGCTTCTGTGTTTGACAGTTATAAATATTTTTTAAAGATCTCAACTAGTTGCTTGCCTGACAATTCAATTATTCAACATTGTGCTGGAGAACATCATAACAAAATTTGTCTCTATACTGACACTGTAGTAAATCTGAAATAAAAGATGTCTTTGGAATGAACGGAGAATCTACTTGTTAATATTATTTATGTGATATCAAAGGAAAAACCAGCCAATTCACCTACTCATGTGATATCTCTTTCAGCAGTCTAGCACACTAAAATGTAGGATTTTCATTCTCCCATGTTAAGAACTGCCTCTTTTTCTGACTGTACAGTTGTTCTTTGCATGAGGTTTGTACTGGATAAAAATTGAGAAATTAGCCCTTAAAAATCAGGAGCCCCAAGGAGGACCTGGATGAAGCTGCTGGAGGCAAAGAGGTTCCTGTGGTGCTGCTGGTGCCTGTCTGGCCCTGCCCGGAGATGCATGGCTGCAGCACTGTGGATGTGGTCGGTGCAGTGTCAGTCCTGCAGGGGTTCCCCCTGCAGACAAATGCCCCTTCTCCATTCATGGGGCAGTGAAACCCTGTGTTTCTGAAGTAAAATATGTAGCCATCACTCTGGGACCTCCATTAGTTTTCCCAGCAGGAAGTAGTGCACAATCCTTAGTGATGGCTGTCCCTTGCTCTGAATCTTGGTAGCTCATCTCTATTCTCCAGGTTCTTGTGGAGAAAACAAATCAATGCACTCACTTTGAACTGCTTACCCTCCTGTAATTTTTACTGTAAGGCTGGGAGGAACATTGGCACCAGGGTGCAAAATTGTAATTGAAATATGTTAAATTCCTAAAAAGATTTAAATTCTGATCTTAAGCTCACAGATATGAATGGCTTCCTCGAATTCATTCACTTGTATTTATTTGGGGGAAAAACAGGAAAAAAAAGGTAAAAATTGTTCTTAAAGAAATGCAGGACTTTTAAGGGAAAAGCCATAAGTCATTGTGGAGAAAACAAAAACCTCAGATGTTAATGTACTCCTGATCAGTGCTCAGAATTATGCTCGAAGACCAAAAGAGGAAGAAGTGACAACAATATGAATCAGGTGAAAGGGAAATCCAGGAGAGAACAGTTATAGAGAGGTAACTAGCTGGTGACTGCAAGGAAGAGAGGACACATCTGAAGCTCAGTGCCCTTTGTGTTCTGTTTGTGGAAGAGCTTGGTTAACTAGAGGCAGCCTCTGCTCTTTGCACGGAACAGGTATGGGCCGGTTTCCAAGGCAGAACAGACAAAATGAAAGTGTCTGGAAAAACCAAACAACTGTAGAAATAAGCAGTACCTTTCTGGCAAGTTCTGTCTTTTGACTTTGTATGCAAACACTCAGACCTCATATTTGACACTCATAACCCAAAGCTTTTCTCTCCTTCTGGGTCTCAGCCATGGGTCAGTTTTGCAGAGTGGTAGACCTGACACATTACAAGGGGAATAGCTAATGAATTTAGCTGCTCATGGCATGAACAGGAGCACATTTGCCCTACTTTCAGTTTCCTGGTATTACTGTTTCACTCTTATCACTCTCTGCAAAGAGGTTTTGTTATTTGTATGGATATAACTCTTATGGACAGCATTCTGTGGGCAATGATGAAAGGACTACAGTGTAGATGAGACAGGAGAAAGGAGTAGAAAGGAGTAAAGGTGTGTTTTGAGAAAAATGGCATAGTTACTACCAGACATTTTCAGGGACTACTCTACTTGAACTGATAATTGTATTTCTTGTATGTACAGCAACAGACAGTACAAAGATAAGCTTAAACAGACCTCTCCATGAACAGAAGTTGGACTTTAATATTCTGCCATATCAGCAATAAATGCAGAAGCCAAAGACTGTATTTATATTGATTCCTGCCCGAGTACTGGTGAGAGAGCTGCCAGCGGTAAACTTCACACACGCTATCAGCTCTCCCTTTGCTGGAGGATGGAGCCTGTGATCAGGCTGAGGATGAGGAGCGTGGCATGCAGAAGATGAGGAATGAGTCAAAGAAAATGCTGACGTCTCCACAGGTGACGCTATGATGAGCTTTGTGTAGGACTCAGTTCAGCTCTAAGCCCAGGTGAGCTTTGTGGCCGTGGTGCTGGGACAGGGCAGGCAGGGCAGGCAGGTCGGGCTGGACGCCCCTTGGTGCTGCCTGCAGCAGGGGGGTGCCAGCGCTGCAGGGCAGAGCTTCAGAGCAGCCACTCCAGCAGAACTCATAGGTACCAAAGGCCTTGTTCATGACCTTCCTTTTGGCTTGGTGAGACACAGAGGAACTTGCCTGCAATCAGTACTGTGCAGCAGGGCTCTCCTGTGCAAGGCAGCAGGTCAGCTCAGGTCAGGACAAGCAGCAGGGAGCAGAGGTCACAAACCTGGGAGTTTCTGGGCTGTTTGTCCATTGGACCTCTGTGTTTACAGCTGTCTTTGGTGATGGTTAATGTGAATGACATGCACAGGAAGATGAGTCACAAAGAATAAAAGACACACATTAGCTGGAAAGACAGTTTTGTCGTGCATAAGGAAGCAGTCTGGGTTTTTTACTAGCCTCCTTGTTTTGTGAATGCAAATTATTCTTTATAAATCCTTTGCTGCACCACATAAGGGCAAAGGCAATTGTTTTTTTCCCTTCAACGGATTGCTCATCATTATAGCAAAAAAGCGTGGGATTGTTTAGAAAGAAAACCAGTCCCACTAATTCTTTCCCCGATTGTGTTAGTACATTCTTTATTTAGGCTTTTGTCAGAAAAACAGTTTTATTACTTCAAATATTACTACACCCTCTCACTATTAGTCTTTTATGACATTATCTTTGTTTTTATGATGGTTGTCATTATGTATCAATTTGAAGAAATCCTCCAGGAACATCATGCTCAGGTTGTTTTCTCTCATCACAGTGGGCAGCTGCTTTTCTTTTCTGTTTTCTGGTAAGGTGCCATTTCTTTCAGTCACAAGGGTGTATTTTTGCTGGTGCAGATAATGAGCACAAGATTAACTCACAAGGCAGGCACTTGCTGAGAAGCTTAGCATTAGCTCATGGAATAGGAAACCAACCACTCTAACTGCCTATCCTGTAAAAGCTGATTTTAAATGAGCTTCCATTGTTATGGGATCAAAAGGGCCATGAATTGTCTTGAGAAGTATATATTCACATTCTAATAAATTTATCATTTTTATAATAAATATATCATGTTTCATATGCATATGAAGAATCTGTTTCTTAAATATAAATATAAATAATATAAATGGAAATAATATCAATATAACAAAACCACCTCAAATTTTACTGACAATTTTGAGATCTCAGGACATGTGACTTCTCAGTGTTCCTCAGAAAGAGCAGCTGATTTTCATGAAACAAGGCTAACTGAGCAGTCTTGTACCTTGTTTTCAGAAAATTCCACCTCCACACTGGGAGCCAAGCACCTGATAATCTCTAAAGGAAGCAAATTAATTAACCTGAAAAAAAATATAGAAGGATTAAAGACTGACCTTTTTAAAGCAGATAGCCTCAACCTACAATATTTTACAGCAGATTTCCAGAGTTTTTAGAAATATTTATTAATAAGAATAAGAACTTATTAATAAAATTGTACTTGCTATTATTTCTCTAAAGCATCTGGTTCTGCAGTTATAAGAAACTGGAAGTTTCAGAGACTGGAAAAAGGAAGATCTGTTGTGTCATCAGATTTGGTGCTCTTTTTATCTTTTATCTTGTTCTTTTTATTTAGAGAAAGAAAACAGCAAAAGGGAGATTTTAAATTATCCTCACTAGCCAAAGTTAAGTGGGAGCTGGCTCAGTGTCACAAGTGCCTATGCCCACAGAGGAAACCCAAACTGGGATGTGGGTGCTAAGGCAAAGTCTATCTCACCTTCTGAGGCTGTGGCAATCATGGGCTGCGGAAGGGCAGCTTCAGGTAAACCCAGTCCTTCCCCCCACGCCTCTGGGCTGCAAGCCATGATGCTGCAGCCATTGATTTCCACTAACACAATTCTCTGCCGGGAGAGACAAACGTGTCTCAAAGAGGTTGAGCCACACCTGCAGATAGTTCAATTTCCGGCTGCCACAGAATATTGGTCAGGATGTCCACTATGGCATGGGCAGAGATTCTCTCTGGCATGGCCCATGGTGGCCTCGCAACCACTCCAGTTCCCAGGATGGGGGAGATGAGTGCTTAGTGCTCCACAAACTCTGTATGCAGCACAAAGCAGAGTGAAAATGACTGTTTTTTGTTTAGAGACATGACTGGCAATGGACTAAATCCTGCTTCCAAAAGATCTTATGAATTTTACATTGGAGGAATTGTTGGATAATGCATGCAGATGCTGTTGGGAGCTTGGTGAAAACATCAGTGTCCTGTGTAGCACTGTCCAATTGAAAGCAAAAATGGTTAGCCTGAAAATTTTTTTGAGTTTTTGTTGGCTCTTCCCATCTTATGTATTTGTATCAACTGAAGTCATGCTGACCTCTTTTCTTGGGGCTTAAATGCTTATATAAGACAGATGCCAAGGCTGTAGGATAATTACAGTACTAATTACTACTTTTGATATGTATTTCTAGTGATTAGGACTGTTTCCAGAATGACTTTGATGCTGTTTTGCAAGGGCACTGAGCTGAGATTTTATTTTTTATATTATTTTTCAATGCTGATGTTTGCTTGTTCTGTTCTTTTAGATGTAGAAATATAACAGCAGACAGTAAAGCAAATTCAGCCATAGGTTTTCTATGTAATAGGAGGCACAATGTAAACCAAGCAATAGATTTTTGCTACAGGGAAAAGATATTTATGTTTTCCTCAGTAGTTTTGCCATGCAATACCCTTATTTAATTTACTCTTCTTGTATCCTTAAAAATGGGACAAGAATCACCTAAAGGTAAAAGCTGAGAATCATTACTAAACATAACCACATATCTCTTACCAGTTTCCAGCTGCAACCTCCTTGTCAGTAGTTCTTTCACGTCTTTGTTACTTTTGCTCTCTTAATTAAGGAGAGACTTTGCACACATGAACTGTACTTGTCCTGTGGGGAGAAACTGAAGGACTGGCACTGGTTTAGCTGGGAGACAAGACCACTTCAGGAGGAACCAAAATCCCCCAGACCAGAAAGGAAGTTAGGAAAACACATCATGGGGATGTGTGCTGGGGAGGGTATGGGACCGTGTAAACTGAACAACCTTGATGCAGCCTGGGTGCAGTGAGAAGCTGGCTCTCCATGGGCACAATGGAGCAGTGGAAGAGTTGGACAATATAATTTGTGCTCTGTCCTTGCAGATTTTCAAGACCTTACTGGACAATATTCTAAGAAAGTTCTGATCTCATATTTATTCTTCCTTGAGCAGGAAGGTGAACCAGAGGCTTTCTGGGGCTGGTTCCACCCTGAATTATCTGTGAGAAGTATTTGATTCCTGTTCAGAACTCTGTTATTTCAGGGAAGTATGAGAAGTATTACAAAATCAAGGGGTCAAGATAGATGGGGAGCGTGTGGTGAATGCAAGGTTGGCTGTTAGTTTTAAAATTTCCTTTTTGAAATGGAACTGACTCATCTTGCTGCTTTGAACAGCATTGATCCTTACAGTGTTTATTCCTCTGTAGGACTTCATAAGCAGGTGAACATGGAGTCCCAGATGGAGTTTCTTGTGGAGCTGGGTAGAAAAGCAACAGATTGTCCATTGCTTATTTTTCTTTAGTGAAAAAGTAGTGGGTTTTTGAATGCTCAACTTTTTTCCTAATGAGTCTCATGCAACAGCATTTCCTGTCCTTTACTAATAGTGCTGAAACCCATGGGCTAATTGCAACCTAATCTGTAGGAGCATCCTAGTGAAAGGCTCTATTTAAAAACACCCATCCCACTATTCCTCTCACTATTTTGCGTTGTTCTGGACACAAGAATGAGTGGGAGCCTCAGTGATATGCCACCTCTAGATGGCATGGTGATACTATAAAATGTGCAAGATTTTTTATATATTAAGCAATCATTAAACTATTGCCAGGGTAAGGATGTATTCCAAAGACCAACTGTCAGGACCCCTATTGGATGGTTCTGATTCCTAGCATGTCTGGAGCGGTCATGATGCTAACACTCAATACTGACTTAAGGAGCCAAAAGAAAATAACTGGAAATCTAGCATAGACACATTTTCAAATCTTACTTTTTCATTCATTTTTCAAGTGCTAAGAGGCAATAATCTCATAATTTATGAAAGCATCTGTTTGTGATTCAGTTTTTGTTGCAGTTGTGTTTATATGGCAAGAATGTAAAATAAGGCTGTATTTGGTAACTTCTGACGCCATTTTAATTCTCTAGATCAACTTGCACCTGAAAAAGAATAAGATATAAGATCTATGCACACTGGTTGTGTAGATTCTAGCATGTCTGCAAATAAACATTAAGAGGCTCCCAGAAAATTATCTGCACTTCACTAAGTGCATGAAACTCCTTACAAACTTCAGTGTGAGCTGTGCACATCATGTGTTTGACTGCATTCCTAAATTTTGCTTGTGGGCATGGAAGAAGTCCAAATGATAATTCTAAAGATTAAAAAAAAACAAACAAACAAACAAACAAACAAACAAACAAAAAAACCAACCAACCAACCAACCAAACAAACAAACAAAAAAACCAGGGGTTTTATGTTTTGGTGAGGTTTTTTTTTTCATATATATTTTGTTATTTTTCTGGATGCTGCTTTCTTTGAGCTCATCAGTTTATAGCTGTCAAAGAATGCCCCAAATGCCAAATCTCGAGTAGTCTTCACTTTTGAACCATCACTGAAATGAGTTCCATAATAAGAAGAATTTGCACTAGCTCAGGAGATCCCCTGTGGTTCTCTGCTCTGAAAACCAACAAAAACAGGACTGAGATAGGTAGATGAAGTATATTATTTGACAGAGCAAACCCCATGCTAGTGAGAAATTGCTTATGGAAGCAGCTGAAGAAATGAAAAGTAATTATATACTGCAGAAGAAGGAATAGTTCCAAAAATAACTTTCTGTTCTGCAGTCTCCTGTGACTCTAGACAGCCTCTTTGGGTCCTGTCATGTTTCACAGAAGCCACTCTACATCTGCTCCAGCATTTAGATTGGCACTTTTAAAACCAGATCTGCCAGGCTGGAGATGAGATGCCTGGTTTTGCAAACCACTCAGTTCCTGTATCTCAGGAGCCACTGCTCCTTATACCATAAGATGACTTTGAAGAAGCGAAGCAATTCCCAGAAACGCGTAAAACTGTGATGCACTGACTCTGAAAATGAATTTATAACTTCCTTCTTCTGCAGTAGTTAAAAATCTTGGGCTGCTTTGTAAGAAAGGTGATGAGATGATCCCTGTGTCTTGTGCGCCACAGTTTGCATAATTCCCTTACTACGTTGCCCAGTAAGAAAATACTAAAGTGCAAGTCAAATATGGGAAAGTTGTGGAATTCGAGATTGAAGGTTTTCTTTGCAAAATAAATTCAGCTACTTTGGATTTATGCAGCATGTTACTGCCTTGAACCACATGCTCCTTTCTCCAAGGGCAGTCTTTGTTCATTCCATGTACAGATAACTATGGGATGTCTCTTAGCTTTCTAGAATCGGGTTTTCAATGTCCAACCAAATAACTAACAAAACCAAAGACCCCCACTAAACTGAATATACAGACATTCAGTCATAAAATATGTGTGGACTTATTCCTACAGTCTGTCAACACGAATGCATCCTCATTTGTCTTCTAGCCATTGTAAAACCCATTAATATTCTGAGTGCCTCGGTGATGGCAGACCCTCACAAGGCATAATCATGCGATGCAGCTCCCAGTGGCTTGCTCAGCTCACACTTGTGTGATGGATTTCAGATGACTGGCCCTCAGGATAGGCCCATATGGTGTGGTATGACACGCTTTCTGTTTTTTCCAGCCTGGCTGAGAAAAACAGTACAGAACAGGAATTGTAAGAAAGAAATTCAGAACAAGTGTTTCTGGTTTGGGGTTTCAGAGGAGCATTCTGTGCTGCATGTCTTGCTCTGCTCCCTCCTCCCATCACTGCAAGGTCCTGCCCTGGGCCTCATCACCACTCTGCCTCCAACCTATTTGCTGCCATCCCATCTGGCCTCCAGTGCCCTGCTTCCAGACCTTCTCTCTTTTGTTTGCTCTCTCTCAAAACCCAGTTATTTCTTCCGCTCCGCTAATAGATTGCCTTTATTTTCTTTCCCTGGATACTTTCCCTGTTCCCAAATGGATTTCTCTGTGCTGTGAGGTCGTGGTTACCTCTTCTCTGAAGTGCATGGTGGTGTCTCAAGGACCACAGAGAGCAGCCCTTAACACCCTGGGTTCTTGGTGGTTCCTTCCCCAGATGAATCCCTCCTGAGACTGTCTCCACTCTTTACCCAGGACCTTCATAAACTTATGTCAAATAAGATCTGCTTTGAAGCCTTGTAGTTTTGGTTGACCTTTTGAGTTCTCACAGGAAAAATGTGATTTCCAACACCTCAGAAGCCCCTGCCATGCTGACTTTCAAAACCTTCATTCAGATCTTAAAAACAAAACAGATGAGAATAATGTATGGCTCAAGTGTTATATATTTTGCTCATGGGACTCTTTGGAATACTCTTGTGGCCAGATCCGTGAACCCGAAGGTTTAATTGCCCTATCATGCTTAATCATGCCTGTTACTCAGTAGTAGTTGATGGTATGAGCTTTGGTTGCTGCAGTGGTAATGGGAACCTGTAGCGGAGATTATTTCTCAGACCACTTGCAGCCAATTGCACTCACCCCACTGGTAATACACTTGTTCTGGGAACAGAAAAAACATTGGATCTGAAATTTTAACTTAAGACAGGTGTCCGGGTCAGAAAATAGCAAAATTATAAGCACCTGAATCTATAGCCTGATACAAGACCTTAACTGCAGGCATTGCTCACACCTCAGCTTATATTTTGCATCCCTAACCTCCCTGTGCAGCTTCACTGGATATATTGTTCAGTGTTTGGTGCTTACAACTACCATGCAGTGTGAATTGTGAAAAGCTGCTCGGCTGAGCTACAATTGTGGTAGAGATTTCTATAGTGCCCTCTATGAAGGTTTGTGTATGGATAGAGTTTGTTGCAATTTGAAAGCACTTTAGGTCCCTGAGCCTGGGCAAAGCTCAGTTAAGGATGTCAAAATTCAGGTTTTGTAACAGCACCTAAGAAATGGCAAATCATTCATACTGTTTAGCTAATACATCCTGTTCTGCTGCTGCTGGGAACGTAAAAAGTTACAAATGCAGCCAAAAAAAAAAAAAAAACCAAAAAAACACAACACGGTATTTCCTACTAAGAATAACATAGATTGAAGTAGTGATTTTCTTGTTCAGGGAGTCAAACTGTAGCATGTTGTCAATATTAATATATTGGCCTGCATGGTACTCTAAGCAGATTCAGCACTAATATAAGGAAGGGCAGAAAAGTGTGTGGAGGCGGAATGTGATTGTTGTTTCTTTCTCCCTTATTTATAAGGGAATACAATGGGATTCCCTTTATGTTTCTGGGAATATGCATCTTGGTTTAGCTTTCTAAAATAGCTGCAAACTAATGCCTTAAAAACACTACTGCATGTGTAATTTTTCCCTGATTTATATTTTAAACATCTTAATTTTTCTTAAAGTCACACATGACTTGAAAACTTTCATATTTAATAAGATGGGTTTGCAGCTATTTCTGCCTTACAAATGCATGGATTTGTACATATTCCAGAGGAGAAGCTTAGTGTACCAGACACAGGGTGGAGCCAGGGATAGCTGTCCATCTGCCGATCTCACTCCAGGCTTGAAGCTGGGAATTTCTTTTCCTAGAAAAATTTCTTCACTCTCCAGTCTCTTAGAGAATTATAAGGTCCTAGTCTTGTGATATCTAATACCACTAGACTACACTTTTTCAGGCATGAGGAAAAATTATAGGCCCTGGAACAGATTTCAGCCCCCATTCACAATAATTAGTTAAAATAAATTATTTGCTTCAACATGGATTTCCACTAGTGTAAATTGGTCTGACTCCAGATATATTTCATTTGAGCAGAGTCTGCAGATTGCTAGAGCCTGAAAATTATATATCTCTCTGTGCTGATGCTGTTTTTTTGTGATGATTTCCCTGTAATTTTCTTTAGTTGAAGGACATCTGTTATCTCCTCAGTGCATTAGTGATTCTTGTAGCAATGTTTAAATCACAGGGAATTTGAGTGGAAAATGGGCTTCGAGTGCATCCACCACCTCCTTAATTCCTTAAAAAGTCCTACAGCCTCATCCCTATTTATTACGAGAGTCTTTATTACGGCACACATAAACTTTTCTTCATGAGATTTTTGTCTCACATTATTTATTGTCATTCAAAAGAAAAAAAAAGAAACAAAAGGGTCACATGATATTTTTCTTCACTAATTCACTTACTACGTCCCTAAGGCAGCTATTTCACTCTGTTTGGACAGCACACTCCGTACTGATCTTTCAAAGAAGTCTGCACCAAAATCGTCATCTTAGTGCTCTCTCTTCTTCCCCTTCAGCTAAAAATGCCAGAACGGACTAGGGGCTTGTTAAGTTGGATATGGATTTTATGTCTTATCTTAATTTTGCCCCATTGGAGGTCAAGGCATTAACTGGACAATATCGGCTCCATGAAATGCCAGAAAATTTACTGCAGCTGATGAGGGTTGTGAAGTCTGTTTGCATTCTGTTTGTGAAGATTTCTCTAGTCCTCACAGTCTTCCTCCAAACTGACTGCTGTTCTGCAGAACAGCCTGGTAATGTCACCCACACCCTTTTTGCCACTTTTCCGTGTAGGGGGTTGAGTAAATTATTTAACCTGCCTGGGGTTCAGTGTCCTCTGCCAATATGTTGCTCATATCAATACAATGTTCACAAATAAAATCACCACTCTCATTATTTATTATTCATAATTTATTTAAAAAATTATATGATGTACTCAGTCATAACTTGAGAACTCTGAGGGTTTTTGGATGAATGATAAGCAAAAGTGGTAAAAACTGAAATTAAGAAAAGTTGAAAAAAGTACAGCTTTAAAACCAGCTTTTGATATTTTTTTTTTCCTATGGTAATAGAATTGCACTACTCTTGCCCCTGTAGTGTTAATTGTTGTCTAGGACTTTAAATTTCTGTCATTAGGAAAATTCAGGAGGCAACATACTTGTGCATTTATGAGAAATATAAAAAGAAGAGATCCAACTGTGAATGCATCCCCCACTGAGCCAAAATTTACTGTGTTCTCTCTTTTCAAATTGGTCTTTTTGCAACATCAAGGAAAAGTGGCAAAGGAAATGAAAGTAGCTATATTTAATACAGTCTTCATTGAAATCGAAAGAACAAAAACTCTTCTTGCTTGAATTAATTCAGGACAGATAAATAATGCTAACAGAGCAATTAACACAAACAAACCAACTTGCAATTTAGCTACTGTGCAGCACACTCAGTGTCAGTGTTAATTAGCTGGGACAGAATTGCATCTTTGTCAATAGTAGATCTTAAGAGTTTTCATATTTTTAAAATTTTGTCCCTGCCCATTAATTGCAGGATTCTCTATGTCAGCAAGCCAGTGGATGGCAGGATAGTAAAATACTTCAAATAGTGTGCCAAAGATTGGATACCTGCAAAATAAAAAACATCATTTGGATGGAAAACTAGTAAAAGCTGGTGAGGAGAAACCTGAGGCTCTCACGAATTTTGTATTGGAGTAAAAGTTTAGTGTTAGAACACGGAACATATTGATGGACCAAGCTGGACCTTCGGTTCTCAGGGTGACTGGAGTTTCCTGCAGTGACATCATTTGTTTTACATTTATTGTAAAAAATAATCTGCAGGAATTAACATATTTCACACTGTTTGACAAGGAGAAATAAGAGGTTACAAATTCTTTCCTAAAATAGAATTGATCTGGAGACTAACATCAGTTCTGGATGGACAGCTATTAAAAATATGCAGAGAATTATTACAATGTGAGTCCTTGTTGCTTGATTAAAAATCATTGAAGAAATTATTTGTGATTGAAGTAATCCCTTAGGAATTTCCACAACATATTTCTGCAATTCTTCTTGTGTTACTCCCTCCCTTCCCTTTCCTTATACTTAGGATGCAAAGTAAACCAGAAACTATGTGGTGAGAGCAGAATGGAAAGGCACCTGAAACAGGGAGAAAAAGTACAGTTAGTAATAGCATCAGCTGACTTACATTTTTAGTAGGTAGAGTGAGTAACTTTACAGTTTAACTCAACTATCATGCACTCTGAAGTGCTGCTTATCCCTAATTGGCCACAAAATAAGTAGCCACCCATTTAAACAATTTGGCAACTGCAAACAGATGCAAAACGCAAATGTGTTAGAAAAAAACCCCAAACCAATTAGAAATAAAAAGTTAATGCAGCATAAAATGGCTTTTTCAGCTGGCATATGCCATGCAAGCAATGAACTAATCAACTCACCTTAACATAATATACTGACTTGCCCAGTCCTTTCTAAAATATGTCAGTTAAAATCTGAGTGAGCGTGCAGCACTGGGAATAGCAAGGGAAGAAGTTGATGTGCCATTTAAAGAGTTTCATACATAACTCCAGATATTGCATAACATACTGAGCATGTGCTCCAGCTTTGCAGAAGGTTTACAGCATCACAGTCCTGTAATATCTGATGTAAGATTTGATTCCTTATAAAGCTGAAATCATGGGGTTGTGATAAGTCCTGCAGTAACCTATTATTGTGCATCACTTCACCATTTTAGATCACATGAAATAAAAGTTTGGTTGTATTTCTAGGCTGTCACCTAGAAATACTGTACAGTTGTCTTTCTAGAACTGTGGGATGTACCAAGGGTATGGAGTTGATTGGGTCACTGCAGATTTAGCCCTGTATTTGTTTACAGGTCCTTCTCAAACAAATCTTGATTTTTTTCATCTGCAGCCATTTTCATCTACAGCTGTCACTTCTGACCATCTATTTACCAGGCAGTCTGAACAGAATGTTTCAGTTCATAAGCTTTACATGACTATTTGTTTCAGCTATTTTCTTTTTGCCAATCACAGCATCTATATGCTCACCTAAGTAACACAAAAAAACAGATCGATTTTGTTTCTCCAATTACAAAGTTTATTTATTGTACAGTGATCTCCAGTAAATGATAAGGATTGAATAAAGGCCTTCAAATGCAATAGAATTTATGAATGCTGTGATTTAAAACAGTAAAGATACAGAATAGTGAGCCTCATGGATTAAATTTTGATCCTCATTTAAATAATTCTATATCTATTTGTGCCAGCTGGCTGTAGGAAATGGTCCATCCTGAGCAGTTTTAGCTTTGTGTTCTACCTTTCTGACTTCATCCACAGCTCGAAGTAAGCTCTTTATTTTAAATCATTTTCAGTAGATTTCTGCCTACCAAGCCTTAGGACTGACATATTATGTAAAATTTACTCTACTTTTCAGCCTTTGTTTTATATTTCACATAGGTGATTTCCTGGTTGCATAAAGACTCTCCTCAAATATACTGGTCACACTTTCATTGTCTTTTCCCTGGAATGTGTATATAAAGCAGTGTTGCTTTTTCTGCAGCTATGTGGCTTCCCTTCCTGTGCTTCCTTCCTTCTGTTTTTTTTCCTGCTGCATTCGCATTCTTCCTTGCCTAATATCACCCTTTTCAAAGCTGGACAGTTAAAGGAATGGTATTTCCAATATCTGAAATCTATGGATAAGATCAAACTCATTACCCCAGAAAATGATGTTGACTAACCTATTGTGTGTTTAGGGGATAAGGCAGAGCAGGAATGACGGCTGCAGTCTGTCTCTCTCTTGTGCTGCTCAGTCAGTTCTGACTCAGTGCCTGCTCTGTGCCCCAGGCAGTAACAAGCTCCTCTGTCTGTCTACAGCAGAAACACTCAGAACCCTGGATTCCTCTGTGTTGAGTTGCATCAAATCTTGCTGCAGAGGGACTAGAAGATGGTGGTGAATTGTGTGTGCTGGATTGGTATCTGAAGAAGCTGCTGTGGGTGCCAAAACAATTTGGCAATTGTTTTCTAATTAGATTTTGCTGTGGTCTTTTCCATCCATGAGTGAGCAGTGTGTGGGTCTATTGTCACCAGCTGACTCTTGGTCTGTGTCACTCAGACAAGTCCTCAGACTTCCTTCCCTTTTCAAAAAGCCTTCTGCTAGGAAAGTCACGAGCATCGCAAAACACTGATAGCAGGATCAGAAAGCTTCAGTGAGGAGGGGATGGGAGAAGAGGGCTGCTAAGGGAAAGGTAATGGCTGGTTTGGCTCAGCAGGATTCTGTGGGCACAGGAGTGTGTGGATTTGCAAATCCACACACAGGAGTGTGTGTATTTACACCAGGGGTGGCTAGAGAAACACACAGACCTCGAGAGAAAACATTCCTTGCTGGCACATGCACTTTTCTTTATACACTTGGATTTTATTAAGTGATTTGCCACCTAAAGGGCAATGATTGCAAACAACACGTAGGGGTTAGGGACCATATGTTCAGTGCACTGATCCCCTGCACAGTATAGCAGCCCATCCCTAGGCAGGAAAAAAGAAGAATAAGGTATTTACAAACTGCAGTGGTAAAAACTGCTGGGAAGCTTACAGAATCTATGCTTTTGCTATGAAGGTGAGGCAATCTCTATTGTCTAGTGATTTCATAAGCACCAGATTAGTGGTTCATTCTGTAGCCAAACTTCCCAAGAGAGAGCAAATTACAATAATAAAATCAATGTTATGAAGATAAGATGCTAATGCTATGTATTCATGGAATAATTAAGTTGGAAGGGATCTCTGGAGGCTGTCTAGTCCAAGTTCCTGCTTAAAGCGAGATCAGGCTGCTGGTGGATCTGTACAACTGACTTTCAAATAGCTTCAAAGATGGAGATTTACTATGTTTTCATTAATAACTGAAAGAGTATGTCTTTGTGTGGATCATGAGAAAAATTAATTTTCTGCAAACATCTGCCTATGAATCAACTAGTAAATGTTAAGATTAGTATATTTTCACCCAAACTCCATGTCTGAATAAACATAATTGTCAGAAAAGTTGCTCAGAAAAGTTAACAACACATCATTGTTTAAACCACGTGAAGGTTGAAGACTCTTTTATTGCTACAAGTGTGACAGAGAACCAAAATAATGAAGCAGATCCAGGACAGGAAGGCAGACTCAGTTTTGAGGTTGAGACTGCAAATATTCAGCACATCTATCAAACCACTCAACCCCAGGCAGCGACATGTGAGAACTAAATTGTGTTGATTTGCTTTGGAAGGTTTTTCATGCACTCTCTGCTCAGAGGATAGTAGCAACAATATTGCCCCATAAAATGTATCATAAGAACCATTGTCAATATTGCAGCAAAAGTTTAGAGACCTGCCAGCATGAAAGGAAATGTGATATTTATTAATTTCAAGCTGGATAAGGATATGGAGCCAGCAGCTGAGATATTACTTCTGAAAGAAAATCCACAAACAGTAAAGGGTGAAGAGGTAAAATTTGTGTTTGCTGAGGTGACCTAACTCTATAAAAAAATATACGGACTAAATTTACCAGTAAATAAGCTCAAGCAGATGCAATTTTTAACAGTATCAGGAAATAAAAGTCCCATTATTAGTTTAAGAACATACAAAATCCTTCCTTTCATTTGAGGGTGTGTTCACTGGAAAAGGATCTAAACAGGAGATGAGAAAAAATTTGAAACATCTTTCTTGAATACAAAAAACTCTCAGTTGAATATGGAAGAATACACAGGAAATTTTATACATTTCTGATGTTTTTAGAGAGTTCACCTTGAAGTAAAGGCAGGATAAGCTCAGTAAATTGCTTTCTCTGGAAATCATAGAGCCAGAGGGAGGAAAAAAATAGATGTGGTGATGCTTTCATTGATTGCTGTATTAACAATAACTGATCCCTCCACTTGAGAGTAAACATCAGTCTAAAACAGAGAAAATAAAAAAAAAAATTAGGCTTCATATGCTCAGAGATGTATCAATAGAAGAAAAAGCTTTTTTTTTTTTTTTTTTCTTTTTCTCCGTTAAAGAACCAGGTGGCTTCTGACAGTTTCCATCAGGGCAATCAAATATATTTTAATGTACTGTCAATATTGGTTTGTGGGTTGGTGGGGGCACATCTTCTGCAGACAGTGCTTTTTAGGTGTATGTTACCCAAGATGTACCACAAGACAATGTCAGAAGTGCATACATCAGACACTAAAATTCTGTTCCAAAATATATTGGATAATTGTTTAAAAATAAAGAAGTGGAGAAATTCCAACAGAAGAAATGAAAATGTAATGTAACAATCAGGATATTCTTGCTGTAAGTCTGTGTTTATACTGAGATTTCTTGTAAGGTGAAGGAGGAGGAGGGATTTGGACCTGGCACTTTTACATCAATAGTGAACAAGATAGCACCAGCCTGCCTGGCATGAGAGAAAATGTTGTTGTTCTTATTATTGTTATTATTATTATTATATGAGACCCAAAGTGGTTGAGGCTTTCATTGGACCAGGAGGTGGAAGGGGTGGCATTGGAGTTGTGTGAGGGTAGTGTGGGGCACATGCTGGCAGCACACACATCAGCAAGGGGACATGGATGCCTCCACAATCAGCTAAACATTCAAGCCAGAGGCAAAATTTTGGATGAAGTACCACAGCCTTTTTTCTGGGTCTGAATCAGAATGTGTCAAAATTTCCTCCAGATGGAAAATTAGATGGGCAGGAGAAGGTTAATTTGGGACAGGTTAGACAAGGAGTATATGTGTGCACTTCCTATCAGTATTGCAGGTTCACAGGAGGTTTTTCAGAGTGCTCAAACCTAATTTGAGCTCGTGATGAAAAACTGCCACTTTTCTTATTTATAGAGCAGGTTTGTCAGCTCCAGGATTTGAGCTATTGGGAAATTCCTCTCTCGGCCTACAAATCGTAGCCACGAACTGTGCCCACAGTTACTCACAGGCTTGAGGAAATAAGAGAAGCAGAGGCTGAGAAGAACAAAGCTGGTGAAGCCATAAAAAGTACCTTTGTCTTACTCAGTACAGACTGCAGCTTTTTCCAGGCTGCTTGTGTTGGTGGGGCTGCCTCCTGTACAGCAGTTTAAAGCAACAAGCTTCAGTGCAGCTCAGCTGCACGATGAGTTGGATGTGTCTGGAACTACATGGCCACATTGTGGGAGGTCAGCCTGCAGCTGGACAGTAGGTCTGGTGGGCTCTGGGGTGCCAGATGTTTTCTGTGCATCCATGGAGCACAGCTGTTCTGCTCAGCTGTACAGCCTCTGCAGAAGCAAGAGATTCCATTTTGGTCAGACTCTTCTAGTGATGGAAAGTATCTTGTAGAGCAAGATTTGAAAATAAACATATGTAATTTTTATTAATCCTGATTTTAACTTTACTGGAATTAGTCTTTTGGGGAGGGCACAACATGAGATAGGACTTGTTTATTGGGTATCCTTGAACTTCACAGTGCAAGATGAGGAAGGTGGGATTTAGTTAGTGTTAGTGTCTAAAATGTCCCTATATTCTCTGACAGTGTCAGTGCCTGCCTGCCACGGTGATGTCTACTGCAGCTATCCAGCCTGCCTTTAGTGAGTTTCAGTTTTAGAGGATATGAATGTCAAAGTGCTCTGAGGACACTGGACTGCACAGTCCTTTTGCAGAAGTCTTGGAAAGCTGGTGCCTCCAGATGGAGGGACTGTTTTCCTTATTGTGGTGGTGATTGATCACCCTCCCTTGCTTCTTCAATGCCATTTAGTAATGAACATTTAGCATGGCCACTGTGCAGAGTAGATTACTATTTCTATGGATTCAAAGACTCAAACTTACACGATAGTTAATTTAAAGACTTAAATTGGTAAAATACATTGTGTAGGGGTAGTTGCTGTCAAGTTTTGTGAACTTCACTGTTTCATCAGGGAAGAAACCTGCAGATTTGGAACTTCCAGTCAGACATTAAAAAAAAGATAATATTTTTTTTTTTTACAAAGCCCTAAAGATTTTTTACAAAGTCCTAAAGAGAAAAACCCATTTAAAATAAAACATATCTCTTCATTTGTCATGTTGCCATTCATATAATAGCTTTTGTTATGTCTGCAACTTTAACCTGTCAATAAGTAAGTAAATAAAATAGAATAATAATATCCCTAATTAGTCATGATTAAGAACTTAACAATTTATTAAGAAAGGAATATTTATGCTCAAGGTTTCAGAAGCAGACAAGAATTAACATCTGGGGCTTTTCACAAGGGAAATGCTGAAACTGGACACACGCATTGAGTCCCCCTGGCATTCATTCACACATTGTATGGCTGTAATGGCTGAAGGGCCTCAATATCCTCTATACTTCTTTTTGATTGATTTTGTGATAATGGAGTGCATATTAGGTGTGCCAGCAACCTGGGGTGAAATAGTAAAGGAAAGCACGGTAGTATTGTTATTTTACCCTATGACTCTTTGCAATATTAAGTCCTTTAAAGCCTGTCTTCCAGGAAAAGAAAGGAAGTTCACCATGTTTCTCACAGTGCAATGAAGGATGCATACTGTTAGCAGCAAGAATTTCTCTGAATCTTTGCATTTTCAGTCAGTACTTAGAGAAAGGTAGAAATGACTGTCATTAACTCTTGCCCCCAGCTTCGTATAATGTATTTTTAAAGCTGTAAAATTTCTGCTTCTGGTAGATGGTTTGAGAAGGAGCAGGTAAATCAAGTTTAAAATAAGTTCTTACTCTGAGTAAGGGAAACTGTAAGACTGTTGAATTGTTGATTACTAATGGGACTTAGCAAGAAACAATAGAAAACAGGGAAAAAATTTGACAAAAACTACTGGTATTGCAGTTGTGTATCTTATTCCTGACTACCATAGCAGCTGGCATGCATTTATAAAAGAACTGAGTGATCTGCTGACAAGTACTGTTCCACCTTGCTCACCAGTGGTCATTTTTTATGATATGAATAAACAATAACCTTGTTATTCAAACACTTATCTATCTAGCTCAGTATTTTGCCTCCAGTAACCAGAGGTACCAGATGTGTTACAGAAATAGAAAGTTTCCAGTTATTTAATATTCTGAGTATACAGAAAGATTCTTTTTTGTCTCCTTGAGTGAGAAGCAGTTTTGTACCTTGAAGGAAGAATGAGGAGACATATCCCACCAAAGCTCTTGGCATTATGATACCTCTGGGTATTTTCTTCATCAGTACGAATGCATAATCATTTGGGGGATCTAGGACAGATGTTGACAAGAGGAATATTGTGAAATAAATTGGCTACAGGCTATTCATGCTTTGCCTCATCTGCCTTTCAGTATTAGGAAATTCCCTTTTCTCTTGTATTAGGAGAGAGGACAACAGAAACATGAAGAATCATTTCAGATGTTGTGTAGGAGAGAAACATGCATGGTAATCAGTGGAAAACATCAGAATGGCTCATAATCAACACCAAAGCCTGCTGCAAACCCCAGGCTCAAGCCTATGCTCATATGCATTTTTGTGAGGCATCCTGATATTCCAGGGGAAAACAAGGACGTTTTGTGAGTGAGTGGGGAAAGCAGAAGGCACAGACGTGCCAATGGTGACAACACATAAAGCTTGTTGGTTGAATGATTTGTATGCTGGGCCTGGCATGGTCCTGGCCTTTGTAATCTTCACTTAGCTTTCTTTTGCACAAATGCAGACTTTTACAGAAAAAATTCTGAGAAAGACAAAGAACTGTGTTAAACAGACAGCATGTGGCAAGAATGTCATCACTGAAACCCTAGAGGAATATAGTAATTCAGGCCATAAATCAGGCCAATGATTTTTAGGACTACACTAATGCTTTTTGCTTGGATCTGAATACTAATGTGCCTGAATTTGTTTTTTTCTATATTCTATTCACAATCACTGTTACAAAAAGGACTTTAAGAAACTTTAAGAATATCTTTTTGGCTATTGTTCATGTTCAGAACCTGACTATGGATTATAACCAGACACTGGATGGGTGGAATACTCCAGTACATTTCAGTATTCACATGAGAAGTGGAATTTAAATCCAGTAAGAAGTGAGTCAAACAGGCCTAGTGGTTCAATAATCCTGCCTGGTCTCAGGCGTCATTACTGCTCTCCATAGTGCTGTTACAAGACAGAACCTTTTCTCCAGATGTAAAAGAGCAACACAGTCGCACCCCAAAAACTTCTATGTGATGGGCAGATTGTCACTCTCAGGTCCTTTTTGTGAGTGGCACACTGGTGTTGCATTCCTGGGGCTTAGATGGGCAGCTTCCACAGCCTCCCATGTCCCAAATCCCAAAAACACTTTGTGTAAATGACACTGACCCAGCTTCTGGAATTCCTGTGGGAGGATACCAAAGAGATGTGTAACAATGAAACAGAATGGGGAAAAGATTCACCTCAAAAAATTGTGGAAGGAATACTGCAGAAAGAATAATTTTGTCCTTAACAAACACAGTATGGGCTGTTTGGATGCATGCAAAAGGCTGCTAAGACCTTGCAGTGGCCCTGAACCTTGCAGTCAAGGGTGGGTGGTATCAAAAACAACCAACAATTACAAATTTAATAGCTCTGGTGATCAATAGCTGATATGGGGGGAAAAGGGAACACTTTGAACAAAATTATCTGACTCCAAAAGCATGTAACATTTTAATTAAGGGAGGAATAGAAGGGGGCACAAAACAGCCATCAGTGAGAACTTGGACAGTCTCTAGCATCTGAAAGGAAGAATGGAACAGAAATGGTGCCAAAACTGTAAGTCAGATCCTCAAAGCAAATATTTTTGTCTGAAAATACATATTGCTAACATCCCAAAATTGCTAATTATCTTCTCTTTCTCAATCTGCTACTAGTCTGGCTGTGCAGATAAACCCACTATTAACCCACATCTCCAACAAGATTTTCTGTGACCTGTTGGGTGTGTGGTTTTCTCATGGGCACCATGGGGAGCTAAGTAGCTGAGGCAGTATGTGAAATGCTACTTGAAACTTTTTTAGACCTTATTGAATTCATTTTGAGACTGAGGTAGGGTTTAAAATGATACTGCATCCAGATCACCATGCTGCCCTGGAGAAGCAATCCATGCCTTCTCTCACGGAAGACTCTACAGGCCTCAGTAATTCTGCAACCTTCTGTGTGCTATCAGAAACCCCTGCCACGCTTTATATAGTGAAGAGGAAACTGCATTGAAGACCAGAATACCTTAGTCTACTCGTGTTATCCCTCTGTTGTCAGTCCAGAAGGAGCAATTCATCAAAATCAGCCTGGAGGAAATCTGGGAGTTAATCTGTACATCCTTTGCTGCCTCATGTTGGAAGAACATCAGGTCCCCATGACAAGGATGGAGCAGGTGTTTTCTCTTTCAGTGCTGCCTTGACAGAGTGATTCTGATTATACACAGCGTATCCAGAGAAGTGTGTGTGTGCATGAGAAAGCAGTGGGATCACAGAGGGAGCAAAGCACTGATGGAGGAAAGCTGAGTCCAGGGGGCTTCAGGGCTCAGCATCATTTTCTGGGCTGCAGCGGTCACCTGACAGAAAAATGAGAGATACAATTGTTCCTTTCTAGTCGTTTACTTGGGTTCCAGCCATGCTAGCACATGACATACACACACAGACACAGTCACAGACACACACACAGTCACAAATGGATCTCTCTAGCAGCAGGTCCAGCCCTGTGGTGTTCCCCACCTCTCAGACCCCGGGGTTGCCCAACAGCTGAGAGACCTATGGTCCCTCCCTTAGTCAGCTCTCAGACTTCTGACAGATTTGCATGGACTGGAGAGCACCCTCACAGAGGCTAATATTGAAGAATGGAGCGTTACAATGGCAGACTGCAGTGGTCAGGCACAGGGCTTGGTGGCATTTATCTGCCCTCCTCTGCTCTCCTTTTTCCCATTATTTGTTCTCCCCTGTCAACATAGATGTGTGTATTTCCTCTTCCCTTAAATATTTCACCATAAGTTTACCACATTAACACAATTTCCTCAAATATCCCATAGTAGGTTTGCTTCTGCTTTTAAGACCCGTGGTAATCTTGCTTCCCTCTCCTTGTCACTTAAAGAGTTTTGGTGGAACTTGTAAAAGCTTTGTTCCAGCAGTGTCCTATCAATAATCAATGTGAGAACTCTGGTCTTTGGTATAAGTATCAATTTTCTTCTGCTCTTTTTGGATTCTGTGATTGGGTTTTTAATGTATTCCTTCTCTTCCTGTCTCTTGTCCCAGTATTTTATGCTCAACAGCCCTGAACCCAATGTCCTCACAAAGTAAATATCTTTTCAGTCCTCACAAGAATATCTTGCAGTCTCCTCTAACAGATATTCAGAGTATCTTGTGGAGCTGGGATGGGACAGGAAACGACTGTGCCTAATTTTGGTCTTGTGTGAATTTTTGACTAAAAATATATAGTCTCTATAGCAGCCAAATAACTTTCAATATCAATAAATCAAGTTAATGGAGGGAAAGAAATCTAAACCTAAGTTTATATCGGGGCTCATTAAATTACAAATCATTGAAAAACTTGAAATAGGATTAAAATGTGAGTTCTCTGTTCTATTTTTAAGCTGTTCTACTATTATGGTTTTTTATTATATAAAAGTTAAGTTAGTAATTTATAAAATCATCTAAATGCACCTTTTTCACCTTCTGTTCTCAGCTTTGGCAGTGAAAAATTGTTCTGATTGTGGTTTCTTGAAGTGTAATTACTTTGTCAAAGGAAAATATAACTAGAACTGATATTTGAAATGCACTATAATTGTACTTAAGCCATTTGATAATTTGCTCACGTACTGGATGTTTTATTAATTTAACAACAGCTAACAATACTGAAGTTGGAGAATCATTCATCAGTTTCTCTTTCCCATTTAAAAGAAAACATAATTTGCTTTAGCCTTCCATCTGCTCCCAAAGAGAAGCTGTGGACACCCACTTTCTGTGAGCTGTTTCATTTACTTCACAATTTATTGTTCACAGTAGTACTCCTGTTGATAGCCTGGCTGGATCAGGTTGTTTGAATGACTGAACTTCTTATTTGACCACTCTAAGATTTTAGAGAAGAGAAGCATAATATGAACAACCAGGTGGGGGCTGGGAGCTGAGTCTTAGTGCCAGCTTTGTCACACAAGCAAATTCACGCTCTTCAGCTTTACCTTCTCGTAACACAAGGTTGTTAGATGCTTACCAGCTTCTCTGCATGGTGACAAGAACTCAGCAGATGGTGGCTTGAAAACTGAAAATAGCTATTTTTATATTAGTTATTTTCTCTATATGGAATGGACTCTTGATAATGCAAAATAAGGAATTCCTGTGACTCATCTCTAACATGTCAAAATAGTCCGAGCAACACTTGCCTTTCCTTGCTAATGGGAAACATCCATCAGTCATCCCTGGCTCATGCAGATTCATTAAATCTTCCTCACTTGGTGAGGAGCTGCCTTCTCCCATGAAGGCAGTGATGTGTCCTCTGCAGTGACAGCAGCCTTGGGACAAGGAGGTGGTAGGCAGTACAACCATGGCAGTGGACATGTAGTGTCCTGCTCTGGGAAACTCAGATCTCTTAATGCCTGCACTGTGACCAGAGACATGTCAGATGTAATGAATGACAGTGTCACCCCCAGATGGTCTTGGTAGTGGGCACTACACACAGGTGTATTGTGCCCCCCAGGACATTTGGTGCTGCTCAGTGCTGCTCTGGGCAAATTTCCATTGTGGTGGAGGACCACACATAGTACCCACTTCTGGATCCAAGCTGACTCTATTCAGAATCAGAAATCACATATTCACCTCAGCAACAGAAGCAACAGAAGGCCTGCAATCCACAGACAGCTGCTGTGTTAGCAGTCATGAGCAGAAGCAGAACAGGCTTGGGGAGGGAGCTGAGAAGCAGTGGTGATGGCTGGTGAGGATGGATGATCAGTTTCTGGTTTCCCAGTAAGAGGGGATATGGCACACAGACCTATGACCCATTCATAGGTCTGCAGTGCTCTGTAAGGGAGGTATTCAATGTAGCAAGGAGTGAACCTCGGATGATATTTTTGTACAAGTATGGAAAGAAGAGGCCCTCGTGAGGAAGCTTGCAGCAGAGATGGATATTTGTAGGTGTAGCTGTGTCACCTAATGGAAGAGACCTTACCTTAACACACAGCACTGTCTCAGGCTCAGAACTACTACCAGTTAGTCTTCTTATCCTGAAGTGTTGCCTTTAAGTAAGAGTATATACATATTCATCCAACTTTTCTAGAAGCTCTCATGAAAATTCCTGTAGAGCGTATGTAAATCAGTGGCAGAATCTGTTCCGTGTGGAACTCATTACCCAAGAAGGAATTTAGCTTTCTGGATGTGTTCTTCCATTCAGCCCACAAAAGGTATACAAAGCTATAGTCACGTTCAAGAGCCTATGGTATGGAGACAATAGCATAGTGAAGGTTTATAGAACATTCACTATAGGTCTTCCAGATGGTCTCTCAGCTGCTGATGAGACTTTGAAAAATTCTGTAAGAACTGGTGGGGCTGAGGAGAATTGTAGTCAGGGACATTTATTTGTCTACTTACTTTTTTTTTTTTTTTTTTTTTATCAGAAGGTCCAGGTGTCTTTTCCTGCTAATGTTCTTTGTACGGGAAAAGCCACTAACTCACTCCCTCAAGATAGCCTTTTTTCTTTTTTGTCACTCTGTAGTATTTTGCTTTTTGAATTTTTCAAAAGATTTTCATGGTCCCCATTAAAGTAGTCTTTGATTTGCTTGAGTCTCAGGGTATTCCAGCCTGTTATCACTCAGTCTAGTTTTCATTTCAGGCAGGCAAACAAAATTTAGTAACACTACAAATGTGTTTACTGTTTTACTGATAAAGAGCTCTGGTCACACAGCCTCTTTGCCTTGAACAATATTAAATGTCAGCAATGGAAAACCACTCACCTGAACACAAGATGAAGTAAAAAACATCTCCATGAGCAGAGGAAGAGAGGAGAATCTGGCCTTAATGTGCTGAAGTATTCGAGCCAGCAAGTTAATGATTCTGATGTATCCGTGAGAAAAAGTGCTGTTCCTCAGCTGAGAACCCTTCCCATAAATGTCAGGGGGTGCTCTGCATCTTACTGTCAGCTCAAAGTATGTGCTGATCCTTGGGGAATTTCAAAAGGAGACTGCAGCCCCAGGAAGTTTATGATGTTTTCCTGCACAGGTTGGATTTGTGGCTGTTTCGTCCCGCAGTCTGTATTTTTTTTTTCTTTTTCCTCCCTCTCCCTTTTTTTTTATTCTTTCTTTTACCACTTTTCTGTCATCCAAATCCCTCCTTCCCATTTATGTGTCTCATTTCCATCTTTTTAGATCCCTTCCTGCTGTGTGATGAGCTGTTTGCTTTTAATTAGTGGTAGGTCCCTCAGCAAGACCTCTCAGGTCCCCAAAGCCCACTGGGATCAGATAGTTTCCTCTGATCTCTGGTAAAATCTGTTACTCTCCTCTTATCTAACAAGAAGAAAGGAGGCAGCAAGGAGTCTCATGGGCTGATGGGCTGGTGTGTTCCTCTGGTCTCCAAACAGCCATTCCTATTTGGAAAAACTGTTCCTCAGTATTCATGTTGCCACCTGTGTTCCCACAGCTTCCACAGCCATTGCTTTAACTAGTGCTGCGGTGTTTTTTTACTGAACAGGAGAGATTTCAAGATTAGGTTTCAGTAAGTTTCGAGAAGTGAGGTTTTGTTTAGACAGAGAGCTCCATTAATAACTAGAGAAAAATAAAAAACCTAACTTCCGTAGTTGTTTTGGCTTTTCATAACACCCAGAGCAAAGGGACAGAGGTGTTGTGGAGAGGTGGAAACAAAAAAGGGAATGTGTCAGACAAGGTAGCCTGGTGTCAGCACAGCCCTGTGCACCAGTGTCATCTTTTGGCCCAATTTCTAAAAATAATAGTATATTATTAAAAAACAAATTTAAATATTTTTATTTTCTTTTATTTTCCTTTTGCAGTATAAATACAGTTAGTGTCTTAGGTAAAGTGGAGACTAAGAATTTGAAGAGACTTTCTGGATTATTTGAAACCCCTACTTGAGTTTCTGTTCTCTGGTGAGGCCACAGGGGTATCTCACATACAGGATGAGTGGCAGTCCACCAAGCTGACCTTTGATTTTTTTTTTCTCTCTCTTCCCTTCTTCCTTGTTGATAGTTACCCAGCCATACACGGATATAGGTTGTACCAAGCAGCATCAACTCCCAAGCAGGGCACTGCACTGCACAGCCGGGGGCTTTGTCTGCCACACACAAGGTGGCTGAAGTATAGAATTCTGCATAGAGATTTGTCAGCCTTTCAGCTGCTACCTCAGATTTCCTGTGACTGGGAATAGCTCTCATCCATCTCCAAGTAACATGTTCAGGTTAGGAATATAGCACTGTTAATGAGGTATGCTTGTAGTTAAATGTGTAACATGCATGCAGTGTTATTTTAGTAATAATAACAATAATGGTGATGATGTTGTGAGTGATGCAGATGAAGCACTGCAGTGGTGCAGGCTGGTTTTCCTACATGATATGAAAACAACTTTTTTTATTGTACTGGAATTTAAAGGAGAATTAAAGGTTTGAAATCTGTTATGAAATGCTTTATTTTACCACCTTTTGATTAAAGCATAGTTTAGTTCTTTTAGTCTTCAGGTAACTTACAGTGTGGTGGTGATATCTTGTGATTGTAGTGCACAATTTAAAAATTAGTACTACATAAGGGGATGACAATATGGAGAAAAATAAACATATTTTTCCAAGTGATGTTATAAATTCTCACTGCATTGGAATGAGAAACAGAAAAGTGTTATTTTATCAGTTTCTTTTCCTGTGATATTTTGAATTATAAAAATATGCAAAGACCCAGAGAGTTCACAACAGATTCTCTTCGTTCCAGACTTCATTATGGACTTTGGCAAACATGTTTCACAGAATAAGTGAGTCAAGTGCAGGCTTGGGTGCCAAGGGTGACTTAAGCAAAGTGAATTAATGTTATGCCCTCTGTTTTTCCTATATAACTATTTTTCCTCTTCTATTTTCTTTATCTTCTGTATCTTTCTCTTCCCTAACACATACTTCTTTTCTGGTTTTCTAGCATTAATTCCCCCTTAGCTTACTTTTTCTGTAGGCTTCATTCTGCCAAGTTATTTGTTTTCAGGATTTCTTCCCTTCAGTCTCTTTAGCCCCTTTGTTTTCTGATGTTGTTATTTTAGCTCCATAAAGACAGAATTTTATAAACTGTTTTACTGCATGTTCTACCATTTTTTTTCAAGTTCTGGTCTGACTCCAAGCCCCAGACCACGACTGGCCTGTAGTTTCCCAATCTTCCTCCTTTTGCCTTTCTGAAGACACACGTGAGGTTTGCATCATTTTTCAGCCATGGTGAATAGTCTCTCTGTTTCAGCCTCCCAAACTATATGAATAAATTGATGGACCTCTAGCTGAAATCTTGCTGAATCACCTATCTATTCAGATGCAGAGCAGGCTGGCTGGGTACAGACAGACTCATGTTACAGCTGCAAGAGATAAAACCCAAAAAGGATGGTGACATAATCAAGAACAGGTTTCTTCTCATTATCCATATCTCCTCCAAGCTTGCACTGATTAACTGGATATGCATGCAAGTCTAAATTGTGCATCTTCTGCTTCTAAGTGAATTTAAATAAATAAAACTCTCAAAAATAATTTGAGATTATTTGATAAGGAGAACCATGAATGATGATTTACAGCTAACACAGCAAAGCAGGAAGGACAGCAACTACTGAGTATTTGTGCAAAGGACAGTGTGGTGGAATGGCTGTAAGGGAAGAAATTACTAGTCCTCTGGAAGAGAGCTGAAAGCCTTCTCTGCTTTTGGATGTCAGCAGCTGTTGTCTAATTCTCATCCATGGCAAAGAGAGCAAGCAGCTGTTGTTGAGATATTGGCCCATGAGCCTGTAATTGTGGCTGTTGTTCCTAGTTTGATGGTATCTATGAATTTCTTGTGTATTAAATAGGGAAAATACAATTTTTTTTTTCCCAGATTAGTTTTAATTCCTGGTGCTTAGACAGAGACTTGTGAAGGGTGTTTGAAAACCATGAACTAAAACAACCTTCTTTATTTCAGCCCAGACAAGAGTACTGTAATTTCTCACAAGTAACATTTGTTGCATCACCTGAACTTGGGAACAAAACAAGAGAAGTATGCACACAGGTTGACATTTGAGAATAAAAAAAGGTAAGTACAATACTCAAATTTATGCTAAAACTCTATGCTCATTATCTTTATTTAAAATATGTCATTAAACATATGCATTGTAACTATTCTAATTTGTTGCTCTGTTGGACACTATTGTCTCTGTGATGGCAGAACAGAATGAGAAAATGAACCAGGAGATTTTTTAGGATATTAGGAGAATCAAAGTATTTTCTAGTTGAGAATATAGCTGGAAAATAATTTTTGTTTCTGGATTTCAGTATTGGACACTTCTTCATCATCATCATCATCATCATCATCTTGTTCTTCTTCCTCTTCTTCTTCTTCTTCGTTTAAATCATTAACCTGTTCTTATCAAAATGTACAATTTTTACATTTTATTCTCCTCCCCATTCCACTGTGCTGCGGGAGGTTGAACCAGCAGTGCCCAGTTGCCAGCTGAGTCCTTTTTGGCCTGAAGGTGCCAAAAGGGCCACAGGGTTAAGATAATGACAGCACTGTTCCAGCTACTGAAATGAAAGTAACTCTATCCCAGCCAAAACTTGAACAACAGTGAAGCAATAGAGCAAACATTTGATGGTTTCTGATAGAGACACATTTGAAAATTTATTTGATTCTTTTATCATTGTAAGAATTATACTGAGCAGTTTGAGGAAGTGCTCCTCTAGAGGTTTATTGCCAGCATGTCAGGAAAACTCCTAGAACATGGTTACATGGTTAACAAGGTGTTTAATGGCAAAGAAGAATTTTAAAAAAGCCTTAAGAAGCTTTTATATTTTAGATTTGCTACATTTTAAATCAGAATGCAAATATAGCAAGGTGGTGGGCTGAATGAAAGAAAACTACATCCACCTTAGCAAGCAGTCCAGTGCAACATGTTTTGCAGGGGGAAAGAGCTGGTGCCAAGGACCCAGCAGCTCTGTCTCATGCACTGGGACTAACTCTGTTCTGGTCCTGCAGGCTGATTACCTGGTGAAGCACATCAGGTGAGCATGTGAAGTTCAGCTCTTCATTTAGGCCCATACAGTGAAATGGAGCTTGTGTGCTGTCAGGTTACCCTGAGATCTGAAACAAAATGGGATAATTAGAAATGGCAGGAGATTTGATTCAGAAGTGCACTCCTGCTTCAGGCTATCACATTAATGTAGACACACACAGTACTAATTAAGAAGCAATGGACTAAATGGACCGAAGGAACAGGGAACACATAATCGATACAGCAATTCCTGTTATATTATGTAATGCCTTTTGTATTATTATTTTTTACACAATTTACAATGCCACTCATTCTAGTATAGGAATGTCTGCATAAATTTGCAACAGGGAAATAATATTTTCTTCATAAGAATCTCTTTATCTTCAGTAAGATTTTCTTTTACTTTCTAGAACTTGATACCAGTACTTTTATAACCTCTGCTTTAAAAAGATCACAGAAGCAAAAATTCCAGCAAAGTAATACAATGATCTTAAATGTCTTCAGATCACCAGTCATCTTAACAGAAGTGAAACAGATTGACTTCTAAATGAACTGGAGGCTTTGCAACTTTAATTTCTGTAATTTTTCTAGGTCCCCATAACTTCTTCCTCTTTCTCTCACTACTTTCCCCTGTAGTTTGTTTGAGCCATTTGTATCTACTGGGAAATTCGCCATAAGGCTGTATTTACTTTCCAGAGGGAGCATAATATGAAGCTATTAGCAGCTATTTGTACTTTTATGTTTTTCCTTTTCAGAACTCCAAAGCTGCAGTTTTGATGGTATTTTCTATACTATCTTTGCCATGCAGTTGACTGAACCCTACTGAGTACCAAAGGCACTCAACTCTCCATGTGAGATTTGGGACTGTACATCTGAGCTGGGAGTATTCACTTGGGGAAATTTCAATGAAGCCATGGAAAAACACAATCCTGAAGCTTCTACTTGATGGGAACATGTTAGCCCTTTCAAAGCTTTTAATTTTGTGTAATGAATTTGAAGGAAGCAACATGTTTCAGGAATGTATTGACTTCAAGGGAAGCAAAGGGAGATGTTAAGTGTTAGGGGTGTATTTACCAGGAAAACAAACACCTTTATGGTTCTTCTGTCTCCCTCACTGGGAGCAGGTAATGTGCTTGTTTCTGGAGCAGTCCCCACATGCAGCCCACAGGCTTGCCTGCATTCAGGGCAGCAGCAGAGAAGATGCAGTGCTGAGCAGCAATCAGGGACTGCTTCATGGTTGGACCCTTTCAATTTTCTCTTAATAAGCCCAGAAAATAGTTTTTGAATTTGTCAGACACCACCGAGCTGTAAAAAAGTTATCAGCATGACAGGAGCCCTGTCAAATATGTCCAGATGGGCTCTCATGCCTGTACAGATTGCCACACTCTCTTAAATTTCTGCTGCTTTAATTAAAAATAAAATAAGACGTGGTACTTGGATCTGGGTTCATCTTAATATATATAAGTTCACCTCTGCTCTTAAATGCATGGCCAGGCAGTCTGTTGCCAAACAATTACAAAGAACGTCTGTAAATTGTATTCACTGCACTATCTCCAGGGACAGCTACAATTGTCAGCTCTCTGTCAGCTAAATGAAAATAATGAAATGTAAGTTACAAACAGCAAGAAAATTGGGTGAGTCATTCTATTTATACATGTAATTACATCTAAAGGTCCAAGTGCCTTGAAATTAAAAGAAGATTGGTTCTGTCAGGTGCTTAACAAGGTTTTCCTGGAAAGGGTCTTCCTGGAGAAAACGCTGTAGAAAGCATCTGTGTCAGCAAAGCATAAACAGCTTGACACTGTCTGCCAGGATTCAAGTGAGGGAGTGCTGCAGTGCACGTGTGCGCATTGCTGCGACACGCAGGGCGGCGCGGCCGAGATGGGGAGTGACGGCCACGCCGGGCTCTGCCTCCCTACCGCTCTGATAATGAGCATCAGCCAAAAGTTGACAAAAGGAGATAGAAAATGCTGAGGACAAGTGGGATCTCCTCTCTTCTTTCTTTGAATCTCTCAGAAGGCCTTGGGGCTCTGGAAGTTTGGTATCAGGATGCGTTGCATATTAATAATATATAAAGCACAATTAGCACACATGGTGCTTTGCAGGCTTGTAACTCATGCTTGGCTCCAAACTTCAGCACAGCACTATGGGGGAATAGGGAAGAGCTACACTATAAATACAAAATAACGGATTGATGCATTATTGAACAATTTAGTTCAGCAAGTCTTGTCAGCACAGATTTGAAGGAGGAAAAAAAAGAGGTTCCATGAGACATTCATACAAATAAAGTAATGGGATTTTGAGGATAGAAAAATAGCTGCAAAAGTGTTGGGTTTTCCTTTCATCAAGTGATTATAATATTTTCAATTAAAAGCTTATAGGATAAGACTTTTTTGAGTATTGATGGAGAGACAACATCTGTGGCTGTATCATCAAATACAGAAGTTATGAATTGAATCTTTTTTCTAGTTGCAGCTGGGATAGGGTTAATTTTCTTCCTGATAGGTGGTATGGTGCTGTTTGGATTTAGTATAAAAATAATGCTGATGACATGCTGATGTTTTACCTGCTGCTATTCAGTTTATACTAAGCTAGGAACTTTTCAGCTTCTTATGCCCTGCCAGTGAGAAGGCTGGAGGTGCACAAGAAGGTGTGAGGGGACACAGCCAGGACAGCTAACCAAGAGACCAAAGGGCTGTTCCATAACATATGGCATCTGCTGAGCAATAAACTGGGGGGAAGGCTGGCCAGAGTCCATGCTCAGGAATTGGCTGGGCATCGGTCACTGATTGGTGAGCAGTTGCCTTGTGCATCACTTGTTTTGTATACTCTAATTATTTTATTACTATTATTATTATTATTATTGTTATTATTTTCTTCCTTTTCTGTTTCATTAAACTACCTTTTTCTCAACCCAAGGTTTTCTCTCATTTGTTCTTCTGATTCTCTCCCCCATTCC
The DNA here is from genome assembly GCF_017590055.1 of Onychostruthus taczanowskii. Taxonomy (NCBI): domain Eukaryota; kingdom Metazoa; phylum Chordata; class Aves; order Passeriformes; family Passeridae; genus Onychostruthus; species Onychostruthus taczanowskii. Next base: position 4,456,818 of record NW_024500349.1, on the reverse strand, counting down.
ACTGTGGGGCAGTTGGGGAGGGTGAGTGGTTGGCTCTGGGATGCTGAGCTGCCAGCAGGGGTTAAACCACAGCACACTTCCACGTGAAAGACTATAACTCATGTATTATATAACTCATGTTAATGGGACTGGAACCTATTGCCTCACAGAAGTCCTGTGTTTTACAGATATATTATATATAATAGTAAGCATCAGTAGGCTGATGTGACTTATTTTGTGTGTCCATTAGAGTACAGTGATTTTATTAACATCCAGACTGTTTTAAAGCTCTGCTAGTTGGCACTGTAATTTATGGTGCATCTTAAATATTCACTTACAAAAGCTGAGTATTGGATGTTCCTGTTCATATAACATGAATTTTTAATGCTTTTCGAATAGCTGAAAGTGAGCCCATGTGGTACTTTATTTTTGGCAGTTTATATAATAGATTTAACAGATACATCATGGAACATGCTTTTAATGTCCATTATTGTACTTAGGAGTATATATGTTACATTACAGATATAATTTTGTAGTACAGTGTTGCTGTAAGAAGTTGCTGAAGGACTATCAAGACCATGGTTACCCATCATGGTTCTTAATTTTTTCTGTTGAAAAGATAACTAAGTAAATTCATTAGTAAAAAGTAACACAGTGACAGGTTGTCACATGAATATTTGTTCTGTTAACCAGATTTGATTTTTACTAAGGAAAACATCTAGCTGTTTAAATGTTTATTTGAAATCTGGATTGCTTCAGCAAGAGAGATAAATGCGATATGTGTTTCTTTTCAGCAACAAAATGAAATACAGACTGGCTGTCATTACTTGTGCATACTAGTAGCATATTTTTTCAGGGTCATTTGTATATTAATCATTATTTTACCTCATAGATATTTTGAGCAAAACTCTCATTTCTTTAACTAGAATAATCTGCCAACCAAATCCCAGATTTCAATTACATGGAATCTTTTTTTTCCCTGATAAATAGCATCACATTTGAATGGTTGCAGTATATTTGCAAGGCTGAGTGGAGCTCAGAATGTCCATTCATGTGGCAAGCTTCTGTGACCTTGGTTGGATAGAGATGATCAGAGTGAAGAACATAACTCCCAAATATACTGGTAAATTCTGTCACAGATGTTTAGAATCCACTGGTGTTTCAGAATTTGTGTTATTTCTCTATGGGATCCCCCAAACTAAACTTCAGTGAAAACAGCTCAATTTATCTGAACTGAGTATGACTGGCACACCTGTAAAAAACCCAGAAACCTCCCAAAAAACCTCAACCCTCCAAAAATTTCCAAAGCCCTAGGAACAGGCACCATGGACTTGTTCTCTTTGAATTTATCTTTTAGAACCAAAATCTTGCCACCCCAGTCAGGGGCTGCGCTTCTGGGTTTGGATAAAACAAAATTGGTCAGCAATTTGAACTGTGCCAATGGAAGGAAGTAAGTTTACCCTTGAAGAATCCCAGAGGTTTTGATGGTGAAGCATTAAATTTTCCTACTTCTGTGGCTCACATAAATTCTTTTGAATGGTCCTTAGAGAAAATGGACTTATATCTTGACAAATTATTGGTCCTTTTTGATAGGTGAATGCTTTTTTTCAGGAGCATGAAATACCACATTTGCTAATCTGTTGGGAGTCTCCATTGCACACTGGGTACTCTCATTTTCATGTGTTTTAATTCAATTTACTTTTACTTTACTGGGTTTAAATTTTATATTAAACAGGTAAATATTGTGAAAGAGCAGAGAAGTACTTGAAGTCCCTGAGTGTTACCATTTTATTGACAACAAGAAACAGTGCTTTAGGTAAAAGATTTGTATAGATGTTTTTTGCTTAGTATCCAAAACCCATTTATTTCCTTATCTAGCAGCCTTTTCCACTGCCTGACCTACTCATTCTTCTGAGGAATCAGATGAAAACGAATCAGTCAGCACTTACATTGGGGGACTGCAGCAGGAGTTTTACATTAGAAACAATCTCAGGAATGACAGAAAGACACATTTGTCAATTCAAGAATGGCACTGAGAGGGATCTTAGTTTTTGAATTAAATCAGGACTTGCCTTTATCATACTCTAAAGCTTCCCATCACATTGTATCAAGCAGGCTGAGTGGCAACATAAGGACGATCAAGATCTTGAAGTCCTAGTCTTTTATTTCTGCCCCTTTTCTTTCTACGCAGGTAGATATTTGCAGCATTTGGCAGCCTGAGAAAACCCAAATTGTTACAGATTTAGACAGCAACATTTCACAATTATAAATGTTGAAAGCTTTCTGTTGAAAAATTGCTCCACATTTTCCTCTTCAATCAACAGCTACAGGGGTCCACTATTACTCTACAGGATAAGTGTAGGTGTTTAACAAACTGCTTGTAGGTGAAAGGTTTTTGCTTCAGCAACTCGTTAAACTTTTACATAAGTTACAGACTTTTAGATTGTACTGGAATATTACAGGAAACCTTCAAGATTCAAATAATTTTTTCCCATTGCACGTCTGTGTCAGGGTACTCTGGCTAATGCTGAGCACTAAAAGACACCATCTTCAAATCAACAACCTGTTTTTCAAGTGTGGTTTAATGAAGGAATAGCCTGCTAACACATGGGGTTTCTTAATCTTAAACTAAATAGTTGGTCATGTGCCAGTATACCAGATTGCTCTTTACAGACCTCTATTCCCCAGTGAATGGTATGCCAGTGCATTGTGACCTTCCCATCAAAAATTCCAAAGGTAAAAGACCTTTGAAAACACTTTTACAACAACCCAAATACTAACAGTACAGCTCACTTCTGTGTATGCAAATGCATACAAGTGAAGGAGGATCATACCTTGCAGAAAATCCAGCATGGCAGGTTAGCCATCAAAGGTTTTCTGCTCTTTCTCCCAGATAAGAAGCTAAAAAGGTCTTGAGCAGATATTTAATCTGAGATCCAGCTCTTAGACCTGATCTGCATTGCTGGCGCTGCTTTCACCGGGAAGAAATGGAATTTTTGACAAGTGCAGCACTATATGCTCACTTTCTCCTTGAGAATCTCATCAAATTAACATAAAATGCCCATTGAAATCTGATAGATTTGGTATTTAGTTCTTAAAATCTGGTAGTTAATCAATAGACCAGATGTTAATAATACTCCCAAGGCACTACTGACTGGTTTTAGACTGCTAAGACCTTTGACTGTGCAAAGCAGAAAAATCTGGTGGTGGCCACGCATTAAAGGAGCTGAAATGGTACCTGCCCAAGTACCTAACCTCACTATAAACCATTGTCTGCCCACTGCAGAGGCACTGTTACTTCCTTTCTGTCAGGTGTGATTTGCCCTGTCTACATGCTGAAAAACATGCTGTGTAAAAAACACATGCTCTGACAATCCCTGTTTACATTAAATACCATGGAAAATGCTATATTTTCTTGACTCCCTACAGGCAGTAGGTGATTTTGAGTTTGCCAAACAAAGTTTGGCATAAATTGCTTTTTACTCTATGTTGAAGGACACCAGGGCACAGAGATAACAATTAAGATAGTATCCTGCTTACTGAGAATATAGAATTATGTGTGCCTTTATGTGTTTACATAAATAATAGAATAATTTAAAGTTTATATCAATCTTTGGGTTCTGGCTCTATAGGTCTAACAGAAGAAGAGATAGCTAGGTGACAAGTATGTATGCTTATGTAGGAGAATTTGCAAAGCTAAAAAATGTTCACACAATACCAGTTGCTAGAAGACAAAAAATATGGGAAAAGTCCCATAGAGGTCCTTCTAACAAAGCTTTACCTCATTAGCTACTGTGTTTTTCTCTCCCATATTCATATATACAGTATCAAATTTGTGGCAACTCTTAAACTGGCTCAATCTGTAATACAGAATTTTCCATTTTTTCAAAGTGTATCAGTACATGGATTAAAAAAATGGTTGCTAGGTTACTCTGTAGTAAAGTCCCAGATACTGTTGGGTAGCCTTATTTCTAGGGGAAAATTTAATTGATTCTTTGGTTAATATAACCTTTTAATGGTAAGATCTACAAATACTTGAAGATTGCAGTATGTTTCAGTAGGAAATTTCTAGTTTAATGTCTAAAAAGATGAAGATGAAATAGCAGAAATGCAGTAACTATCAATGCAATTTCACCTCCACAAGTACAGAATTTTATATTAGTTACATCTCACTGCATTTTATACTGGTTTTTTTCACACTTGGACAAGACAAAGGAAGAATTTTGGTCATTTCTGGGCATAAAGACATTTTACCTTGCAGTTTTCAGCATAGACACTACAGCAGCCTATGAAGACAATGCAAGCCTCCTGAAAGTCAAAATATTGTTATCTAAAGCATATGAAGAAAAGAGTTTTCAGATGTTCATCCAATCCATTAACAAATCCCATGCTTTAGCTAAGACCTGTTTAGATGTACTCCTAGCTCCACTAAAGCCAATTCCAAAATTTCCACTGGCTTCAAAGCAGAAAGAATATTAATCAGAATGTTCCTCAGGAAGGTGACTCTCTTGAAGTCCAGGTGCATTAGACCAAGAATATAACCCAAAAGGACCAAAGAAAGAACTTGCCACTTCAGCCAAGTAACAGGAGCTGTGCTATGCTTTCTCAACTGATAGCTAATGAAGGTGTGTTTTAAGAATATGATCCTGATTCAGAGGCATTTCTGTTTCAAAGTTCTGTGCTAGAAGAGTATTAACTGCATTACTTTGCTTCAGCTGCTGGGAATTTGATTTCACACATTAATTTCTCCTTCTGTGGTTATAATTTTCATGAAACAAAGTGAAAATTTGTATTCTCCTTGCTTTGTTGATTTCAGAGTACTTAGAAGCCCAAGGGTTATTAGCAGCTTTGGTGGGACACCCCCATGCATGTGCATGGGCACCCACACACATCTCAGGCAGGAGCTGGAGCTCAGTGGTTTGTTTTACATTTAGCAACCTCCTCTGTACTTTTTAAAGCTTCTGGTCTCCCGAGACTGAAATATCTAGATAGTTCTTGTGAAGTAATTGTCTTGTTTTGACAAATGCATTGCATTCACCTACACTTCTTGGTAGTCTTCTGTCTAAACTTGTTCACAAATATGTACCTTGGGACACTGGATGGGAACAAATTCTGACAGAAAGTTAAAAAGAAGACTCACAAGAATTCTAAAATTGTTTGTACCCTACTTGGTTTTCTTACTTTTTTAATCTGCTCCTGAAGCCTTATGTATTTTTCTCTTAGGATTTATATCCTAAATTAGGACTTAGTTATTCCTCCTCTCTGGAAATTCTCAGTGCATGCATTTTCAAGGCTATCAGGTCTATCAAATGACTAGTGCATGGCATCCATCAATAACAAATCTAAGCAAATAGCTAATAAGACTAAATAAACCTGGGACTTACTGGATGACAGGTAGCTGGAGGATAACTGCATATGCTTTTGGATATCTGTCTCTCCTTGGAAGAATTGATTTCCTGCACTTATACATTGCGACATACAGCTACTAAATTATATTTTTGGTTTAGTGTTGGTAAAGTTTCTATGTTATTTTCTGGTTCTCTGTATATTTATACAGGCTAAAACTGTTGAAAAATAATGAAAGATTTTTAAACTTGTGTATCCAGGCAATGGTTAGCTTGATATACACACTATTTTTTTGTACATATGTGTAAATCTGGGCAGCGAAAAGCATGTATGGCATATTTACACTGATGGGTGGTACCTTCTTATCCTACTCTTTGGCTGCTATGGTTCAAAAATCACTGGGGTTCAGGAACACATGCAGGCAAAGAGCAGGGTGTGCACACACACAGAACATAGAAACAGGACTAAACAAGGAAATAGGATAGACTGCCGCGACCAAGCTTAGGGCTCAGGCAGACAGGTGAATGAACCACAAGCCTGTTTACCTGTTTGACTGCTGTAGTGCTCTTTTTCCACTTCTGTTCCTACTTTGTTAACCCAGATCTTTCCCTTTCCCCTCCTTTGGTCCTTCCTCTAAACATCCCATAGGAAGTCTTGCGTATTTCCACAATCTCCTTAAATGACCCCATAATAAGTTTTGAGCAAAATCCAAATTCTCTCCCCCCACAAACCACAATAAAATCTGCAACCCTTTAGGCAGCCATCCCTTAGTTGCATGGCAAGGTTTTGGAAAGAGAGCATGTATAAAGGCGTCCTGGGCTTTTTGCTATGCTTGTGTATGATTCTACCTGGCAGGTGCTTAAGATGATCCTCGGTCATACATCTTGATTTAAGAATAAGACGGGTAAGAGTAAGAACAGAGCTTTGGATAAAACCAAGTTAGATGAAGCATGCAACGAGTGACAGTTTCAAGGTGACCTCTAATTTTGAATGCTTGATGTCAGCTGTGTGGGGATTGTATGCTGAGTAGACAGAGAAGTCACTGGGTCAATGAACCAGTGTAACTCCAATGCAGAACAGGCTGCTATAAACACAAGTTTATTTGTGTGTGTGTTTATTAATTTTAGAAGCTGTTGCTAACAAACCAGTCACATTTCTTAATATCTCTGCATCTGTATTACCTGTGGGTAATTGTGCCAGTGAAATGAGTGAATTGAATTTAGCTCCAAATTCACCTCACCCATCAGAATGTAACCTGCAGTATGCATAGGTAGGCTGACAAATTACACTGTCATATATTTCATTTTCTCAGTGTTTGGGAATTCCTTCAGTAACCCTTCAGTAAGTGATAAAATAGCCCTAGAAAAGCATGTAGCAAATCAGTTCTGACACGCTGAAAATAAATTTAGGCTTAATAAAGACTTTATAGTTCATCCTTGTTTTCAGATTGGGCAGCGGCTTAGGCTTTTTTAGTGCCATAAACTGGCTAAAAAAACCAGAGCTGCTATAAACTAGGATCCAGAAGTACTTGTAAATAAAATGAAATTTTGGATGCAGGGCTGGTGATTCAGCAGGTGAAGCTGTATGGATGGAGATCAACATCCTTCCTCACTTCTCATGAGGCTGGAGCTGCTGGAACCCATGCAGAGAACACAGCTCCCGGTTCTCACTTCCTAAATTTCCTGTGTGGTCTCTGACACCCAGAGCACTTCTCAATGAGGCCTTGACAACAACTAAAAGGAACTTAAATTCAAGGTAGTCTTAATTTTTTAAGCACTTATGGATATTTTTTCCCTTGTATTTGAAAAGGGAACTATACCCAGGGGGAATGCATTCCTGTTATTATTTACATTTGGTACAACCCCTTTAAGTAGAACTGATGCATGCAGAATAAGATTTCTCTTATGACAGTTCAGCTCTCCTGCAGTCATCCTTGTCTTGCGTGGATCATGAGGCTGTTTGACACAGTGGGGTGGATTCCAGCAGGTGTCCTCTGGTGCCACTGAGTGTTGCCAGTAAAGAGCCCTATAACTAGACAACATTAGCAATCCTTACCACCAAAACTTACACTTCACTGTGTAATGTCAGTTTTTAATATATGCACTGTGAATGCACTGACTGCAGGGTCAAAGTAAAACCACATTATGTATCAAAATTACCCTGCAGATAATCTTTCTTTTAGTCATTTAAAAGAACAAGTAGACTCCTTTCTTTTAACAAGATGAAAAGGGACAAAGTTAGAAAAGTTAAAGAACAAATGCCTAACTTGAGGGCACAGAACATGAGTGGGAAAATATTACTGGGAATTCTTGTTAAGGATTCTGTAAAGTTGCATATGAAAAAAATGAAATGTTTCATAATTAGACTGAAAGTGTCATCATGTTCTTGGGTTTCTGAGACACGAAAGGCAAAATCACTTTAAACTTATTTCTGAATCATATAATAGATTATTCTTCCCTTAGGTCAGGGAAACATTATGTGTCTTGGAAGAAAAAACTTCTGATACTCCTGTTGTGTTATGAAGTGCCTGCTTTGATAAAGTGGATGAAGAGAGAGCACTTGCCCATTTTATCAGTGGTATCAACAGGCCTTGCTGTTCCTCTGTCAAGTCCCTCTTTGTAACACTGCTAGAGACCTAACAAAACCTAACTAAAGGCTTGCATCTCTATTCAATAAGGTCATGAGGCAATTGCAATCCTGAATGCACACTGGATGTCCAGCAATGTGCCACAATAACTATTCCTCTCTACAACTCAACTATTTACACTAAACCAGTACAGGCAGCCCCTGTAGTGGGCCCTTGTGATGCAAAATAAGAGTTGTGTGTAGGAGAGAGCAAAAAAATAGCACAAAATATGCAGATGTGACGGATGTAAATTATTTTTAAAAAAGAGATAATGAAAGATGTTTATAACATTCCATTGATGTGTTTTTCCTTTTGTTTTGGTTTTTTTCCCCCCTCATCCTGTTGAAGGAAAGGGAGGGTTTGCAAGAATACCACAGCTGTCTGCTACAGAAGCTAGAGGAAGGACTCCCAGCTAAAACCTGACACCTCCTGCAGCTGCCCTGCTCTTATTCCTTCTATTTGCTGGAAGTTCCAGCAATGCCTTCAGAAAGATGGTGTCTCTGCTGCTGATTCCACTGCAAAATCCCCTCACTGAAGAATCTGTATTTTTCTAGCACTGAGAAAGAGAAGTTTAAGTGTCCCTCAAAGCCAGGAGAAGGAGAAATAGATGTGTGCTGGCCAGTGTCCACAATGTTGTATTATTCTTGGGATTTTGTATTTTCTTTGTTATATTGCAGTCCTTTTTTTCTGTCCTATTAACATTGTCAGCAAAATGGCTTGGATTTTTCTGATGCTGAGAGATTCTTATTCAGTTTATTTTTGAAGAGAGTATTATCTCAGTCAGCACCTTATCAAGTTGACTATTGCTGTACTATTTTTTTTTTTTTTTGTACTTTAAACATCTGTTGTAAAAAAATTCTTCTTTTCCGTTAACTTTCTTGGTAGGTAAAATTTCTTTCTGCTAGTTGTTTTATATATATATTCCACTACAGATTACATTTTGAGATCCACCATATTATATGTAGCAATGATCTGAAAAAGAACTATTATTTGTGGTAGAATTTTAGTTACTCCCTTTATTGCTTTATTCTTTATGTTCATGCTGATTTATCAAAAGATGCAATTTAAAAGGTGGGATGTTATTTTGTTCTTTCCATCAGCTCATCTCTGTTTACTTCTTCGTTTACTGCCACTCTCACCCACTCTCTTTCTTACAGATGCAGTCTTTCATTCATGTCTCTAACTCCTGGACTTTCTCCAGTGATCTATGCCTTTCCTTTTGTTTTGATTTTCCCTTTACATTCTCTTTTCCTCATGATTTTTCCTCATTGCAATAGACTCTTCCAAGCTGACAAATGGGAAAAAACAGGAGACCAAGACTCCTGATCTTGCCCTGTTTTCTTCAAAATGCTGTAGAAAAGACAATTTTCTTTGCTTCTTCCTTGGTGTGTATACCCCTGTTTGTATCTTACTGCATGTTTCTCCTATAACAAGCACATGTTCATTTTTTGCTGCTGTTCTGAGACTTTTTATAGCAGCCCCTGCTATCTCTCTCCTTAGATATACACTTCTCCCATTCTGCCCCTTCTATTTTGTCAGAAAAATTCATCTGAAAAGCTGCCTCATTGCTTTCTTCAGTCCTTCAATTAAAGAATAAAGTTCTTCTTCCCCTCCTGAAATTTGCTAATAGATGTGTTAGTTATCTCTTGGTTCTTGCTGATGTGCTGCCCAGTGCTAATTGACTCCTCATTTCTGGTGCTATTCCAGCAGCTTTTACTCCTTTTCTGCGTCTGGCTTCACGCTGATGATTTACCTGTATGCAGTGCTGCAGCAGGTAGATGCCTGAGGAAGCTGTGACTGAGCCACGCTGGGTACCAGGAGAGGACAGTGCTGCTCATACAGTGCTCTCCTCGCAGCGTTTTCCTCCTACCAAGCTGACTCCATGGGAAGGAGGTCATAAGGGTGTAGCTAGGCCAGTGCTTGGGTAGGTGTCTTAGGGTGGAAATGGGGATGAGTATTCTATTGCCATCTGTTAGAGGTGGAGCAGTTATCTTCTGTTAATTGGGCACTTTTCTTTATCATTTCCACAACCCATCCTCCCACTGGGGAGATATCATCTGTTAATGGCTCACTGAGTCTCAGTTCATTACTGATAAATTTACATCACCCCCTGGTGAGATGCTCCGCCAGGGGGAGGAGCCAAGCATTTCTCCCTGGGTGGCATCTGACATTTGCAACGCCACAGCAACCTTTTCCCACTGGATTCCCAGAGGAGCAGCTTTCTTCTCCACTGGATTCCCAGAGGAAGACCAGGCCCATCTACACCACCACTGGACCTTCAGAGGAGAAAGCTGCACCTTTCTGTAGGATCACTGCTTCAAGGGAACCACAGCTGTCACTGCAGAAGGACTGCAGCCACCATTTCAACTGACTGCTACCAACACCCTGACTAGCAGGGTCATATTCTGACTCTGGCAGTTGTTTGTTTTCTTTTTTTATACTATTGCATTTTTATTTTTCTAGTAAAGAAGTGTTATTCCTACTCCCGTATATTTGCCTGAGAGTCCCCTAATTTCAAAATTATAACAATTCAGAGGGAGAAAGTTTACATTTTCCATTTCAAGGAAGGCTCCTGCCTTCCTTAGCAGACACGTGTTTGTTGTTCTTTACTTGAAAAGATTTGAAACACATGTGGCCCAGACTGGTCTAAGAGGTGATTCCACATACTTAATTCCTTCAAAAGTAAGCAAGTATGTGGATCTCAAGCCAAGTACTCAAAATAATTTAAAAAATACCTTTTTATTTTTAAAGAAGATATTCACATTAGCAGTATGCTTCCCTTATACGGTCCGCAAAGGCAGAAAAAATGAAAAAAAAATTGTTTATGTTTCATCACTCAATACAGAGTCTTGTAACTGATGAGACTTTTTTTTCTAATACTGGCAGTTTTGAAATATGAAAAAGGCTGTACCACCATAAGTACCTAAGGTGTTGGAAGTTGATTTGGCTATGTATCATTTCCAGGCTGGTAACTTTTACGAGATAAAAACCTGGGACATATTTAAACAATATCACCAAGGTTTTTGGTTGGTAATGAAGGAAGTTTAGAAGAGATGAGAAGAATCTTGACATCCCTCTTCAGTTCCAACTGAAAAGCATGTCAGCCTTGAGGAAGATTACACAATAGTAATGGCACCTTTGTGACCTCTTGGTTGCTTCCTAGGGTTCCTCTTACACCATCATCGCCTCTGAACTGTCTGTGAGACACATACATAATCCCATGGGACTGTTTCCATTCCTCACTGATAAGCTGATCGATCTTGTTGACATCTCAGGGCCTCTTTTGTATCCTGCAGCTTCACTTGTGCAGTGCTGAGATGCCCAGGCTGGAGAATCTGTTCTCTCCACATCTTGCAATCTCCAATCAGATCCAAAATCATCCCCTCTGACATGTAGTGCTGAAGAAGGACTTCCCACAGATTCACAGGAAATGTCCAAAATCAGAAATCTGTGTCCTAAACTACAGGGTCCTTTTTTCTCTGTAATTTTCTATGACGTGTTTCAGAGCTCTGTGCATCCATATGCACACCTTCTCATGGCAGGTTTAAATGGGAACTGATGCAGGGTTACTCCCTCCTCCCTTATTTGACCTTCCCAAAATTTGGCCTTTCTCTGCTGGTTTGGAAAAAACAGAGGAGATTAAGAGAGTTAGGATGCAGATGCTCATAGTGGACAAGCTGATGAGCAAACCTTACTCCTTCTCCTGAGAAAAAAGGAACAGAACATAAAATTACAGACCTACTTCAAAAATTCCCCTTGAGTGGTGACAGCACTTCTTGGATCAATTTCTTTCTTGGAAGAAAGAAACAGACAAATAACATATACAGTTTATATTAAGATACACAGAGGGAGAACATTAGGTACATGGTGCATTTTTCCTTAGGTGGACCATACCTCCAGTATGCAATTCAACTATTATTAGCTTAAATTCACTATTTCAAATGGTACTCAGGAGCAGTTTTGCTAAACACTAATGCAACTTTAAAAATAATTTATAAAACTTTTTGCATGCATAATAAAAGATAACTATTTTGAAACTCCTAATTCGTTGCAATCTGCCAGTCTGTTTACACAGAAAAACAAATTACTTCTGCTGCACACTTGACACCGAAATAGGCATAACATACTCTGCGAATTTCAAAAGTCATCAAGACATCCAGGATTTGAAAGCAGAACAGTAAAACCTCATCTTGTTTTTTATAATATAGGATTGATAAAGCACTAACATACAAGTTACACATTCAGCACACAGTAGCCTTTACTAAAAGAAAAATATCCAATCTTCTCTTAAATTCTTTAATGCTGCTTATAATTTCCTGATGGTGTTTTCTAGGCAGAGTGGCAAAATTAAGCTAAGGCTATTTGCAGAAATCAAATACGTGAGAACTAACATGTACCACTGTATTGAATGCCTTTTTAAAAATTTTTAATTCTGCAGTGGTTTGGTATTTTGTAGATAATACTCCAGATAGTTCTGAATAATCCTTTTGCAGAAGTGGATTATTTTTCTTCTAATTTCCCAACACAGGATTGGGACTAAAAGATCTGATGTCCTTTTTAGGACATCACGGCATCATCTTGAGGAGGTTTTTCTGTGATAGTCTGATGTCAGTTTCACATAACTTTCTATCCATAGAAAATAAACAAACACATGATTTACTTGTATTTTCTGATGTTATTTTAATGGGTACCAGTGTATTTTTGGTTAAATGGGCAGAAAAACCCAGCCTAATTCTTCCAGTGATTTCTGAATGTTCTGAAGTCTGACATCTGATGAATACTTCAGTGGATATATTCTGTTCTAGTATCTTCCCCAATAATTACACAAATTCCCTGTGCATGATCCACATAGACGCAATGCTGAGGTGTTGATGAACCATGATTGTACAGAAGAGTAAGAAGAGGGAGCAAAAGAGAGAATAATCTTAATTAGACTTTGGGGTGCTAGGGATGAAATACTGCCTATGTACTTGGAAGTAGTGTGTGCTGTGTAATTTCCAATAAATAAAAACCACATGCAAGGTCCATTTCAACACACTTAACATACAAACAAATAATGGAACATATGAAAGCAAACTTACATGAAACCAGTGGGATTTTTTACTGTTTCTTAGACATGTGTATAATATTTTAGATAGGTATATGCAGTAAGTTGTTCTAAAGCTAGACATGAGAGAAGACTGGATTTGCTTTTGAAAATAATTGTTTTTGGAGGAACTACAGCATGAATAGATTCAGTTGGAAGATTTAATAGAAGCATTCCAGAATATAGATAACTGAAATATCATTAATTTTCCACTAATTGGAAAAACCAGGTAGCTATCTTTCCTCTTGATATTTATTATAACATGGTTTCTTTGTAAAAATAAGATGAAACATTTCATTGAAGTTCGGCTCCTACTAAGCATCAGTGTGCTTGCAGAAGAATAGAATCATTTGTGGTAGAAGAAATGCCTCTTGGGTCATCTCAGTCCATCAGCCTGAATCATTGGTGGATGGATTTCATTATTCTTAAAATAGATTTGAATATCTTTGGTGATGGAAATGCTGTAACCTTCACTGGCAGGTTGTTTCATTATGTCACTGTTCCTCTAGCTATAAATTTTCCCTGCTGCATTTTAATCCACTTATTAGCATTTATTGATCAACCTCTTTGTCTAATGACAGTAATTGATCCTTATTCTCTTTATAGTGTTCTGTTAAGTATTTGGACATTCTTTGTTTCTCTTCAACTTACTTCTCCTTAGTTTCTCCTTTCATGGCCATTTCTTTATATCTGTCTCGCATATCTGATTATCCATCTTTTCTCATATGCATTTTTACACCCTTTTAATCCCTACCTTTTTGGCGAGCTTTTAAAATTGAATTAAAACTGAAGAATTCTGACTGTAATACTGTGGAATTTTGTAACACATCACAAATCATTTAGTCTGGATATATATAGGTTATATTTAATAAAAACAGGTCAGTGCAGATGATTGCAGACACTGCTGGGAGTCATCAAACAAGGCAATTCTGTAGTCCTGTATGAGAGGTGTAATTCCATTCATAAATTTATCAAGACCATCTTAAACCAACAAGTACTTCTTGCACTTTTTCCTCCTACTGAAAAGCTGTTTCATCATTTCTGAAACAGAAAAGCTTTTAAAATTTCCTCTCCTTCCTACTTCATACTTTGTTTTCCTGCCAGCACTATCCTGTATTTCAAATGTCTTTTTCCTTCCTGATATTCTCATCCATCCATCCATCCATCCATCCATCCATCCATCCCTTCCAAATTCCCCGTTTATCTCTCACATACACATACAGAAAAAAACCCCCATTCCCTGATTTTAAATGTCACTTTTGCTGAGGTCTTTCAGGCTTTTATCACAAACTGCTCTGCCAACTCACCTGGTCATCCTAGCAGCCCTCCTTTGTGTGTATTGCAACGAATTCAATTTCCCTTGAGTACAGGCAGTGAAGGCTGTGTTCCCTGCTCCTGATGAGCCTGATCTGGCTCTTGTGCAATGGCAGTAATAAGTCTTTCTCCCAGTAGAAAGGCCTCACTTAATGCTTCTTGGGATCACTGTTTTCATTTCATGGCCTCTCGGTAGTGAGGGCTCACTGTAACCCTTACTCTGCCTGCTGCAGGTCTTTCATCTTTTCTGTTATTGCTGTAGAATAAGCTTCTCCTTTATTTCAGAAGTTCTTGCTTTTGGGTCATGGTGCATGACTTTCTTCTGTGTGCTGTTGAATTCCACCTCACTCCATGTATTCCACCTCATTCCACATATTCCTGTCCTCAAGATGTGTTCATATTTCAGGCATAAGGTCATGGATGAGATGGCAGATGACTGGAGCCTGGTAACTGCTTGCAAAACAGTTTTTTGAGTAATTTTGAGGTTTTTTGTCTTCTTTGTAGGAATGTCCTCTATAGCAACAGCTGTGTGAGTGTGGTGGGTTGGCCTTGGCTGGCTGACAGGTGCCCCTCAAGCTGTTCTCCTCCTCAGCAAGACAGGGGAAAGTATAAGATGAGAAATCTTGGTGGTTGAGATAAGAACTGGGAGGTTGTTCACCAATTATCATCACAGGCAAAACAGACTCACCTTGGGGAAGATTAGTTTAATTTATAGCCAGTTAAAAATAGAGCTAGTGAGAAACAGAAACAAAACTGAAACCACCCTCTCCCCACTCTCTTCCCGGGCTCAGTTTCACTCTCAGCTCCTCAATCTCCTTCCTCCCTGCTGAGCCCTGCAGGAGGATGGGAATGGAGGGAGTGTTTGTTCATATCCCGTATCTGCCACTCCTTCCTTCTCGTTCTCCTCCCCATGCCAGCATGAGGTCCCACCCATAGTATATGATCCTTCATGAACTTTTGCACTGTGGCTCTGTGGAGACTGCAGTTCTTCAAAAGCTGCATGGGCTACATATATTGGCAGAAATATTGATCCCATGTGGGCTTCTCTCCAGAGGTCACAGCTCCTGCCAGGGCCTGCTCCAGGCCTGGGATCTCCACAGGCTGCAGCTTCCTTCAGGGCTCTTCAGTCTGCATCCTCGTGGACCTCCATGGGCTGTGGGGAGACCTCCTGCCTCACCATGGTCTGCACCACAGGCTGCAGCTTCCTTCAGGGCTCTTCAGTCTGCATCCTCGTGGACCTCCATGGGCTGTGGGGAGACCTCCTGCCTCACCATGGTCTGCACCACAGGCTGCAGCTTCCTTCAGGGCTCTTCAGTCTGCATCCTCGTGGACCTCCATGGGCTGTGGGGAGACCTCCTGCCTCACCATGGTCTGCACCACAGGCTGCAGAGGAGTATCTGCTCCAGTGCCTGCAGCACTCCTCCACCTCCTCCCCCTCCTCCCCCCTTTTTTTTCCGGTGACCTTGTGTAACTGCTGCTGTGGTCACAGGGAATATGTTCTCCGGCCAGCTCACTCCCCGAGACCGAGGGGCAGTCACGAGAGAGGCCGGGCCCGGGTCTCTACGGAGGCCTTCCCGGGTGCTGGTGCGTGCAGGGGCTCGCAGCTCCCTGCAGCAGGCAGCTGTGCTCTGGGTGACACGGCAGCAACCCAGCACAAGGGACCAAGGGGAAGGAATAGAGAGGCATCACTTGTTTGAGTTCAGGGAAGGTTTATTTTCCCAGAGGAGTCGGGGACAAGTGACAATAACCGAGGACAAAAAACTGCTTTTAAGGAGGGGAGGGAATAAGGGGGAGGACACAACTTTTTACCAATGGGAAGGTATTAGGGAAGGAGTACAGGGTAAGGCCTATCCAATGGAAGCCAACAAGGGGAGGGAGCAAACCTTGCAATCAAATCTTGTTTCGAGGAAGGGATGAAGGACAGAGAACATTCCACAAGAAAAAGGCTTTGCTATCTTTGATAGGTGGGGGATTGACATGCACTTGTTGGGAAAATCTTGGGGTAAACAACTCAGAACTGAATCATCAGGGAAGCCAAATGGGGTACATGGAATGAACCATTACAGACTTATAACATGGCATACTTAAAACCTGCTGCAGAAGAAGAAACTGTAAAGTAACAGACAGTAACAGATGTTTCTCTTACTTTTTTTCTTGTTCCGGTCTCCCACAGATGCTGTGCAATGTATTTTACCCTCTGTTAAATATGCTATTGACAGGGTGCTACCAGTGCCAGCAATGGGCTTAGGTTTGGGCAGTAGTGAGTTTGTTTTGGAGACAGCTGGACCTGGCTCTGCTCAGTACAGGAGCTGTTTCTGGTGACTTCTCACAAAGGGCACCTCTGAAGCCCTGCTTCAAAAACCTCACCATGTGCACAAAATGCAGTAAGGAATGTTCCTGTCTCTTGCAGCGGATCTGTCAGAGGCTTTGGGTGGAAGTACCCTAAGAAAACAGCCTTTTTTCCTCCTCCAGTTCCCATGATTTGGCTTCAGCAATTTGCACAGCCTGATACAGCAGCTCTGCTGAGCAGCCTGACCACCCTTTCTGGCTTTCCGGACTATGAGCCTTTATTACCATAAAGCACAAATATCTTTGTCAGGAGAACCGGTAATTCTGCACCGATTGTGGTTTATGCTCAGAGGCCCAGAGATGTGAAAACTTGTGTGTCACGTAGCCCTTGTTGCTTTCTCGGGGAGAGAGAGTGGGAAAGAAGTGATCTTAATACTACATTTGCTATCCTTCTTTAAAGGATGGCCAATGCACAAGATGTTTCTCATATCCTTTTCTGGAATGTTGAATGACCCTTCCCTTATCCTGGTTTTTATTCTGATCCTGGTACTTGGTGGGGTGCCCTGTGTGGGAGGGGGCTGTGGACTGCTTTGGCCCTGTTGCAGAAGTTTTCAGATGTCTTCAAAATGGTGAGAAAACCCAGTGCCCACCAAAACTAAAGGCAGGCAGGAAGCCTGTGGCAGCTTTGTGTGGACATGCTTAGGAAATGGTGTTTGTCACTTGGACAGGAGACATCAGAGGGCTCCTGTGAAGAGGCACAGCAGATGTAAAAGGACACACGTGAAGGCCCATGGGAGAAGGCATGAGAAAGAGGTGTGAGAGGAGACACAGGAGACACAAAACATGGACACGTGAGGAGCACTGTGAGGAGACACATTTGGAGAGAAAAAACAGAATAGGCAAAAGAAAAGGGACATTATTGGGGTCATGGCTGCAGAGCATTCATGGGAGGAGGAGAAGACTGAGTCTGTGCTGGGACATGGACATGCTGGGACAAGGACACCACTGAGGGGCTGTGATCAATGGGTGACACACAATGGACCTGAGAGCAGTAACAAGTGAGGAGGAGGGGAGGAGAAGAGTGAGAAACAGCGACTGGTTTAAGAAACTATTATGCACTGACACCCACCTCCTGTGCTGCTCATTGCCCCATCAGTGAGACTGGCAAGGACTGAGATAAGTGTGGTGAAAATAAGACCAGCAAAGACATGGAAAGGGGAGGAGTGGTGTTGGACTGAAGTAGAACCTGTGGAAGGGGAATGAAAGGTGATTGCCTTTGCTTTTTGTTTAATTGTCTATGTCTTTTTTTATTTGTTTGTTTCTCAATACCTCAATCAATAATGAAAACATTATGCTAATTTACAATAAATTATCCAAAAATCCCTGGATTGAGACTCTCTGCAATAGCAGGTCAGAGTATCAAGGCTAGCCAAAGGGTGTAATGTGAAATAAAGGGACAAGCCTGTATCTGTTTTTTCTCTGTGGGAAAACCCCTTGCACTTTTTCTCTTCTTCAGTACAGAAGAACAAGAGGCTCATGAGTATTAGTACATAATATAGGAATTACTTTTATGCCTTTGTTATTTAATTTTCCATTTTGCTGATAGTGCTGGCTTAGCTTAATTAAATGCTTTCTAGAAGCAGCTCTCTGCTGGAAGCATCTACAGGTAGAAAAGCCACATGTGGCTTCTACCTTGACTATACAAGGTCCTCTGCTTTTTCTACAGAGGAGAGGAGGCCTTGGGGATGTCTGGCACACCACAAAGAAGTAAAGGATACCCTGGAGCAATGCACAACTGCAGTGCTGCCAATAATGTTCAGGTAAGTCCAGAGCTCCTTTTGGACAGAGAAAGAGAGTGAGGAGGATTCCTTCTGCCCCTCTCCAGCTGCACATCCACTCCCACTGAGGCAGCTGCTCATAGCCCTACTTCTCCAAGTTTGCTTTTCACTGTGTAGAATTTAGCAGAACCAGATGTAACACAGGTCTCTTTTTTTTGCTATTCCGTAATTGACAGGAAAGTGTTTTGAATGATGAATGTCTTTTGAAGCTCTGGAAGATCACTGCTCTTTATTTCAGAATAAAACCTTCTCAAATAACTGGTGAAATCAAACAGAGGTATTCAAAACACTTTTTGGTTCTAACTTTTTTTTATAAAATACTTTTTCTTATAAAATTAGCAGGTGAATTACATAGGGTATACTTTAAATTATTTGTTAACTTCCCAGTGGTGGTTGTGAGTATGAGCCATTGTATCAGCAGATAAAACTTAGATTAAATGGCAAGACTCCTCTATTCTTTCCATTCAGAAGGGAATATCTCAGTGCTCATTCTTCTGTAAAGAAATAACATTCTCCTGTGGCTGGGGTATGATTTGGTGAAGCATTACATTAGCAGAACCATCCTGACCAGCTGTGCTGGGGCTTAACAAAAGGCAACTCATTTACAGAATAGCTGTGCTGTATTTTTGGCACTCAGCTCTGGTTTGGAAGGGCCTCTAAAATAATGCACAGGCTGGCCTTTGCCTCCTGCATCATGAAGCTGTGAGGTTTAGTTTTCCCCTGTGGTCAAATACCCTGGGAATCAAATGTCCTGCTCTCCTTCTAGAAATATCCCTAGAGCACTAAATCCATTACGAGGTGGACAACCAACTGAAAAACACAAAATTATTACCAAAAATTCTCACCATAAAAATATAATCTGTATTAAAAATAGTGGGGTTTACTTTCTTAGAAACATTCTTGTGTTAATACACTCTGTCAAGTAAAACATCCTAAATGTCATATTTTATGTGAGCTCTCTAAATAAGTGGAGGAATCAGTTCAAAAAAATATAGCTGTTTTTGAGTTTAATACCATCATCTCTTACTCTGTCATTCCAAGTGTTGCAGCCTTCTTCTGAATACATAAAAGCCTAGTTTATGCAACTAGTGATGTCACTGGGTCTCAGCCTCACTGCAACACTCAGCCAGCAGCACTACATGAAATTCTCGTACAAGTGAGATACCCAAAGCACTCTCTAAGCAATTGAGTTCATGTGAAGTTCACAATTTATGTGTACTCAGGGAAGGGGGATATGATTGTTGGTTTATGTTAGTTATAAACAATTTCAGAGTTCTTGTACTTGAGGAATCAGTTTTATTATTACTGAGAAAAACCCTATCCTCATTATCTGTCTGTGGATCATTGTAGAAAAGTAGCCTGGTAAAACTGGCTGAATGAACTTTTCCAATTAACCCCAGAATATTTTATTCCTTCGTTGTACTTTGCTATTGCATCTGACAGTTTTGCTGCTCCTCTGATCTAATTAAGAATTTTTGGCAAGCATCACAGTGTTATAAATTTTGAAAATGTGAACCAAACCTGGCTCACAGCACTTACTTCAAATGAAGAGGAGAGCTGAACTTACATTTACTTCTTGAACTGACATATGAGTTTGCATGAGGAATGTTTAGCTTGTATATAAATATATACTTATTTATGTATTTATATACACACATATAGGTTCATATTTTTGTGTTTGTATACACACATCACATTACATGATCATATTATAAATGCTTGTTTCCTCCTCAGAGTTTATTTTCTCTGTTTTAATTAATGAAGATAACACTTTATGAAGTGAATTAAGACTGGCTTATCTGCTTTCAAATTCAATGTCAGAACACGACATTTCAGTCTTCACTTGACAAACTAGGGGTTTGTGACTGGGCTGTGTGAAGCTAATCAGTTTTTCTGGGTCAGAGGACAACAGACAGTAGAATTGCAGCATTCATGGCTTCTCTGAGAAAATCAGGTAGAAAATAAAGTTTTAACCTGTTCTGGGCTGCTTTTCTACTCTTACATGATGTTTTTAAGTTCAGTGCGTGAGAGATCTAAAGGTTTTCTTATGATAGATATGAGCTTCAAATCTCCTCTATGCTAGAAAGAAATCCTAAATCTACATGCTAGATTGTGCCCCAGATGCTGGCAGTTCCTCTGGCTGCTCCTTCTTCAGACCCATTCCTCACTTGACTGCTATAGCATGTTAAGCAAGAGCAAAAGGAGTGAGGTATTGCTGAAAATGCTTTTTCAGGTGAGGCAGACCCCTGCTCACCCCCAGCTCCAAGCCCCATACTGGCTCCAGGCTTCTGGCAGATGAAGCTCAGGGGTGCAGCTCAACCCAGCACCGTGGGTGTCTCTCCCTGGTGCCTCTTGGCCCCATGTAATGCCCCACCTGCTGGAGCCCACCCTGGGACTGCAGTGCTTGGCGGATGAGCCGTAGAATCCCCTGGTTTCATGTGTCTGACAGCTCTATGGGGACTTTGAGCAGGTGAGCCAGAAGCGCCTGCACAGCTGTGATAGAGATGTACAGCCAGGTCCTTACCATGCTTGCTGCCCCCAACTGCAGCTGGAGGCTGGCTGGCACCCAGCAGGACTTTGATGACTGGCTTTGGTTTTGGCAGAAGACCAGGCTCCTTATCCTCCTTTTGTGCTGA
Organism: Onychostruthus taczanowskii; assembly: GCF_017590055.1. Lineage (NCBI taxonomy): Eukaryota > Metazoa > Chordata > Aves > Passeriformes > Passeridae > Onychostruthus > Onychostruthus taczanowskii. The sequence goes on along the minus strand of NW_024500349.1, from coordinate 4,435,704 downwards.
AATTCATTTGAGACAGAAAACATTTTTATGTGATACAACACCAACACAATGTTAAGGTTTATCAAACACTAATGTTACTCTCCTGTTACTATTTCACTGTCACTGTGTGCTAGAAATATATTAGTAAGGTACTCAGTGAAGCTGTTTGTGATATCTGTTGTGCAATAATGACTTGGAGTGTGTTTAGCTTATCTCTCCTCTGCTTTTTGTTAATTGGAGTTGATCTACTCTCATGTTTGGCTGTACAAATCAGTGGCTATAAAAGATTTTTAACTACAGGTTACAGCTATGGGAAAACCAGCCCCCCTGTTGTTTTCCTGGATCCCAGTCCCTAAGATAGCACGGAAGAAAGCCTGCTCTGCTGTGTTATGCTTAGGGAAGTATTTAGCAGCTGAGATGTGGAGTTGGGCAGTCTCTAGTATTGTTCCAGAGCCTCTGCAAGTTGTTTTACAGATGTCTTTCAGTGAGTGAAAGCCTTTGATCTCTGTAGCAAGTACATTTAATAAGCTACATCTTCTCCATGAAAATGCATCCATTATTTTGACACAAAGAGGAGACTTCCCCAAGTGACTCAGTGTCTGTTTCGGTGGGAAACATTCATTTGTCCATCTCTCTAGAGCAATAAAGAAGCTGGTGTGAAGTCACATCTACTGCTACAAAAGGAGAATTTTTTGTTGAAAAATGGCACAGAGAGTTACTGATGGTGTTAATGAGAATAGATTGTGTTAATTTACAGTGATATGTAATAATTTTTGTGTTGTCAGCAGTATGGAGGAGACCTTCCATGAATTTTCAGTGACACCGTCTTCTAATTAATAGTGGTCTCAGAGGAAACTCCAGAAGTTCATTGCCAAGAAAGGTAAACACTGTTAATCAACATATTCAAAGGCACTTAGTATTGCTTTAACACTAGTCTCTTATGAGTCTTACTGGTTTTTTAATAATGATTTCAGTATAAAAACATTACAGCTAATGGAAAACGTTTAAAGAATACAGTTATAAACTATTTTTATGAAATATATTATTTTCAAACAAGAAATAAGGGTGACTTCAAGCACCTCCGCACAAGATGAGTTCTACCAGATGTATTCTTTTAGAAGACTATTCCCTTTTAAAAATAATCAATCATAAGGAGCAACCTGATTTTTAATAACTGTATTTTCTTAAATGTCTTCAATTATCTGTATTCTGAACAAGCAAATCAAATTAATTTTTGGACTGAGATGTTCACATTTTTGATATAGAAGTACACCTCAGGTTTAGTGCTGTAATCAGTATTTGAAGTGCTCCATCTGAGTACTTAGAAAGGAACTTATTTTTTATATCTATGAAAAGACAGATATTAAAGTGAAAAAACAGAGAAAGGACAGAATGGTTATGGCAACCTTTTCTCCATCTGCTTTCAGCCAAAGTTTGTTAGACCTACAAGTGAACTTCCCTGCATTTTATAAATAGTTGCTGTCTTCAAAACTGCAGATTCTCTGCTGTGAAACATTCTAACATTATGGTTAGAAGGAAAAGTTACACTCTAACCTTACAATATGATTGTTTGAAATGGTGAGGAGGAGGTTTTCTCTGCATTTTGCAGTAGCTCTTTCATTACAAATGCAAAGGCCAGGGGTTGATTAGTAGAATTCATTAGAATTTCCTGATTTGCCTAGAGCAAGCCTGAGCTCATGAGCAATGATATAAAGGTAGTATCATACTTTGCTCTCCTTGTCAGTCAGAAGAATTCTCAGTGTCAGACAGAAAATCTATGTATTGGTGAAAAGTAAAATACAGGATAGAGACTGTGTGGGAGAAGTGGCTAACTCACCAGAAGGTTGTGCTTCTATCCAGAGGGACCTCTACAAGCAAAGTCCTGCACCTGGGGAGGAAAAAACCCCAGCAACTACGTGTGCTGGGGGTCCATAAAGCTGGAAGGCAGGTTGGTATGAAAGCAGCAGGCTCGGTGGAAACCAAGTTGATGCCAAAGCAGCAATGTGCTCTTGCAGCAGAAAGTGAGTGGAGTCCCAGGCTACATTGGGCAAAGCATTGCAGCAGGTCAAGGGAATTGTTCATTCCTTTTCACTCAGCACTGGTGAGGCCACACGTCTTGTGTCCAGCTATGGGCTCAGCACAAGGGAGACATGGACATGCAGAAGAGAGTCCAACAAAGAGATGATGAAGGGACTGGAGCATCTCTTCTATGAGAAAAGGCTGAGACCTGGACCTGTTTAGCCTGGAGAAGAGAAGGCTCAGGGAAACACCTGAAGGCAGCAAAAAGAATGGAGAGAGGCTCTTTTCAGTTCCCAGTGCCAGGACCAGACACAAGAAACATAGAAGTGTTCCCTGTGAACATCAGGAAACATTTCTTCACTGTGGGCTGACTGAGCACTGGCACAGGTTACCTAGGGAGGCTGTGGACTCTCCAGCCTTGGAGATATTGAAGAGCCATCTGGAAATAGTCCTGGGCAAATGGCTCTAAGTGATCCTGCTTGAGCTGAGGGAATTGGACCAGGTGATGCCCAGAGGTCTCTTCCAAGCTCAACCACTCTGTGATTTTTATGGAGATGATGGTGAAGGGCTTCACACAAGATATACACTGGGCCCAAGAAGTTGGGGAGTGTCTGTGGAAAACTTCAATTGCTATACAGGTAGAATTAATCCCAGCACTCAGGGCAGACTGAACAAGTAGGGTATTTCAAAGCTACTGTGTCACAGCTTGGGACTTACACCCTAAAAACATAAGAGATATTAGAGTGAAGAGAACAAGCCACTCCATTTTACTTGTCTAAGCTGTCATACCTACCCAGTGCTCCTGCAAACATGCATCCCGTACACAGGAAAAATTCATCTTTATTAAACACCTCCACAGAGTGCACTACCTTTGAGTTAGACATCAAGGCTCTTCCTGTAATCAACAGAAAGAGATAAACTCCCTCAAAATGCCCTTTAACTGTCCCCAGATAAAGGGGGGACAACCTGCTGTTATTTGCAGCAGGTAGGGTGTATTTGGATCTCTAGAAGGGACTCCTGTATTGGACATTTAAGGAATATAAACTAGATTGTACTCTCCAAGTTTCTAGCTGGCAATGCCCATCCCTTACTTCCCATGTGGCCCAGTAAAGCTATGTCTTTGGCAGCCCTAAATTACCTTCCACTGCTTAGTTTTGGGTCAGTACAGCTTAACGTTTTAAGACACATGCTTAGAGGGTCTTTTCCAGATATGTGACTGTTTTTTAAAATTTTCATTCCAAACAGGACTCTTCATCATGGAGCAAAACATTTATAGTTGGATAAATACACTAACTGTTAAGTTTAAAGCTGTGTAAATCATATTGGCTTCAGTTAAGTTTATTCCATCTGCTTTTATAATCTGTTGTTACACTAATTTATAATTCCCCCATAATATTAAAATGTCCGTGAATCAAAAAAAGAAACACATCTATGGGCCCCTAGTAACTAATTGCATTACATTCAGAAAGTAAGTCATATAATTAATTATATTTCATCACCATAGATACTTGTAATTGTGTAATTAATGCATATTTGCATAATTACATAATGAGATCTCTATGATTCATGCTTTATGCTAATCTGGATGCACAAATTTCTATCTCAGAATTGTAACCACTTGCAAAGCTGTTTTTGTAGTTTCTTCTTTCTCACTTAAGAAATATGAAGATCTAATGAATGATCTGGTCTTGTCTCAGACCTTTTCTGTGACTTATCCATAGAAATAGCTTTCCATGCACACTAGTTACATATCAAGAAACTGCCAATGATAAAAAACATTATCACACAGATGAATCTGTTATATAGATTAAGAAAACATATAATGGGATTTCCCAGTGGAGCCTCTGTGCTTGGCTCCACTGTCCATGTGCTTCAGAGGGAGATTTATTACAGCAGCCAGGAACTACACGGGTTGGCCCTGTTACCTCATGTCTTTGAACATCAATCTTTCTTGGAACCACTCTGCTTCTGAAGGTCTTTTGAGTTTTGTTTCCAACACTGTTTAGAGTTTTTTATTTCATTGCACTCAGAGGTTTCATTTTTGACCTGATACATGATCCAGGCCAGTAGTACTTATAACCCTTGTTGGGTGAAACAAGGGTTGTAAATGGTATGTGCAATGGTACAAAAGCAGAAGACAGGAGTTTTTGGAGAGGGGCTGCAGATTGCCTGTGTGACAGCAAGGAGGTGTCCATGCCCTTAGCTGTGCATAACACCAGAAGGAACCAAACCACATGAACTCAAAAGCTGCAAAAGTGATTTGAATGGTTTAGATTCCAGAACAAGGTATTAAGATTCTTTTGCTCATTCATAATGCATATTTTGATTGTCCTCATCAAAGGCATTATCCAAATAGAATTCACAATTTTACCAATTTCCTTGAGTATAGCTAATATAATAAAGGATAATTAAAACAACTGCAAAGTTTGATTTTCCCAAGTCTCCCATACACTACTCAGTTGTTACTTACATCTCATTTCAGTCCTACAAGCTACTGCAGTCAGATTGTGTTTTGTTTACCTTGTCACTCCATCTTGCACTCTGTCATTTGTGTAACATCTCAGAGGCAAGTAATAAAAAGTGCTGCTGCTCTTTAAGGTCCTAAAAGAGTCCTCTTAGAACCAGTGGAATGCTACCAGCTGACATGAAGAGCAGATGGTATGGATCCTAACTCTGGTCAAGGCAAAACCTTAATTATGGGGTTAGGCAAATACTCTAATAGTGACATTTTAACCCACTTTTAATTTGTGTTAAGATGGTACACTACATAGCTAAACATGTTACTCTGGGGGAAGTTGTGCAAACATTTATTCAAAACAGAACAAGATGGGAAAATTTGGAGGAAGAAATGCTCAAATTTATTTGGAAATAAAGTGGAGATAAATTTACATGAGAAAATGTGCTTTTTTTTTTTTTTTTTTTTTTTTTTTTTTTGGCAGTTCTATCTCCAGGCTGTTAGAGGGTTACTTCCTAGCAAAATAAAAAAGCAACAGACATCAAATCCCTCAGTGAAATGTCAGATGACTGAACCACTGAAGATTCTGGGGACTTAATACACAAATCTGTCAGGACCTGTACTCACAGCCTAGCAGACTCATCTTTCTTTGGCACCTTTTTGATAAGCTACCAGACCCACATTTATTTAACCCTGACACAATCACAGTTGGAAGCCCATTTTACACACAGAGAAATTAGTCCAGCAATAACTCTGCTAAAACTCAAAAAGCCTCAGGGTAAGATGGGTACAACTCTGATTTTTGTATAGCAGCCTGACCTCTTCTCATGGTACCATGCATTTCTCAAATTCCTGCTCCTTCAGTTCTATTTATTATAATATCTTTTATCTAAGGCAATACAGATTTCCTAGCTAATATTAATTTCTAGTATTTCTGATGTCTAGATGTGAAGGCATTTTATAAAGTAGATAAGTATCATCCTTTATTCTGTGATAAATCTGGGGGCAGTCACTATCGTGAGCTCTTAAAAAAATTAAGCTGTCTGTGGGAAAGAAGGGAGTCATATTGTGGATTAACAACAGGTTAACAGGCAAGAAACAGAGAAGGAATGAATGTTTGGGTTTCACAATGGATGAAAGCCATAGATCACTGGGATCTTTGCAGTGTCTGTTGGACTACACAGAAATGGAAAAGAATTGAGAACAAGGAGGCTAATGGTGATGCAAGATTATTCAGGGTAATAAAAATGAAAGCTGATTGCAAAGAGCTGGGGAAAAAATGTCATGGTGCTAAGCAGGCAATAGGATGACAGATTACATTCTATATAATAAATATGAAGGGGAAAAGCAGTCTGAGACAATGGATCCTAAACTACCTATTTCCATGCAGGAAAGAGAGCTTGTGGTTATAATAATAGGTATTTTCAAACATCGGTACAATTCTCAATAGTGGAAAAGAAACCCCTACTGTGTATTGTAGCAATTACTGGGAAAAAATAGAAAACAAAGCAGAAAAAGATTCTGAAGCCGATAATCCACATTGGGAATGTATCTTGAAATGTGATCTAGAGCTGGTCATCTTCACCTCAAGCAGAACTTAGTGGTATGTAAAAAGTTCAGAGAGGAGAAAGAAGGTCAAAGGTTTGGAACATTTCTTTTTGAGCAATGAAACTAATCACATAGCTGTGGTGGGAATCCACAACAGTACAGATTACAACAGTAAGTGAAGAAGGAGCAGCTGTAGCAGCTGTTCATTGTTTCTTGTTATCTGAAAAAAAAGCCAGAATGAAATGAAATTGAGAGATGGTATGTTCAGAATAATCAACAGGAGACATTTTTTTCACACTGCTTCTGTTTAAACTGTGTATCCCTGTGCCCTGAGATGTAATAACACAGTGGAAGGGACAAACGTATGTAAGGAACTTCCTTCAACAGCTATTAGGAAACAATTTAAAGTCCCCTACAGGTCACTGGAATCTGAGAGCACTTCTGCTCTTACAATGCCAGTCACTCCTGGCCACTGTCACAGGCAGGACAGGACCCTTAGTCTCTTCAGTGAACTATCCTCCAAGGCCTTGAGCTTCCCAGAAGGGTGGTGGTTTAGACCAACAAGCAAAAGCTTCTCTTTGTAATTCAGAACTGGCAATGCAAACCTTTGCAGTGCCTCTTGTAGCCAGGAGGGAGATACACTACTCCTGAAGGCACTGGTGTCTCTCCCAGCTGTCAGGTCTGCAAAGGGTGGCTTGTGCACTGTGCTGTCTCAAGAACTTTAATTTTGTGAAAACCAACATATATAAAATATATAACATAATATAATACAACAAAATACAATATAATATAAGTCTTTTAACCTGTACTTCATACTGTCTATTACATATTAGACATGCTATATTTTGTATGTATTATTCTGCTTTGGTCAAAGAGCAGAAAAACTTATGGGTAAGAAGTTAACCACATTTTCTTGACCAAAGACAAAAAGTTAAGACTGGTTTTATAGTCCTAAAAGTTTTTTCTCTCAAGACCCCCCTGCAAACACCACAAAAATCAACAAAACAGAATAGAAACACCTCCTCACAAACTCATAACAATTACTAAAAGCAATTTTAAACTTTGTGATGCATTCCTTTTTTAGTTGTTCTGTGGCATTGGCAAAAAAACAGCTGTAATTTATTCCCTTGCTCCCTCCCGTGACATGATGGCTTACCCTTCTCAATCTTCTGAAACTTCTCAAACTTTACTTTTTGTTATTATTTTATTCCCTACGCATTTACCTTTGATAATGCTGTTTTCTTGCAGCCCTTCATCACTTACGGCTAGAGTAGCTTACAAGTTCTTTCATTCTTTTGATCTTTGGAGCTCGATTTCTTTCTCCAGCCCTTATGTTTAAGTAAACAAAGCATCTCCTGTCAGACTGTAGAAGTGATGAAGTACAAATCTTTATTTCAGACATTCAAGGTTGTTCAGTATGAGCACATGACAGCATCTTCTAGGATGTTGTAAGAGGAGAGGATGTTCCAAATTAGAAAAAATCACCATATGGGCAATTCACCAAAACAAGAGCTGTTAGCTGGCTATTAGTTCTTCAAGAACAACATATGGAATACTGATGATACAACTGATGGGGCTAATAATCCCTCTTCTGTCTTTATATTTAATTGATTTTAATAATTTTAACCATTCTTACAGAAACTCACTTAAAAATGAAAAATGAAAAAATGAAAGGTGTAGAAAATTAATGGTCTGGCTTGGTTGTGTCAGAGACAGGGGCTTTAAATTCTCTTGTCTTCTGGTGTCTTGTTTCAGGGTCTCATTCTGAGTGAAGCTTGAATCTTACTCTCAATTTAATAAGACTTTATTTTCCATTAAAAAAAAAAATTCCCTGTAAAGGTAGGTATCCAGTCAGTCTGGTTTTAGCTTGAGCTGCCTGTGTACACAAAAAGATGCATATGATGACAAAGTACATGATTTGGGGAAAATTTTGAATACTTCACTATCTAAGTGACCTAAATTTCAAAATTCCTATAGGAATATATGAATTTATCTTAGCAATAAATGGTACCTAGAAAGTATGCAGGCACAATGAAGGAAGGGATATTGAAATTTTGTGTGTGAAAATGCAGCACATTCTATATTTCTCTTTAGGGCAATCTGTTTTCCCTCTTCTATATTTTCAACCCCTTTAGGGTTTTTTTGGGCCCTTTCACATTTACTGCAAGCATTGAAGTGATAGCTTTCTTTCTTCTTGTTCCCACATGCAAGCCCTCAATATCAAGGACTGTTCTTACACTCGTTTTGGTTGTGGGTTTTTTTTTTTTTTAAAGTATATTCAAGGCCTTCATAATCTCTACATCTCTGTTTTAACCAGTCTGTCTCTTAGAACTTCTTCCAGAAATGCCTTGCTCTAGTGAGTAATTTAGTGTCTTACACAGAAAAAATGCTAAAAATGACCTACTGTGCAGGGTAACGGGTCATAAGGATTATAAGTGCATATCAACAGATATGATAACCTTAGTCTTTTACCAGCAGCAAAGCCAATGGAAACGTTTCCTCCTTTAGTTCCGTGATTTCTGAACGCTTGTGCCACAAATAATTTTTATGGATTAGCTCCTTTAGTTGGAAAGTTTGTAATCTATCAAGTATGTCCAGCTGCTTTAGGAAGCAGCAGAGGCATTCTTGATGCAATATACTACAAGCATTGTTAAAACCAAAAATTATAACATAATTGAAAACTTATGAAAACACTAGAATTTCCTCTACCATATGAAAATTTTATTTACCCTTTTGATTGCACTGTGCTACAAGGATACACATTCCTTTTGCTGACAGATAAAAGACTTTTATATTTTCCTTGTATGCATTGCAGGAAGCTCATCAGATAAGTGAGATAGGAGAGATCCATTAATTACTGCAAAAAAAAAAAAAAGAGATTTATGGAATGATTTTTAATAAAGTGTCAGACTATTTGCAATTAAAAGAAAAGATCCCCTAAGTGCTGCCTGCTAATGTTAGTCAACTTTACTAGTTGCAGCAGCAACACTTAAAATGTTTCAAATTTGTTGTATAATCTCCTCATATGCAATCTACCACAGTCTTTTCATCATCTTCTTTCCCTCCTTAGTTAGAACATTGTGGTTTAAGCTTCAGAGTTAAACCACTGGAGTTAAACAAGTGTCAGAGAAAGAGGGCAAATAAGATTTGTTGAATTAGACTTTAGACACAGTCATGATCAAACAGGGAGATGAAGGCAAAATTCAAACTGAACTTTCAAACTGCAGGCAGGATTTTAGCCAAACAACAACCGTTAAAGCTGACACAAATCACAGAACTCAAATAATGCAGTGGTCTCTGAGGGTCAGATTCCAGCCTGTGCTGAAGTCCACCCACCTGAGGAACATAAAGGGACCTTGAAGTAGCCTTTAATGTGCAGCAGAGGATCGACCTAGGATGGAGAAATCTGCAGCTGGCATAAAACTGATGTTGCTATCTCTTCATCAGTCCCTCTGGCCCACAACATATAAGAGGCATGTCAAGGACAAAAGGGAGAGCAGGCAGAATATATTGTGCACTGCCAGTCTAATGGGAATTTTTGATACCAGGCACTAAAGAAGTGCAGATGGGTGTTATGATGGAAGTTCTCTCCTTACCTATATTTCTCCCCTTTAAGAAATACCTCAGCTTCCAAAATGGTCCATGCAGCTTTCTGGGGAGAACTACTTTAAGGGTTTGCTGCAGGAGGAGAAGCATTAGCAGAAACCTTAAAGGTTAAATAACAGAAGTTTATAGCTGTTAAAAAACAACAACTTGTAACCTTGCAGAGATTTTTCACTATATAAAAGTCAGGCTCTTTTTTGTTTCTGCTATGGCTGCTATCCAACTGATCATTCAAATCAGACAAATAACGAGTCTACTGCTAGCTAATACAGAGGTTCCTAGCAAAGTGAATTTGGCCACAGCTGGCCTATTGGAGGGGGTCAGGACAGGCTGGATAATTTTGCTCTCGGTAGAGTCAAATGTGAGTTCATTTTCCATTGCTCTGAAAGCACTCTGGGGTCAAACAGCAGTTCTGAAGTCCTGCATTTATTAGTGCTCTCAGGTCTTCTGGCAAGACAGACTGGATTCAGATCTGTGTGAGCCTCTGATTGTATTTCTCTCAAGTTAACCATCACACATTGTGGTGTTTATGTCAGCTGGTTGCATGAAGATGAATTATATCTGATATGGCATGAAATGAGATATATTTGGGTAAAATAAACTTGCCTACAACAAATCTCTGTATAAAAGCTATCTTTTGAAAAAAATTAACCATTTTTAGTGGCATAAAGTGACTTCTTCACTTTCACTGAGGTGACTGTGTGTACTCTGTGTCTCTAGGCACCCTACAACTACACATACCATCTCTGGGAACCTTAAATAAAAGATCCCTTCCCACCTAGAAAGACCTACTGCACAAGGTAATGGGTCATAAGGATTATAAATGCATATCCACAGATATGATAACCTTAGTCTTTCACCAGCAGCAAAGCCAATGGAAACGTTTCCTCCTTTAGTTCCCTGATTTCTGAACACTTCTCCCAAGACACTCTTTTATGCCAGTGCCACCACCTGAGTGTTGCACTGTATCCATGTTCATTGAATTATAGAAAAAACTCTCTGGTGCAGCACAAACAAGAGCATCATCATTGGAAGGAGGCAGAAGAATCTGCACAAGAACAGGAATAGTTAGCCAGACTTGGTGAAAGTGAAAATGCTTTAGACTGGTTTTGCCACTAAATAAAACATAGTTTGAGCTGTTCCCCGAGGCAATCAAATGTGGAGAACCTTGTTTTCTCTCAGAAAGTAATCAGAAAAAAAAAAAAAAAAAAAAAAAAAAGAGCCATGCTGTTTTCAAGACATTGCAAAAAATAGATGGGTCAGTAGCCAGAATCAGAGATTTTGATGACCCAATTATGTTCCTTTAGTGTGCAAAGAGATTGAGGTAGGTGGAGGTAGCACACTCAGACACTGCTGCTCGAGGGCTTTTTGCTTACACAGAAGAGAGGACATCGACAAATTCACAGTTCTGTAAGTAAACAATAAACCTGGGAAAAAGCTTGATTTGCTTAGTATGAGACTTGCGCTGTGTTTCCTTAGGGAGCTAGCCATGGTGCTGCAGCACTCCCTCATGCAGTGCATATCCACATAAATCATCCCACCTTGAGTCACTTGAGAGGAAAAGAGAGAGAATGAATATCCTGTGGAGATGTCTCCATCTCTTCATTGACTGTTGAGGGAGCCTAAATAAATAGCTTGGACTAAGATGTAAATGCTGCAGGAATAGCTTAGACTAAGTTATAAATAATGAAATTTAGGTAAGATAATTCCTGCTCTTAACACTTTGTCTCCTTTTTGTCATACAGTAATTTCATTGTGTCCCTTTTCAGCACAATGTTTTAAAATCAGAGCACTGGAACTCACTGCTGATGGATGCCTGTGATTACAGCTATGTGTGCACTACACAAATAAACATGCAGCACATGCAGCTCCTCAGAGCCTTTCCAGACCAGTTCTCCTGGGAGGATGGGTCCTGAAAGCTTCTGTGGGCAGGGAAGAGACCTTCAGGGAGGGAACAGACCATGGTGAGTATTTGCAATGTGTGCTTTGATTCAAATGGGTTGCTGCTGCCTAAAATGAAAGTCCTGAAAATTTTATTGAGAAGTTAAAACCGTCACATACTGTCTGCCTGTTCAGTGTCCTTGGTGTGTACAATTCCTCTTCCTATGCATAGTCCCAGGTCTGCAGCTGCCTCATTGATGTTGCACTGACTAGTGAGAATACAATGTTGCCATTGAAAAAATTTTCACAGAGAAAACCTCATTAGACCAGTTAGCTTCTCATAAAATTCTTTTCTGATGGATATTTGAGTGGTCTCAATACATTGCTTTTTAGCAGATTCTTTAAAGTTTGGAGGATAAACAAGTTTGTATTGATTTTAAAATTCTCTTTATTTGGCAGATAAGTTCTTGCATTTCTTTCTTTCTTTTTATTTTTAATGGAAATGGTTTTGTAGATGTGATATTTTTGAATTCAGATTTTTTTCCCAGGAAATAGAAACAGAAAGAATAACGAAAGTTCCTTTTCTTGTGAATTACTATGAAAAATGAGGGAAGATTTATATTCAAACCTTTTTGCAAATAATGAAAAGCAACTTATTATGATCATTATCACATAAAGTAACTTATATATTGTCTAAAAAACATGAATATTTGCATTTCCAGCTGAGAAAATATAGGGAAGTTCAGCACCTTCTAAACAATTGGAGATCTGCTGCATCTGCAAGATAACTAGTACCAAGTAAGGAAGGATGATCCATAAAGTAAAAAAAAAAAAAAAAAGTATGGCAATAAAATTATGGCAATTTCTTCAGAAATCTGAATATACCCCAGAGCTCTTACCTCTGCTGCAATATATCAATACCTCTTTCAGAGTGAGGTTACAATTTTCTTAGCTTCCTTCTTCAGCACTGTGACAACTTTTGTCCCCCCTTGATGTCAATCAACAGGCTCACTTCAGATTCCATTAGAAAATCAATACTGTTAGTGAATTGAATCAAAAGAGGTAATAATTCTAGTATTTTTCCTCTTCAGTGAAGATATAAATGAAAAATTCTTTCTCTCCATCACATGTTGCTACTGCAAGCTCTGTGCTACTCCACTGCTGCCAGCTTTCATTCTGTGCAAATGAGGTGCAGGGCCAGGTGAAACATGTTGCACCAGTGCAGATGAGGAGTTGCTCCAAATCTGTGGTTTTCTATCACAATTTATGGAGTGCCCATTACAGCAGTAGTGAAGCACTCACCGGCAGCAGAATTTTAATGCATTTAATAAAACATGGAAATCAATAACAAGAACTTCAGTGGGAATATTTTTCTGCCAATAGATTTCTTACAGATTCTTGGGGCATGTAACATGGCTTGCACTTCTAATGGCTTATTTTGGCTGATGGTTACAGAGCACATTAAGTTCCCAGTCTTATCTGCATGCACTGAAAAAAATTCCACTATGTCATTGATTCTCATCTGGTATGCTTTATTGAAAGTTCTGAAGTAATTGTCTCCCTCTCTCCTCCAGTACATATTAAGAAAACACAGTTATTTTCATGATAAAGTACAATATGCAATTAAATTTGACTAGTTTAAAGAATTAGTGTGGTTTTAATGCCAATTCAAAGAGCTCTTGCTATATTGTCTACAAAGGTAGCAGTCCAGCAAATTTATTTACTAAGTCATTTGATAGAATTAGCTTCTGTTCTTGGAAGCTAATTCTGCTCTCAGCACTTTGTCACGATTGCCCATCTAGCAAGTTTTTTGGGCAAAGGCGTATACTTTGTAATTGGCACAAATGTGATCCTTTCCTAGGCTGGAAATTGTCTCTGATTTCACAGTAACCTGGTGCAACCTAGAGAACAAAATGCACAGAGCACTATTTGCACAGAACAATTTATATTTATTACAAGCTACAGCAGTGGCCAAACTCCTTCCTAGACAAGACCTAAGTAGAGCATCTGCTGCTGTGTATGCCTAAAAATTCTATGTTATGATTTAACTCCAGCTTCCCTCCAGGGCCTTTTGCTCCTCTATGACATGTTCATTGTTTTGTTATCTTTAAAATCTCCCCCACTATTTAAAATCTTCCACATCAGCATGAATTAGGATGTCGTGGTCCAAAATCACCAAAAATTTTGCTAGTACTCTTTCCATCTACCTTAGCTGTTTTTCCTTCTTTATGCACAGACTTCAGATCTTTTTCCCTCCCTCAGTGTCCTACCAACTGGATTCATAAGTTCAAGCAAGCAAAATATTCTCTTCTCATTTTCTCCTTTCCCCATTGCCAGAAAAAATAAAGTGTAAAAGCTGCAACCCCAAGCACAGAGTAGAAGAATTCATTGCCTGAGGAAAAGGAAAGACTGCAGGGGAAGCTTAGTTCATGCCAGCCAGAGGGCAAAGGGGCACTTCTGTATGAAAAGAATTCTGCTTGTCCTTCATAGGAAGAAAAAAAAGATATGCAGGTAAGACAGATTGGAGCATCTTCCTTTTGGAGAGACCAGAAAGCCTCCAGCCAAAGTGAGAGCCCCACAGTGCTGGCAGCCCTCCACTTCCCACCGATCTCTGTGAAGTGCACTCACAAAACTGAGGGGGGAACCCACATCCTTTGAAAGACATACGTGTCTCAGGGCAACACATAAATCCAAATTCTAAATCTGTATCCATGCACTGAAAAAAATTCCAAGATGTCATAAAACATCCAAGATCCATAAGACATCCAGACAAGAGCACCAGTCTTGCCAACATGAACCTCGAGCAAGTAAAGCTGCTATTATTTGGACTTCTACAGCCAGACAAGCAGGAAGCACAGCAAAGCTTTCACTCCTCTAGTAGCTCTAGGATTTGTAAGGCAAACAATGAACTTTTACTGGAAGAAACTCATTTGAGTTTCATGAATTTCCTGCCTTCAAAATCCAGTTTCAGTGGTTTCTTACATGTTAAGAATAGTCACTTTTGTCTCTGTTCGTACTTTGGGCTTGATTACCCTAGCAAGGGTTGCCTACAAGGAGGAATATATGAGATAATGTGGTGGTATGTATAAGACTCAATAATTTAGTGTAATTGCTAATTGATCTCATTATTCAATTAATGCTGAAAGGCTTGTGTAATCTGGCTTAATTTCCCTGCTCCCAGGAGCTAAATTGATAGGAATGGTTTTTATTGCCAAGAATCATCAATATTTACAGACTTGTATATTCACAGACATCTGAGAGGTTTTAGCCTCAGAATCCTTCTGCTCTGTTATTTGCTCTTTCATCTTCTTTCAAACATGGAGGGAGTGATTGATGATTGGTCTGCTGACAATAAAATAAAATATGTATCACACTCAACTCTCATTCTAGAAGTTAAATATAATTTTGGCTGTTGAAGTGCCCTTCAATGAAATAATAAAATTCAGTTCGTATCCTTGTGTGAAAACAAAAACCCACCACAAATATTGTCTTGGTTGTTTTTCTCCTATGTTGCATCTCTTTCTGCAGTAAGTAGTACCTATATGCAGGCCCAGACATAGGCACTTTCAGTAATATCCTTTCTCTTGTCCTTGTACACAATATACACTTTAGATATTTGAAGTCAACATTGAGCTCTTAAACCTCAATTCAAGCTTGATAAAGAGATCATAAAAAAATGTAATGTAGACTAAAAGTCAAAATATATGAAGCGTGTTGTAAGTAGGTTAGAGTAATGAAGATAAATTAGAGGAACACTTGTGTAAATTCTGGATGAGGGGGAAGCTGCAAAGGTGTTGCATCAGTTGCTGTCTTACTATTTTTTTCTTTCACTCTTATTGCCACCAAGTCAAAACTCCCAGTGGCTGAACACTAGGAACTGTTTTCTTAATAGCCATTGTCCCAGATAAGAAGACTCACTCTCAGCAACAAGATGAGCATACAATTGCTGTTTAGTTGTTCTTTTCACCTCTGAACTCAAGGAATGACAACTGTATTTCTGGTGTACTTGAGTGAAGTGACTTTGGTGGTAAGCAAGGAAGGAAATTCTCTGCAAAAATGTGAGAAAATCAGCTACACTTTTATTTTCTCTTGAGAAAGAGAATCTAGTTGCTACGGGCTTCATAAAGAGATGGAGAATAGAGAAGACCCTTTGTAAATACACTGGGAAGAATGATTTCTGTGGGAATCCATTATGTGAATGTATTGATGAATATCTATGAAAAAATCCATTGCATTTATCAGAATCAAACACGGCTTGAATCTAAGCTGTGTCAGCTAGCAAAATATACTAAAACCTCTCTGTTTTATATACAAGTAGATATGAGTGTAGGGCTCAGTTCAAAAGACCTTGCAGTTACCCTAGGTAAGGATACATTTATGAGCTATTAATGGGAAGTAGGTGATGAAAACTACTGGCTACCAGCAAACCACATGGTACATGCAAAGTAATTCGAGGAAGATCATAGTAGACATCTGACCTCACACACTGAACCAGTAAATGCATTAATGATTTTCTACCATGCTCCTTGGTCTCAAACATTTGTAAGCTACTCTATAATAAGAGCAGGGCAAGACCGTGTTATGAGAGAGAAAAATGTGTTCAAGCATTACTGGCTTCTGCTGCTGAAGTCCTCAATAACTAAGGTGCAACAGAAATGAATGAATGAAAGGAGCAACAGTGAGAGGAAAAGGCTGGGATCTAGCTCAGAGAGAGGTTGTCTCAACAGAGCTTATTTGCGAGCATAATGGGTGCTTAGGTTGTGAGCTGGTTACATCTGCATCTGTCTCATGTGTGTTAGAGATCATTGGCAAAGAGTTCTCACTTAGAGCTTCCTCTGCAAAGGAAAAAATCATATTTTACCCTGATGCCTATTGACATATCAAAACAAATTAACTTTCCTGTTCATATACTATTGTATGCTTAAGTTAAAATGAATTTCATATTATTTCAATTACTTTTTCACTATTTTTACACTTCAGTTCCTCACTGACTTCCATTGTTTTGACTGCCAAATAAATTTATTTAAGATTATATGTCAACTAGTAGTATAAGCATAATTATTGCAGAGCTCCATGGAAAATTTATTTTGCACGGTTGAGAAATAGAATTTGGCAGGATTTTTTTCTTCCTACTATATAGAAAACACCTATTCATTCTACCTAGAAAGCCCACATTTAGATAAATGACCAGTTGATCAGTTGAGAAATGTCTCAGTGTGGGTCAGATCTTCACAATCAATCATTTTTTAATATTAGGACACTGCAGAATTACCTCATATCTCTCTTTGGGTATACCTCTGTGTGTTGCAAAATTGTCATTTCATTGTATCTCGCCAGCAGTAAACCACGTACAAAATTTCATTGTGTTACATTTTAAATTATATTTATATTGAAGATATATATAATATAAATATATTTATATTGAAAATTCTGTTTCCAAGGTCAGTGTTTCCAAGATGTTGCCATCTTTTTGAATGAACCTAGTGGAAATACATTGTCCTAGAGCGAAACAGAGAGCAGCATCTGATAACAGCTCAGCCTGAGTTACCTTTCTGTTGACTTGTTCAAGAGCTGATGGGTGCAGCTGGGGCAGGAGAGAGCACAGGGGCTTAGGGTCTTAGGCATTGTTTGCATCCTGCTGTGGAGTGCATGCTGCCTGTGCTATGGTGCCCAAGCTAGTTCTGATTTAATGAGTGTAGTGGTTCTCTCAGATGCCAGTGTGAGCACACACCTTGGGCAGCCAGCTTCTCTGGATGGTTAGCAGAAAGTGCAGAGATGACTGCACACATCCTTCCTCTCCATTTTCCCTCCTGCAGGCTCACAGGGTGAGATAATAGAAAGGGACTTGACAGAAGTCAGGATTTAAGCCCTGTAAAAGTGGGAAGGCACTGCTGCACCCCATCCCACCTGGGACTGGGCATCCTTAATTTTCACAGGTATGAGGCTGAAACTCATGAAAACCCCATAGCTGATGCTCCACGCTGTCCTGATCCTAGATGTTTCTCATGTCTCCTTTTATCAGGTCACATATTTGGAGACAATGGATTTCCTAATTAAAGTTGACAGCTAAATTTAGAATAGTTAATTAGTGGAGGCACCAGACTCACAGCCTGGGCACAGGTTCAAGGTTTGGAGGACATTGGTGTAGTTTGATTGCAATGTTCCCATCAGGCAATAATGCCTGCTGCTGTGGGCAGAAATATGAGAGAGAAATTGATTGTGAGGTTGGAAGTGTACTCTGAGCTGAAAGAGAAGGTGAATGATGTCAATAAGGACAATAATCTCCCCACAGATTATTACAAGGAAGGAAATGATCCTTGGAGCTGCCCAAAATTTCCTCGGTATACAGTGACATTTGGGTGTTAGGTGCTTCTGAAAATCAGGCTATTTCAGATTTTTACATACTTTCTCATCAGAAATAAAATCCACTAATTCAACTATATTATACAATTGTCTGTATGATTTATTTGTATTATATATACAGTGATATTTTTTCCTTCTTATTAACAAGCTGAACATTAAAGAAATTAATACCCCATGGAGAATAAATTAAAACAAAAACATCCAGAAAAGACAAAACCTATGAAAAGCAGATGGTGCTACATATAAAATGCCATCAATTTTTATGCATCTGTGTAAAAAGGTCGAGTTGTTCCCAGCTTTGATGCAAATTCTACCCATCAAGCCATCAAAATATCACAACTGTATTAATGATTGCAACAAATTACTTTCTGTTCACTAATCCAAACCCACCACACTTGCAGCAGCAGAGGCTGGGAGGAACTATGCATGCTCATATATTAAGGTAATCCTGCAGTGCAGCCTATTGCTCTACACATCAAATGTAAACCTGTAAATTCATTACTTTTTTAATGCTTTCTATTTCTGCTGCCACTAAACTTCCTTCCTAATAACTGATTTATATTTGGGCAAAGAGGAAAATTCCCTAATGACTACCCCTGTGTCTGGTTTAACAATGGGTCTTAAGAACCTTTTGCCTCCACCTTTCAATTAATTTTTTTTAATGCCATCTATCACAGTCTGGACCTTAATCTGTATTTGCTGTTTCTAAGTTTAGTGCTTTAAACACAGAAAAAAATAAGACTCTAATTAGGTTATATAGAAGAATGTATTCACACATTAAATATGTGGTCAAAATCAATTCACGTACCTCCATATCAGAATTAATATCCATTCATGTACATCCATGTCAGAATTAGTATCTGAGCCTGAATTCCACTGAGCCCAGAACAGCTCCAGTGCTCCAAATCACATTCTGGTCGGTGCTGATTATATCTTGTCACTGTTAAGCCCCAAATTAGCACTGCTGGACTGTATGATATCATGACAGTAGATTCACAAGTGAAAGATGCTCATGGGTTTAGAGTTAACAGTTAATGCCAACCTCTACTCATAGAAGTAGAGCTTGTTAAAGAAAATAGACAATAGCATTTAAGCATAAAATTAACAGTATGGAAAATAAAATATGCATACATGTAATGCAAAACTAGAGAGTTTCTAAGGGTGAACTCCAAATTCTTACTGGGAAAGATACTTTTCCAGTAATGACACCGTGGGGGTTACCAACCCTTCTCAGTTATCATTTGAGTCAGTAACAACTTTATAACTACTGGACTGATGTGGCTCAGTACATCTGGTGTGACTCATGGACATCATTATCTTCAAACTGATGAAAAGAGATCTTCCACTGTTTCTATGTTATTAGCTGCAGCAATTTTACAATAGTTTGAATATATTCAGTGTTACATGTCCCCTGTAGAATAATATATTTATGCTATTTCTGTCATTCAAAGTGCCGTAATGGGTCTAAAGGCCTTTAAAAAAGTATAATCTACCACAATTGAAGCTGCAGACATATAAATGCATATAATACTTAGTATTCGGACTTTTAAAAGACAGGGAAATGCCTCACATATAATCTATTTTTTTTTCTTTCTTTAGGCATGATTTCATCAATTTGGTCTATTTTGATACCAAGTTCTGCTGCACACAGGTGTTATTCTGGGTATCTATGGGTTTCTTTCTCTCTATATATAGAAAACAAACTTGGATCACATGAAGAACGAGGAAAAGAATAATCAGATACTCAGCTATTTTTAGTAAAAGGAGGAACTGTGGAATCGTCCCTAATCAGGGATGTTTCATGACATTCCATGTAAAGTGGAAACATTTCAAATGAAAGCTGACTAAATCTATTTGCTACCACAGTTGGCCCGTGTGATTGGGTTTTTCTGCAAAATACTGGATTTTTCTGCAAAATTGTCCAATGACAGACTGAATCAGTAAATCATGTAAATCATAATTTGCTTACACTTTGGTCACTTCAGTTTTTGTATGCTTTACTATAGTCATACTACAATAACAGAGTTCAACGTTATTTTCAACCTAATTTTATTTTCTGTTTTGTGTCATCCATCTCTGAGGTTTTAATGTCTAATTCTCATCACATTTAAAATAGAAAACTTACATCTCTTTCTATAGTGTGATTATAGCTCTTTTATCATTCCCTGCAGTATAATGTCATAAGGAATTTTCTTTTGCTTCATGTACAATTTAATTACCTTTTTAATTGGCATTGTGTAGTATGGTGTTTGTCAGTAATCTCCACATTTACATTTTTATACCTGCATGTATTTTCAGAACAAGAAAAATTAGAAGTCAGTGAAGAGATTAATGCAAATATTATCTGACTAGGAGATCTTTAGGTCTCAGACTCTGATTTCCTACATGTGACTGTTGTATTTTCCTGAACTCAAAATTCTCAAGAAAGCCATTACCCTGGCTCTTTCCTTGGTCAACATATAGCAAATTAGACTTGCCTCACTTTTCTACACTGAGTGAACCACAGTCTAATACCATATCTCAAATGGGTTTGACAAGTTGCCTTTGTGTTGTTTTTTTTTTTTACCTGAGTTAATCTATATATAGAAAATAAAATTCAAAAGATGTTTAATTAAAATATGCTAAACTCCAGGCACAGCTAAACACAAAATTTTAAATCTTGTATTATTGCAGATCTTGAAAAAAACTAGGAAGATCAGTCTGGATGACATATTCCACCCCCAGAAAAGACATTTGGTTGTCTTTGCTTGTAAGTAAAAAATTTGCAGAGCAAAAGGTATTTCTTCTGAAGAACATTAGAGATCCCAACTTTCCAGAGCAGTTCCAGGGTTCCACATGATTTTGGCTCCCATCACAGCAGAGCAGAGCTTGAAGTGGGGGGTTCTCAGGTTGTCTTTAGGCAGATATTCAGCAAAGGCTTGGATACAGCTCTGTGGGCTGAACAGATGATGGAGGGAAACTTGGTGTCATGAGAAAGTGTTTAAAATCCAGTTCATGACTCACTACTTTGATACCTGATTCCCTAATTCTGCTGTTTCAACTGAAGTCATAGTATCTTATGAGGATCATAATTTGAGATGGACAGGAAACTGAAGTAAAAACATGGCTAACATTCCACAATTATAAGCAACAGGGATGTGAATCAACTGAGTCAGTATTTTAAGAATCTGCTTTTTAAGTAAAGGTACTTTTTTTGGCAGTGAGACAATTAAGTATCTCACTGCACCTAAGGCAGAAGGCTGATTTTTTTGGCTGGTTCTGTCTGGAAGTGAATCACAGTCACAAGGCTTTGGAGAAGAAAAAAGACATTTCTGGGATTCCTTGCATCATCTCAAGATCCCATGTTTATTATTCTCCTTAGTGTTTTACTTCATTGTGGTTTCAGAATTCTGATCTTTCACATGTTATTTCTAAAATGCAAACATAGAAGAAAAGCAGTCAAATATAAAACAAACTTCTATCAACAGGTTCTCCAGCTGAAGCATGACCAGTGCCCTTTGGGTCATATTTGGGTGCTGATGTATAATGCTCCTTTTTGAGCAAACAAAGAAATATGACATACAGGTTTAACCTTGAGAAAAAGGAAAGCAAGAATGGCAATGTTGTTTACAGCTCTGTAAAATGATGAGGTACTTAAGCTAAGTTCTGTTCCATTAACGTACTTCCTGAGTTTTTCATTTTACTTTGTTCACCAGTCAGGGGACACACTAGATTTGAGTAGAACACCTACAGCTGGTAAGAGAGAAGAAAGTGAAAGAACCTATTTTTACTTGTGAAATGCAAATAATTGAACTAAATAATTAATGAAGTGCAGTCTAATTTCTTAGTCCAGAACATCAGCTTTTATAACTTGTGCAAAATCTGAAACACATCCAGCTTTATTTTTGGAAATAAATACATGTGTTAATTGTAGCTTGCAGATTTCATGGCTGGATGAAATTCCAGTATATTCATATGGAAAAACAAAATATTGATATTCATAATTAAAATTGTAATTAGTTTTCTAGAACTTAAATAAAAGCTTACTTACATAAATAATGAAAGAGTTCAAGTTCCTAGGGTGAAATTTATAATGTGTTGGGTGCATGCAACTGTATTTGCATGCAACTATAATTAAAAATCTGTCTTAATGAGGATAAATTAGAGGACTTTGATTATGTAGAAAAGAAAAAAACAATTAGTACATGAGAAAAATAGAAGAGACCTTATTTATTATTAAGTTTCTTCTATGGAAGACATCACTAGCAAGAAGCTATCTTTTAAAATAATGATGCTGTATGTGGTAATTTAAGAAAGAGCATATATTTTTCTTATGCATTAAAGTATAAAACAATTCAACAGCTCCTGGTCAAATATGTTACAGTGCCAGTGTGGCAGGAGGATAATCCATGGTCCAAAAGCCATCTCCATTGTCCAGAAGTATCCGTTAACTCTCAAATTTCCTCAAGGCAGAGAACTTCTTGGTGACCTAATGCTTCTGCTGTGACTCTACCACAGCAGCACATACATCCTGTATGTGTTTTGGATAAATAAGAAGAGTTTATCATAGGAGTCTGCATGTGTCTACTGATTACTGTGTGAAGGCTCCTGGCAATGAGGGTAAATTAGTATAAATTTTTGACCCTTCTTTTTTTCGTGACTGTCAGTGTACCAGGACTGCGTGTCTCAACAGTGAGAGGATGAACAGGGCATGTAGTATCTTATTTTTGCTTTGCCTTTTCTTATCTCTATGCCAGGACAAAAGAGTAAAACACTCAAAACATGAGATGTGGTGACCCCACTGAAAGGGAGAATCAGATCTTGCATTTGAGGGCACCTGGTGAGTACTATGCTTCAAAGGACCAAACCCTTTATTCAGTGCATATCTTGTAAACACCAGAGATAGAACAATGGTAATTCTGGGGTTGGTAGGGAAGGTGACTCTGGAAAGTGGCCCTTCTTTGTCCTCACAGCTCCGCTATATGGCAGTGTGGGAGATGTGTTGGTCTAGTTTGTTTAAACATGCTCTGGGGACTGTGTGGTAACTGGACCATTAGCTGATGTTATTGTCACATAGCAGAATTCAGTTTCAGGGCTATGCAGGCCTTCTCCTCCTGTGATTTCTTCACATTCTCATGTCACTGCTCAGTGGGTTTAGCATGGGGAAAGAAACCAAGCATAAGAGAGCAGGGGAAAGATCCCTGAAAATACAGCCCCTGTGCCGAGATCCACAGGGAATATTTTTCCTCTTTTACGTTTACTTTTTCTAAAGTTCTAATGTTCTGCTTGCTTCATACTTAAAGAATTCCAAATTAAATGTGCACAAATTCTTGGAGTTCTCTGGCAATTGTCACTCTCCTCTTTGGATTGAGTTGCCTATGATTCAAGGCTAATTCTGATTCAGTACATCTGCATAAACTTAATGTATACTCCTAAGTAGACTGCTAGGTTGTGAGAGAGCTGAGAGAAAGCACGTAGCCTGCAGCCATGTGAGATAAGAAAGGTTGTTGAGGTGGAGATAGGCAGCAGTTCAAAAATTCAAGAGGAAAAATATTGACATGAAAAGGCATAAAATCCTAAGAAAGAAAACTAAGAATAGGAAGCTGCCAACTCAGCAACATCAAAGGTCAGCCCACTCCAAGGAAACCAACCCCATGTGGCTGGGAATTGCTTGTCCAACCAAGACTCACAGGGTGTGGTGAGCCTATTAATGTCTATTCTAGTAGTCCTCATCAGCCCTAGCTATTTATTATGTCTATTAGGAAATAGACATAATAAATATTAGGAAACAACTGTGGGGTTTCCTTATAGGTGGCAAAACTTGCCTGATCAAACCTGTGAGGGCAATGAAGGAGATTTACCCCCAGCTTCACTTCCCCCCCCC